>NC_068379.1:9252887-9583800 GCF_023724105.1 Carassius gibelio | reverse complement strand
GACGCTTTATATGTTACCCTTGGGAGATATCATCAGGAAACATGGTGTTAGCTTTCACTGTTATGCTGATGATACTCAGCTCTATATTTCCTCGCAGCCCGGTGAAACACACCAATTTGAAAAACGAATGGATTGCATAGTCTGTATAAAAAATTGGATGACGAGTAATTTCTTACTGCTAAATTCAGAAAAAACAGAGGTGTTAATTATAGGGCCTAAAAACTCTGCTTGTAATAACCTAAAACACTGTCTAAGACTTGATGGTTGCTCTGTCAATTCTTCGTCATCAGTTAGGAACCTAGGTGTGCTACTTGATCGCAATCTTTCCTTAGAAAGCCACGTTTCTAGCATTTGTAAAACTGCATTTTTCCATCTCAAAAATATATCTAAATTACGGCCTATGCTCTCAATGTCAAATGCAGAAATGTTAATCCATGCATTTATGACTTCAAGGTTAGACTATTGTAATGCTTTATTGGGTGGTTGTTCTGCACGCTTAGTAAACAAACTACAGCTAGTCCAAAATGCACTGCACTGGCTCGCTATCAAACATTGTATAGATTTTAAAATATTGCTTATTACTTATAAAGCCCTGAATGGTTTAGTGCCTCAGTATTTGAATGAGCTCCTTTTACATTATACTCCTCTACGTCCGCTACGTTCTCAAAACTCGATAATTTGATAATACCTAGAATATCAAAATCAACTGCGGGCGGCAGATTCTTTTCCTATTTGGCGCCTAAACTCTAGAATAACCTACTTAACATTGTTCGGGAGGCAGACACACTCTTGCAGTTTAAATCTAGATTAAAGACCCATCTCTTTAACCTGGCATACACATAACATACTAATATGCTTTTAATATCCAAATCCGTTAAAGGATTTTTAGGCTGCATTAATTAGGTAAACCGGAACCGGAAACACTTCACATAACACCCTTTGTACTTGCTACATCATTAGAAGAATGGCATCTACGCTAATATTTGTCTGTTTCTCTCTTGTTCCAAGGTCACCGTGGCCACCAGATCCAGTCTGTATCCAGATTAGAGGGTCACTGCAGTCGCCTGTATCCAGTACGTATCCAGATCAGATGGTGGATCAGCACCTAGAAAGGACCTCTACTGCCCAGAAAGACAGCGGAGACCAGGACAACTAGAGCCCCAGATACAGATCCCCTGTAAAGACCTTGTCTCAGAGGACCACCAGGACAAGACCACAGGAAACAGATGATTCTTCTGCACAATCTGACTTTGCTGCAGCCTGGAATTGAACTACTGGTTTCGTCTGGTCAGAGGAGAACTGGCCCCCCAACTGAGCCTGGTTTGTCCCAAGGTTTTTTTCTCCATTCTGTCACCGATGGAGTTTCGGTTCCTTGCCGCTGTCGCCTCTGGCTTGCTTAGTTGGGGTCACTTCATCTACAGCGATATCATTGACTTGATTGCAAATAAATGCACAGACACTATTTAACTGAACAGAGATGACATCACTAAATTCAACGATGAACTGCCTTAACTATCATTTTGCATTATTGAGACACTGTTTTCCAGATGAATGTTGTTCAGTGCTATGACGCAATGTATTTTGTTTAAAGCACTATATAAATAAAGGTGATTGATTGATTGATTGATCAAAGTAAAACAAACACATCACATTTCCTGGCAAAGCCCCCGATATTATCTTGATCTTTGTAATGCTCAAAAACAGGCAGTTACAAATGTAATTTAACCGCTCTTATCTCTGAGATTCGTTCTTAAGTGGTGCATAAGGGCAGTCTGAACTGGAGCGGTCCCCTCTGAGCTCGGCAGCATATGGCGAGGAGCATCTTGCTATTTATGGCCAGCCTCCTGCAGGAGCTGTGACAAGGGACTCTTCCAGCACAGCTCCAGCAGAACAATTATTTTAATTGTGCAGATTATCTCCCATCAGCAATGAGCAATTAATGCATTTTAAACTTGCACTGTTCACACAGCAGCCAAAAAATCTTACAGAGATGAGTGGGTGTGGTGGATGAAGAATGGTTTTGCAGAACAGGCAAGCTTTGCAGATGATATATTAGATTCTGTCAGAAATATGTTATGGAGTATTTGTCAGACAAGAAAAGATCATAAAATAAATACAGATTGATTTAGCTAAACAATAAAACAGAACTAGAACTGGTGATTGTGCAAAACTCTGCACCACAATGCTAATATGTTTTCCAAGTGGTCATCAGGGTGTTGTTTTGTGGCTGCTAAGGTGTTCTTAAGATGTGCTCACATTAGTGAAATTGTGCATGCAAAAACCGGCCCAGTGTCAATTGTCAATAGTTTAGCGATGTATGAAGAACAGAGCATGCAGAAGTTACTATCTGTTGGTCAGCATGGTGAATTAGCATGACCAACTTTAAAATAAACTAAATCTGCATGTGGAACGTTTGCTTTCTCACACAAAACTCTTGATTGCTCAGATTCCTATTGGCCTGACTGGATTTATCCTGCAAAATGTTGGAGAACAATGGTAAATGTGACTATACATAGCTTTAGTGGTTGGAGGCCACTCAAGTCTATCTGATATTCTAATTTCTAGATATGCTTGGATTCACTGCATGTATAAGGACATGTTTCACCCACCAGGAAAGGGAACTAAACACTCTGCTTATCAAGCCATATAATTTGAAGGATAATTTATGTCAGTAGCAAACCCCACTAATTAGGTCTCCATCACTCTAGGGCAGAACACTCTGATTGGCTACCCCAATTCTATTTATTTCTGACTTCGATTTGCCACCCCATTTCTATTTATTTCCGATCTTTGACAAATCCTATAAGAGCAATGGCCCCTTATACTTCCTATCTAAAACTGATACTCTGCTCTCCAGAGACCAGAGAAAGAGATTTGTGTTACCCATTTCATAAAAAATATTCGGGTTAAGACCTAGTGGGGGATCGTGTATTTATCGTATTAATATAATCAGCAAGGAAAGGGGACACAAAATGACTGAGTTCAATTCTCTTGCAGCACTTCCATGCAGGGTCACTCAGCCAATCACATCAGAAAATCATCCTCTCGTTTCCCACCATGTGCCTTAATCACTCTCATCAGAGTTATTGCATGAGGTTGTTGGCCTCAATTGTGAGCTCAGAGAAGGTCTATTAGAGTCTATTTTCTTCAGTGGCTCTCAAAGCCTGGTGGGGTATTGTGGGATTAGCTATATCTCAGATATTGGAATCTGTTGTTCTATTGTGAAGGTATTGATTACCAATAACAGGTTTGTGGGTCCCAATTTCTCATCTTAAGAGAGAAAATGCTGTAGAAAGCCCATTTATGATCTTCTTTGAACCTTTATTGACTGTTTTGTTGATACCCTATCTAAATTGTCTATAATTTCGCATTCAAGAAAAAGAGTAATAGATATAGATAGTCCGGATGCAGTCCAAAATTCGGTAGACGTGTAACATGGCATATTTTTCTGTTTTTACATTGCAAGGCATTCACTATATCTCCCAGGGGGATTTCACTTAGAACACATTTGTGCTCACTGTCATTTATTTCCCATCTTTCAGTTCTAAATGTGTGAGGTTGTAGAATACATCAGATTAACACCATCTGGCATACATGTACAGCATCATAATTGTATAAACTTTAAAATGTTACTATTATATAAAAACATTTTTAGCCACATTTGTAATGAAAATGCATTATGCCTGGCTCCATTCTGTCTTGAGAGCCCCCCCCCCCCCCACACACACACAAACACAAAAAAAAAAAAAAAAAAAAAAAAAAAAATTCCAATATGAAAATACCTGTCTATGAAAACACTGCATGAGGAAATGGCTCAGCAGTCTTTATGAAATTCAAAGTGGGCTACTCTTGGAGTACCAGCCTCACCATGGTCCCTATACACAGCTGTCATACTGCTTTTAGTTAGCAGTTTGTCTATCACAGTCCCCAAAGAACCACTGATGTTTGGTGTTTTTGGTAGACTGTGAACTGTTACACTCTGTGTGACAGTATTATATTTATTCAGAGTACACAGAAATGGTAGTGCTCATTTTAAGAATGAGTCTCATTTTCATATGGGAACAAGCGCAAGTGAGGATTTAAAGAACGTGTCCAGCTGTAATCCCACTGTCGCTCAGGATATGCCCTTCCCATGAGACTCACGCTTGAAACACCAACTAATTAAAATGATTTTGTTCTCTGGAGTAAACGAACCACAAGCCCCCATCCCAATTAAGAGCAGCAACATTTCTGAGATCAGTGGGAGAGACTGACCTGCCTAGGTTTCTTTTACAATTTTACAATCACCTCAAATCTATGAAACCACAATACCTAAGGGAGATACACACACTCACACACATAAATCACAAAATGTTGAGATGCTGTATTTTTAATCATGTCTCCCTCTGCCTTTCACTGTCTTTCTCTCTGGAGAAATAATCTCCAGCAGTTACTTTGCAGTGTTATTTAAAGAAACACAACACAAGTCTAAACATGAAGCAAAGGGTCTTATTAACAGTTTGATTTAGAGAGGTCCGTCAGTGTGTCTGCTGATCTCACCTACTTAATATTTTTTAAATGTCGACACCTCAGGTCACATCTAACACCAATTGGGAACATCAGAGAATGGAAATAAAGGACAATCAAACTTTTTTATGGAATTTGTATTATTTTATATAAGGGACACGTGTGTGTGTGTGTGTGTGTGTGTACATGCAGTATGTACTGTAGTATAAATGAAAATGCATATTTTTCAATTGAAGTGAACTTATACAATTAAAATGGGCTGCTTTTGGTGATTGACACTTGATTGGACATTTTGTGTTTTAAGAATGAGTACCAAGGTTACGAATACGCTACATATATGTAAAATGTTTTTATATATTTAGCAACAATAGTGAAAGATTCCCTTATTGATCACATCTTCCCTCAGGTAGATTGCATGTTTTCTTGCTTGGCTGGATGTTGAAAACATGCAATCTACCTGAGGGAAGACTGGTTCTATCAACTCGCTCCTTATTGAACAACGAATACTTAAAATCCTACTAATTACTTAAAGGTTAGTTTAAGTTTAGCTCTGGAATTAGCTAAAATTAAGGACATGGACAGTATACCGTACACACAGTTTCAATGGAGGGACTGAGAGCTCTCGGACTAAATCTAAATATCTTAAACTGTGTTCCAAAGATAAACGGAGGTCTTACGGGTTTGAAACAACATGAGGGTAAGTTATTAATTACATAAATTTGCTATCTGGGTGAACTAACCCTTTAAGCCCTCAAACATGCAATTAATTTTAGAGAAGAAGAAGAAGAAATGGAGCAGATACTAGATGTGCCACAGAGATAGATTCCCTGTGAAGACCCCGTCAACTAAAGGTGACTTGACTAGCTAACATTAACTTAAATAGTTAAAATAGTGTTTAGTTAGAATATAAAATTATATGCTGTTAAAAAACATGGAACTGCATGTTAATGCCGCTTTCATAATTTATGATGTTGCAATTATTTTGTTTCTCAGTTTCTCAAAACAACAAGGCAGGAGAGGTTTCTGTGAGAGTCTCAAGTCTCTACCTATATATATACCAAAACATAATCTTAATGCAGAAGTTCCAGAGAACGCTCTGTGCATATAGTCCATTGCCAGTAGTGGGAGTCCTGCTTGCTTATTCTTAATGTCTTCATCAGGTTTGTTATTCGAATGGTTTATGTGGTCACATGGCATGTGCCTTAAATATGGACAGTTTGCTTTCTGTATGGCTTTCATGTACAGAACACTTCTTTAATGCCTTAATCACGGGACAATTCCATATTATGGAAACGGTAAGGAACCCTACACACCAATAAGATTGTCCATCTATTGAGATGATATCATGAACAAATTAACAGCAGATTATCTTGGGGTCCCTTTTAATAGCTAAAAAAAAATAATAATAAAAACACACAAAACCTTCCCCAACTAATTTTAAGTCTTTAACTTGGAAAATAATACAAACTGTTTTGGTCTCATAAGACGCATTGACAATTATACATTAAGCAGATGATTTGGTAACACTTTATAATAACTACACACTAATAATCATTAATTAAGCATTAGTAAACAGATAATTCATAATTTATAAAGCATTAATAGACAGTAATAAGCAGTTTATAAATACAGATATAAATGCTTTATTCTTGGGGAAGTCGTGGCCTAATGGTTAGAGAGTTGGACTCCCAATCGAAGGGTTGTGAGTTCTAGTCTCGGGCCGGACGGAATTGTGGGTTGGGGTAGTGCATGAACAGCTCTCTCTCCACCTTTAATACCACGACTTAGGTGCCCTTGAGCAAGGCATTGAACCCCCAACTGCTCCCCTGGCGCTGCAGCATAAATGGCTGCCCACTGCTCCGGGTGTGTGCTCACAGTGTGTGTGTGTGTGCATTTCGGATGGGTTAAATGCAGAGCACAAATTCTGAGTATGGGTCACCATACTTGGCTGAATGCCACTTCACTTTTGATTTAAAAGCATATCTATAATGTGTTTAATAATTGTATTTTCATGCTTTATTCATGATCAATCATTTCTCAATGAAGTATAGCATTATTTACAAACCAGTTATTTAGGAGTTGCCAGTGATTCATAAGATCACAAGAAATGCAGTAAATTCAGGTAGTTATAAAGCATTTAGTAGTGGTCAGTTAACTATTTATGAGAGGTCATCTAAAGTGAGGACTAGTTATTCCTTGTAAAGCATTTATAAAGGATATTTACAGGCTCAGTTATCTTCTAAACAAAAAATGGAAACAAACACAACACAGTGATACAGAACATATAAATATTAACAGCCTTTAAATCTCATTTGTAAAAGCTTTACAAGGCATAAATAGTCCTCACTTTAGCTGAGCTCACAAAAATAGTTAACTAACAACTACATATGTTTTATAACTACCTGAATTAACCCTGAATTACAGTAGAAATACATGTTAATAAACTATTTATTAACACTATAAGTAACTATTACTATATATCTGAATAAAAAGATGTATGAATGCACATTTAAATAATTTATTAATCATTTACTTACAATTTCTAAGTGATCTTATTAACCACTGACAACTACTTAATAACTGGTGTGTAAATAATGCTATACTTTATTTAGAAATGATAAATTGATCATTAATTAGGTATGAAAAAACAATTATTAAACACATTATAGATATGCTTTTAAATCAGGTATAAAGCATTTATATCTGTATTTATAAACTGCTTATAAATGTTTATTAATGCTTTATAAATGATTAATTAACTGTTTCCTAATGCTTAACTAATGGTTAATAGCATGCAGTTATTATAAAGTGTTACCGATGATTTTATCAAAAATTTGGCAAAAAAAAAACAATGTATATAATGTATAAAACCATATTAAAAATGCAGTGATCCTGAATTTCAGTATTTTCAGTGCCAAAGTGAAATTGAAACTACTTAAAAGTGTGGTCACATTAGTGAAATCTGCAAACAAAAATGTCCATTGCCAATAGTATAGCGATGTAAGGTCACTTTTAAAACTAGCTGCTTTCTGTTGATCAACTGCTGAAATTTGAGTGACCAAATTGAACCCATTGCAAAATCTTCATAGGGGAAATAGTCTAGATGGAAATGGGGTCCACGCGCACCCCCCGGCTTTTTTTATGCCACCTGATTTTTTTAAATCCTTAAAGTGTCTATTTTCATAATCTGCCAGGTGCCAAGCTGAAATAATGTCCCAAAGGGTTCTTTTTTAACCCTTTGCTGCACCCGACCGGAACCAGAAAAATCTAAAAGTGAAATAGAAAGTGGCATAACATTAGAAGTAAACAACATACAGAGACAAATGAACACATTTTCCCATACAATTCTGACCCCAGGAATTTAATGGAATGGTTATTTTTGACATTTGACAACATATTGACCTTATTTCTGGGTCAGAATCAACTATTTTTTTCATTTTCTCAAGCGCATAGGGTGATTTGTTTTCCACAACATATTATTTCTTTATCAGTCAAGTGTCTAGTATAAGATTAAATTGGGTACCAAGCTGAAATAATGTGTCACAGAGTGACTTTGTAAGAGCGGAACTAAAAGTGATGGAGATTGGTTCCGCCCGGACCATAATCCTCAAACACCGGGTGCTTCCGGGAACTCCGGGAAGGGAAATCAGGGTTTTATCATAGACAGTAAAAGAAATGGACACAGCGACCCCATTGGAACTCAATTGAGACAAGTGAAGACCATTTTTAGCATTTTTTAGCACTTCCATTTCTGACACGCAGACTCAAACGAAGCTTGACGACGTCAGCAACCTGTCTGACAGATGTAAATCTACTAGTAGCTGTACGTGCAAACTGCCATCGTTAATCTTGCAGAGACGGCGAGCTTGAGCGGGGAGTTCTTTGGCGTGAGTGAGCAGGAGTAAGTATTCTGATTAATTATTTTGTATAGTATTTTAAAATGTAACGCCAGTACGCCATATTAAGTTAATTGCCTGCGCGCTTCTCCTCCTGTCTGTACGGTAATGCAGAGTGGTTATGACACAATCGTTAGCCTATTTTTACAAAAACTGTTTCTACGGGGCCATAATGTAACATAGCAGGTAATGGAGCCCTTTATACATTGTCATGTATCTTTAAAAATAAATAATGGACAAACGGAGTCTTTAAATGCCTCAGATGTAAAGTTATTCGCTGTCAAAGTGACGCCAAAATGAATGGGAGTCAATGGGAATGCTAACGCAAGTGAAGTTCTGCTACAAGCTGGCAGCGCGCGGCCGACTTCAACTTCCGGTCGACTTCCTTGCCGCCTGGGTTTTATTGATCGCAGGTGGATAGATGAGCGGGGCGATCGCGGATTGGGCAGCGTGAAGAGAAGGAGGAGTATAAAGAGGGCCTCAGAAACTGAAGAAGGAGTCTTTTATTCTAGCCGATACGGCGAGCGAGTTGGAGTGTTTGGGCGAGTGTAGCGAAAAGAAGGCGGAGGATATTGTTGGCTGGGCGAAGACGAAGACAAGGGTTTGGCAGAAACAGAAACCGGGCTATATAGTATATTGGGATGTCTACCTAACTGTGAAATGCTCTATGGACATGTGTAACAAATTCTGAGTGGTTGAAAACAGGAAGACTCACCGGAAGTATCGCCAAAGTAGGCCCTTTCGACGGGTCACGTGGCAGCAGGAGAAGTACCCAGGAGCTGGAAAGAGGAGGGAAAAGAGACCTCGTGTTAGAAACGGTGTGAGTACCCTAAACCATCGTACAGCAGCATAATCCTCTAGAGTGAACTATCTGTGAGCCTTTTTGTGAGTTTGTGGCATAGTATGTGAGCGGCCCCACCGTGGAGGAGGATTGTGGGTGAGCCGGGAATCAGTGAGCGAGAGAAAACGTTGGGGTGTCGTGGCGGCGACGTTTTAATCTGAATATTCGTTGCATCAGTGTCTCCACAATTTCCAGGAAGAGTCTCTGGCCAGACGGGGTTTTGACCCTAAATTCACCAAGAGTGTGTGGAGTGCAGTGGGTGAGTCTTTGTCCTTTGCTGTGAGTGTATACACTTGGAGATTGCAGTGTGGTGCTGTGTTTGTGTCGTCAACAACCACCTTTCAGGCCTGACGAAATCCTGTGAAGGCCCAACGCAGCAGCAGCTTTCGATCCGCATCTCTATCAGCAGTTGGTTGAAGCCTTAGAAAAGGAACGCCTGACGTCTATTTCCTCAAAGGTCTGTGGGTTACATCACTTCCTGTTTCCCTGTATATTCACCGTAAGCTATTTCCCAAAGCTAAAGCCAGCATATTGTGTTGTACACTCGCCTGTATGCCCAAGTGAAGCCCCAGTTACATTTGATGTACTTACCTTATGCCCAAAGCTAAAGCCAGTATATTGTGTTGTACACCCGCCTGTATGCCCAAGTGAAGCCCCAGCTACATCTGATGTACTTACCTGATGCCCAAAGCTAAAGCCAGCATATTGTGTTGTACACTCGACTGTATGCCCAAGTGAAGCCCCAGTTGTCTTTTCTACGGACTTACCTGTGCCCCGAGTGAAGAGCCAGCAGCCCTTCTGTACACCGTCCGTGTCCAGTCCTGTTATACATACCTGTATGTTCTTGTGCAGATCTAGCAGGTCCCTTTGAAGCGTCTACCTGCACGTCGACCCGTCACTCAGGATACAGAAACCGCGGAACCCCCCCACACACACACACACTTACCAGTACGGTTTCAGTCGGATCCCGGCAGAAATTGTGCAGCTCCACCACCATCTGGACGACCGGGAGTCCAACCCGCTGGGCCGCCTCGGAGTTCGCCACGAGTAGCAGCAGGTATCCATCGTGCATTCAAACTCTCAATACTCACCACTTGTATCTGTTACGTCCAGGAAAGGAGAGGGCCCTGGACAGTCGTCCTGCAAGTCAGAACAAAGGGGCACTTGTGAATAAGCTGATTGTCGCCACATAGCCAGAAGGAAAGAGGAGTGAAGGACTCCCGCGACGGAGTACAAGAGACTCGAGACTGTTACTGGAGAGTTGGATTTTAGCCTCCCTTCCCCCCTTCCACATACCTTTTTTTAGTAATTTAACACACAAATATCCCTCATGTGGTATGGTGAACTGACATCTTTACAGAGTCTCAAATCACATATCCCCCACCCAACTAAGCTACCAACACTGCTAGTCAAGAATACAGATTCGATTTCCGAAAGCCTGTGATAATAGTAAAAACTGTTGAAAAATCACTTTAAGGTATGACTACAAAGGTATATCTTAATTATCGTTTCAAATACTGAAATTTTTCCAAAGGGGAGAGCAGTGGAAGATGGTGATCTGCAAGTACGAACTGACGACCACCAACTGCAAAACAACCCAAAATTTAAAAACTTGCAGTTTATGCTCAGTCAACTTTTTGGACCTTTTAGGATTTTTTTTTTTTAGTTTTTTATTTATTTATTTTGTTTGTTTATTTAAGCTAATTTGCTTTGTTTTGTTAACTTCAAAAGTAAAACTATTTTAAATATCTTCAGGTTCAGGATAGGTGAAGTAAAAGGTTCAATTAAACCCTATTTCAGGCTGTTAAGTATAATAAAAACACTGTCAAATGAACTTTTTTTGCTCTCTTTGATCACAGATGGTCACGATGTTATAAAACATGACAAATAACAATTTCTGGGGTCAGAATTATATTGAAAAATGTGACCATTTGTCTCTGTGAGTTGTTTACATCAAAAGTTATGCCACTTTAAATCATATTTAGATTTTTCGGGTTTGGTGCAAAGGGTTAAAAATTAAGCATTTTGGACATTTCAGCTTGGTACCCAATTTAATCTTTAAAAAGACACTTGAATGATAAAGAAATAATAGGTTGTGAAAAAAAAAAATCACCCTATGCGCTTGAGAAAACGAAAAAATAGTTGATCCTCTACACATCTTTGGCCATTTTTTGCTATTTTTGTCCAGAGATAAGGTCAATATGTTGTCAAAAATAACCATTCCATTAAATTCCTGCGGTCAGAATTGTATGGGAAAATGTGTTCATGTGTCTCTGTATGTTGTTTACTTCTAATGTTATGCCACTTTCTATATCACTTTTAGATTTTTCGGGTTCCGGTCGGGTGCAGCAGGGTTAAAAAAGAACCTTTTGGGACATTATTTCAGCTTGGCACCTGACAGATTATGAAAAAAGACACTTTAAGGATTTAAAAAAATCAGGTGGCATAAAAAAAGCCGGGGGGTGCGCGTGGACAGCTATTTCCATCTAGACTAAAATCCTTAGAGAGCAAAGAGAGCAGAGCAGACGGGCTCCTTATGCATTCAAATAACTCTCTTGGTACTTTGGTGTCATACAATGATCAGTGTGCAGCGATGCTTCAAACTGAATGAACGAACAAACACCTAACATGTAAGTGTATTTGCATTGCTTTTGGTCATTCTCTGTATAAAGTCTCAGTTAGTCTAGTACAGAACACATAGCAGGGTATATTTTCTATTTTTTTTTTTTGTATCTTTTTTTTTTTTTTGTCATATATATATATATATATATATATAAATCATGCCTATGCGTTCTGTACTATTAACTGAGACTTGTCATGGCACTTGTATACTGTTGTTGTTCTCTTGTTGATCTGACTGCTTCTATTGTTCTCATTTGTAAGTCGCTTTGGATAAAAGCATCTGCTAAATGATTAAATGTAAATGTAGATCTCACCTTCTCACGTGCAACGATTGGTTGATTATGTACCATACCTGTTTTTTATTGGTCAAACTACTATGTCCTGAGAAAATTGCTCATATGGTCACCCTAGTATACTGCCATTGAACATTTGACAAACAATGACAAATCTGACCACACCTCTGTGAAAAGGCAGTAGAAAAGAAGGAAAAAGTTTTTGAAAATAACTGAAAGCTGAGATGGTCTCATGGCAGATAATGGGTGAAGGTTGGAATGCTGTGTTGATATAAAGGTGCTGTTATAAAAAAAAAATAAAGAAAGATAAAAGTTTTGTTTTTAAGTGAGGTTGTGTGTACATGGAGATGAAAACTGAGACAAGCACTGAACCCTGAGGCATCCCTAATGTGAGATAGATGCCTTCCGTTTAGAAAACTCTAAAGGATCTTCTAGTCATAAAAACAAAATATCGATGTCACGTTACATGTCAGTATAACAATCTTAAATCAAGCTGGATCAGACTTCACACAGAACAGGACAGAAGCCAAAGTGCTATAAAACCTATTCACTGCAATAAACCGTATGCAAATATATCAAATATTGCTTAATTAGAGTTTCAGAAATTCTGCTGATGATAACAGATAATTGGTTTGATTATGGTTTTGAGCTGATTGATTCTGGACCCTTAAAGTTGGTTTAGAATGTTAAGAAGGATATTAGGGCCATGTCTCCATGGAGAAATGGTGTTAAGCCTAGATACTCATGGTTAAGGGGAGGGTTGATGCTGGGCTGAAAGAAATGTGTCAGTGCTCATCTAAACAGCCTTCTAATTTTGATTTTGAGCTTTTATGTGATGTGAGTGCATGAGAGTGAGATAGAGAGAGAGAGAGAGAGAGAGAGAGAGATGTAACAGTGGAGTGTGTGTTCATCATTATGAATAGATTGGGGAATTTGATGTATGAGCAGTGGTGTAATAAGTTAGTGAGTGTGTGCATATGTGTGTGTGTGCTTCAACAAGACATTAAAGTGAATTCATGTGGTAATTAAAAAAAAAAAAATGACTGTGGTCACTTTATCTCTACAGTGTATATAGCATTGTAGGTGTGTGTTATTGTTACTGAGGAGGCGTCCACTGTCCCTCTGTTATGGAACGTAACACTGTACCCTATGAGGATCTGTAGAGGTTCTCCACAATCAAATCTTCTCAATTATTGGCCCCATGCAACAGTTTAAAGAATTCAATTTTCTAAATGTGTGTACGTTTTTAAATACTCAATAGCTTTTAGTTTATATACTATGTTCTGTATGCACAAAAGCAACACGTCAAAAGTAGGGTGTGGGAGTTATTTTAGCTAACTCCCTATAAAAACAAGAAGTGTCCTAAAGCAGCTGTTTGTAAGTTTAGCTGAATTACAGAATCACACAAATAACAGTTCAGTTTTTGGTCAATCTCGCCTCATTTCCGAAACCACTTACTGTACAGTAAATAATAGGGGTGTAAAAAAATATTTAAACTGAACCAAAAAAAACGTACTACACCATCCACGGTGCGTACCACAATTAACGATGGTGTACCGAACAACCCCTGCCCTGTGAATAAAATAATAAATCAGCCCTAGTAGATGGATAATCTATGATATTATGTGCTTATCATATCGACAACAAGATGACACATTACACAACAATGGTTTATTCGAGTTAACATATGTGTTATATCAATCTATTAAACATGAGGTCAGTTATGACATAGACAAAAATAAAATAAAGTACAAACAGTTCACATTAAAACCAGTACAAAGTCAGATTTTTTTCAGTTTTTATGAAGTTAAAAAGAAAATACATTAATGTACAGACTTTAACATGCATGGGATGATGATAATGTGGAATAGTTCATATTATTAATTCAATGAGATATACTTTCATAAGACTGCTCTAAATTGTGTGCATTTTTAATTATTATATTTATTTAATTATTATAAATTTTTAACTAAATTAATTCATTTTATATGCATTAAACATATGCATGTTAAAATTATCAAATAACTCTGAAACAGATAAAAAACCCTTATACCCCCTATTCAATAATTAATATGATGGTATATATATATATATATATATATATATATATATATATATATTTTTTTTTTTTATGAATTAAACAGACATTGACAGAACATGGTGGATGCATTAGATGTGTACATACAGTAGCAATGCATAGAGTTGAACAGTATATTTGTAACATATTTGAGATACACCTAGCAGTAACACTCACCATTTTTACTCTAAAGTTTTGGATTTCATCTTAGAAAAATATTTGCTTTAATACGTACATTAATCCTCAAAAAGGCCTAGTTAATAATTTGTATGGATGTGTTTCCAGGATCATGTTATCAAAATTAACTGCTGTTTAAAAATAACACACTAATAGCTTAAACAAAATGAATAAAGAGCTTTTTACATTGAGGTTCCATTAGTTGATGTTAGTTAATGCATTAATTAACATGAATTAACCATTTTCAGTACATTTATTGTTAATTAATGAATTTATTAATTGTATTAATTAATACAGTATGTATTAATCTTCGTTAATGTTAGTTAATGAAAATACAGTCATTCATTGTTAGTTCATGTCAATTCACAGTAAATTTACTTATGTGAACAAGCACAACTTGATTTGATTGAAATGTTGAAATTAACATTAACTAGGATTTATAAATGCTGTATAAGTATTGCTCATTCTTCGTTCATGTTAACTAAAGTAGTTAACTAATGTTTACTAATTAACCTTATTGTTTTTTGGTTAAATTTCCTTAAAGGGATAGTTGACCCAAAAGATATCTATCTTTCTTCTGTTGAACACAAAATTTTATGTTTTGAAGAATGTTGGTAACCAAACAGTGGCTGTTGGCCATTGACTTCCATAGTATACAAATCATTTGCAAAATATTACTTTATAGTTCATTCATAGTTTATAAATTGTAGTTACTGCATTAATAAACTCTATACAAATAGGGAGTTCTTTATTCGTCACTGTAATTAACAGATTGTTACTGTCCAATTAACTCATATGTAAAGAGTTAGATGGTGCTTTGTTAATAACTTATTAACTAACAAACAGTTTACAGTTTCACAACAACAACATCAACATAACAACATTTCCAAAAATAGCATAGAAACAAAATAACTAAATATCCTACTCCAACATTATAAAACATTTAATTTTAGATTGTATTCTTATTTTTGAGTGTCATGGCAAAGCATTATGAAAAATATAAATCCTGAGCCTGGTTTGAAAAAAAAAAAAATGTGTTCAACAGAAGAAATAAATTTATACAGGTTTGGACTTAAGAGTGATGACATAATTTTATTTTTGGGCAACTATCCCTCTAAGGCAAGTCAAGTATATATTGCAGCCTTCCTGAAAGAGATCTTGTTAGTTTTGAGAAACAGCAGCAAGTAATACAGTTGGCATACAATCCGCTGACCAACACACAATCCCTTCAGGTGCTGTAAGGGAAGCAGAGCGTAGTTAAAATTGTGCTCAGAGTTAAATGCACTTCAGCACAATGGAAGCTGACACAATCACTCCATCTTGAAAGAAACATATGGGCTACTGTCAAAGATCTGATGTGTAGGATATTAAGAGGCACCAGAACTCCCACACTGGATGAGCAGCATAGATAGCCAGTGACACATGCTCAGGTCAGAGACAGCAAGCATTCAGACCTCGCCAAGAGCTGATCATGGGCTGTGATCTGACCCCAGACCAGTGAATCTGAGCGCTAAAGGAAACAGTCCATACACGAACAGAGACACAAGCCTGGTCACAAATGGGTCAACAAATGGGCTGTTTTTGGTTCTCCTGATCAATGCCTTGCTGAACTTGATCATGAACCAGAAAATGACAGATCACAGAGCTGTGAAGAAGGCCATACACCTGACTCCAGGTCTAGTGCTGTGTGGTGTGTGCCGAGATTCAGGTCTGAACTGGTTGTGGCCGGCTCTGTCAGACAGTTAACGTCATGTTCCTCAGGATCCACTGCTGTGATCGCCTACCGCTGCAGTCTCTGAGAGTGAGAACCATCTTATCTTTTTCAGAAGGCATGTCCAGACACTGGTTACTGTTCACATGGAGCAGAGTCAGCCGCTGTGGGGAAACACAGATTGAAAGAGAAATGAAAAACAAACAACATTTGAAAAATAACGTTATGTATGGATCTCTCACTTTACACTAAGGTTTCATGTAGCATTTCAGCAAGTATTGAGTAATAATTAATTATACTTTTGGATTTACGTGCCCAACACTGATCTTAGTTAATGGTGATTTCATTGTTTGCTAATACATTTGTTCATATGAATGTAGTATCTATTCACATTGATGCAATGTGACCTATCAAGTACAATTGAAGACTTGCATGTTTAACTTCAGAAACAGCCAGAGACAAAACTACAGCATCTAAACTGAAAGTAAGTGATGCATCACAGATTTTCCTATATTGTTTAAAGGGGGACCCAGCGTTACATGAACAGTGGATGCAGTTTGTTTTTTCCGGGGCAGCAACGGAGTGTATCAAGTGCGTTTGTGTGTTCTGGGCATTTGAGTGCAAATTTTTTATAAACAAGGCCAAAGTCAATGCTGGATTTGCACATCGTTTGCTATTAAAACATGGAGCCGTCCCTGTGATAAAAGAGCCCATACATGTAAGTACAATTGCATCAGATTTGTGTCTTTTGTTGTGTGGCGGTATAAGTGAAAGGAAAATCAGTGAATTTATCCGACTACGCCACCCTGGTAGGAAACCAGAGAATTTATCCCCATTAAAAGGACACAGGTAAGTTTCACCAAATGAAGGCAAGGTAGGGGTGACGGGGGCGAGAATACAAAAGATTGGATTTTATTATAAAAACACACACAGATAAAACGCACACAAACAGTTTCCACAATAAGGGAGGTAATTCCCAGGGCCAGGATTAGTGGGAACCAGGCAGGCCGGCTGCAACTCAGAATGGTTATCGAAAAACCCACCTAAATTCACACCAAAGCAACCATCACACACACCCATCAATGGGAAGTTGTATCCACACACACACCGCACACTGTGACACACTGCAGAAAGACAGCAGCTAGCCTCCCCAGTTCCACCCGATCCTCACTGGCCCTGGAGAAACAGAAAATAACATTAAAGAAGAAATTCAACAAAATATAGAAATGAAAATACAAAGAAACGAAACTTATAAACACTTAGTAGCGACTCTGGCAATCGAGCATCCAGAGAACACCATGCACAAAACGTAAATCAAAATCAATAAATAAATACTCAAAAAGAAATAACCCTTGCAGCACACAATATGCTTACAAAAGAAAATGCAGGGTAAACAAATCAATACTAGAAAAAGACATAACCAAACAAAAACAATTATGGTTAGAAAAAAAACAATCCAGAACCTCAACTGGTAGATAGTTCATGCGGACAAAGTACTCAGTCTTTACAGCTTTGTAAACTCTCAAAGTATTAAAGCACAAGAGACCGTAAAGTGCAGATCGGACTCCAAAATGCGTCCCTAAGCAAAAGAGCAGCTGTGTTGCTTTAAATCATTAGCCAGGATGAGGACTAAGATGCTTTAATTCCCGATTGTTATTGAATAAACATTAGATGCAACGCTATATGGTTACTCTCAACCGGTGTCATAGCTCAGTCTACCAGCAAGCATTCACTGCTCTCGCTGCGATTACTGCAGCCGAAATACGTCGCGAGTTGCCGCGCCATGTCAACGCCACCAGACGCGCTCTAAATGAAAACTGAGGAAGGAATCAGAACGGAAACGGAAATGGCAGGGAGAAAGAGAAGCAGAGAAGCAGAGTGGGGTAGAAAGATCCAGAGAAACCAGCACCTGAGGCACTGGTCCCTGACTCACCAGGGAGGTTGCTGGGACCAACATAAGCAGATCAACTTCTTCCGACGGGTCTTCTGCTGGAGGCACCTCTTCTGAAACAGGCGGATTTACCATGGCCGGAACTGGACCATCCATCCTGCCATACTCTCATACATAAACTAACTGGCCCTCCCCCAGTGGTGCTTCACGGACGTGGGCATCATAATTTGCCTTACGCCGACCAGCAGCAGCTTCCAGTCGGCCCCGTGCCCCCTCAAACTCCACCTGAAGCTTAGCCTGATGTTCTCTCACCCACACTACCAACTCCGACCTCCTGGACTCTTCCCAACAGAAAATCTACTGGGAGTCTTGGCTCTTGCCCGAACATTAAAAAGTACGGGGTTTCGCCGGTCGTCTGATGAGGGGTAGTATTGTAACAAAACAGCACTTGTGGAAGGCATGAGGCCCAGTCCATCTTCCTGGACACAGGCAGGGCACGCAGAAGATGCAATGCAAGATGTGCAATGTCCTGTTAAAGCGCTCGCACTGCCCATTCCCTGCTGGGTGATAGGGAGTAGTCCGAGATTTTTCCACCCTATACAGAGCACAAAGTTGCTGTACTAGGGAAGACTCAAAATTACGGCCCTGGTCAGAATGGATCCTACTAGGCACACCAAACTTGTAAAACCATTCTATCACCAAAACTTGTGACACTGTTTCTGCCCGTTGATCTCGTGTAGGCACTGCCATGGTGTACTTCGTGAAGACATCCGTCATTACCAGCACATTCTCTAGCCCCGAACGAGTGGGCTCCAAGACCGTAAAGTCTATGGCCAATATTTCATTTGGCCTTGATGCCAACAGATGGCCCATAAAACTGCTAGAACAGAGTTGGTTATCTTTGGCAACCTGGCAACGTTCGCACTCTCTACACCATTGTGCCACATCAGCTGTCAGGCCCGGCCAATAGCAGCGCTGCTGTACCAATTCAGTGGTACGTTCCACCCCTTGGTGCCCATGTTCCTGATGTAGCAGCATCAACACTTCCGGATGCAACGATGATGGTAACACCACTTGAAATACCTCTTCTCCCCCATCAGAGCGAAATATTCAGCGAAATAATACCCCATCCTGCTCACACAACCGGCGCCATTGCCGTACCAAGTTGACCACAGCCCTGGGCAACAGCCGACGTTCCACTGCAGTAGGCGGTACCCCACGCAGCCAGAACCTCAATGCCTCACCTATAATCGGGTCCTCCCTCTGTAAAGACTGCATATCTACAGTCAAACCGGGAAACACCGTTACTGCCGCTTGGGAAACCACCCCTGCTACACCAGCCTGCCTTACCATGGCTGGGACAGCCGTACCGGGAAGTAACTGTTCCAACTCACCCTGACTAGCAGGACCCTGACGGGAGAGAGCATCCGCATTCTGGTTGCTCCTTACAGAGCGGTACTTCAGCTCAAAATCAAAGGAAGCTAATTGCGCTGCCCACCGCTGTTCCGTGGCCCCCAGTTTAGCAGTACTCAGGTGGCTAAGGGGGTTGTTATCTGTGAAGACGACACACCTCTGCCCCAATAGATATTCTCAGAACTTTTTCAGTCATGGCCCACTTGAGTGCAAGAAATTCCAACTTCATAGAGCTGTAGTTAGACATGTTGCGCTCAGTGGGCCTAAGACTGCGGCTAGCGTAAGCTATAGGTCTCACCTTCCCTCCCTGTTCCTGGGACAGAACTGCTCCCAGTCCACCATGGCTTGCATCTACCTCCAGGATAAAGGGAAGGGAGAAGTCTGCATAAGCCAATATAGGGGCAGAGGTAAGCCTATTCTTCAACTCCTCAAAGCTATCCTGACACTGCTCGGTCCACGCTGCCCCTAAACAAGATTCTGCTCGAGCCCTAGGCTTACGACCTGCAAACTCAGCTACCAGTCGATGTAGAGGGGAAGCCAACTTGGCGAAACCCTCTACAAACCTCCTATAATAACTGGCAAACCCCAAGAACGAACGGAGTTCTGCTACTCCTGTTGGACGTTGCCACCGTCTTACTGCTTCTACCTTGCTGGGATCAGTCGACACCCCTTTGTCTGAGATGACATGACCCAAATAACTTACCTCTTGCTTGAAAAACGCACATTTAGTTAACTTAGCCTTAAGCCCCTCCCGCTCCAAACGACTCAAAACTACCTCTAACCGCTCTAGATGTTGTGTCACAGAGGAGGAAAACACTACTATGTCGTCTAAATACAAAAGAAGGGACTGACACTGCTGATCCCCAAACAACCTCTCCATCAACCTCTGATTCGATTCCATTCAAAAAGACCAAAAGGTGTGCAGAAGGCGGTCTTGTGTTTATCCCCCTCTGTGACCGGAACCTGATTGTACCCACTGGCGAGGTCCATAGTGGAAAACCACCGGGCCCCCGTCAGTGAGTCCAAGGTTTCCTCAATGCGTGGCAGAGGGAAAGCATCTTTTCGAGTTTTTGCGTTCAGCTGGCGGTAATCCACACACATATGCAACGTGCCATCCTTCTTTTTGAACAACACAATTAGGGAGGCATAGGGACTACAGCTTTCTCTAACAATATCTGCTTGATTTATGTGTGTTTTTACTACATCATACTCAGACGGCGGTATTCGGCGGTACCGTTGTCGAACTGGGACAGAGTCTGTCAAAGGGATGTCGTGAGAAAGAAGTCGAGTACATCCCAAATCGCCTTCATGTGCCGAAAACACTGTATGAAACCTTAACAATAGAGACCTTACCTGCTCCTGCTCAGTCTCTGTCAATACTGACAAATCAAGACTCTTGATTTGTTCCTGCACGGAGGGGCGAACAGTCGGAATCTGGAGATTTATTGACGCTGACACAGATTTAACCTCAGAGATGTCGTGAGGCAAACTCACAATAAATACACTACTCAAAGTACCCAGAATAACATTCCGGAAAAGCATTACATCAGTCTTGCCTACATTAATGACAGGTACATAGACGGTGCCTCGATTCACCCTCATTAAGGCGGGTGATGCTAACAGACCTGCAGGCAACCCATTTTCTGGTGGTTCAAAAAGCACAGTTTCCCCAGCAAAGTGCTCAGAGCAAGTAGCGGCCACAAGTTTTATTGCACCACCCGGAACACGACATGCATTAGGTCCCCGCATTCGCACTCTGCCTATCCGACTACCTGTAGGAACATCACTTCTCTGACGACAGTGTTGTAATGCTTGAAACACTGGCTTAGAGGCCCCTGACACAGAAGTTGCCTCAAAAAAAGCGGTACCGTGCTGCCCAAAGAGCTCCCGATAGCACCGCCGCAACACATTCATTCCCAAAATACCAGGGACTTGGGCACCGGTGCCATTAGGAGGGTCCCTAAAAACCAGCACGCCACACCCTGCAATTGTCTGACCGCAGAGCTCAACGTCCAACTCAATATAGCCAACATACGGTATCAATGACCCGTTGGCCGCACAAAGCTGTAACCACTGACATGCCCGGAGACGATCCTGGCCCCATGGTGCAAACTGTTCTGAAAAACAACTTTCTGTAATGGTAGACACCATCGAGCCAGTATCGATCAAACAGAGCACCTGTACCCCTCCCATACAAACCATGAGGTGAGGACATGATGCCATTAAATGCGGCAACGGACTTACCCTAGAGTCATGATCTTTCCCTACCGAACTGTGACTCTGCAGTGCGGCGGGACCTAGTTCTCCGGCGGCTGGGAAAGAGGCTGCTGAGCCCTCATTGTGGAAGGGGACTCACGGCGGGCAAGAGATGAATGAGGAATAACGCGTTCTCCATTGCATTCACAGGCAAAATGGCCTGGTCTTTGACATCGACGACAGATTAAACCCTCATTAAAGATTAGGGAGGGCTGATGAACACGCTGAGAAAACAGCATGCCAGCGACACTCTGAGTGAGCTGATCCAATTGTTTCTGCTGTAGTTTTAACATCTCCCTCAGCTCTCTCAACTCCGACTGAGAATGCCCTTGCACCCCATACTGAATCCCATAAGCCATTGGAACTGACTGACTCCTACCTCTCACGCCCCCTGGCATTCCCTCCCGCTCCCATCTGATTGCCTCCCCACGTACTTCTAAAAGGTTGGAGGCGGGCTGGCAGCGAACCAATTGCTTCAGTTCCCTGCGAAGGGCGCTATCAGCAACATATTCTACAAACTGATCGCGCAATACAATTTCAGCATTAGGAATGGCATTTGGCGATTGCTGTTTAACCCTCTCCAGGAGAGTCATCAAGGCCAGGGAAAACTCTAACAGAGATTCCCCCTCTTGAGAGCAACCATACAACTCACGTAAAATGAAAACAATTTTATCTGGATCACCCCGTTCCCCACTAGGACGATGTCTAATTTCTTCACGCGCTTCACCTTCCAAATGGACAAAGAGAAAAAAGGCTTTATCAGCTTTGGACAAATAACGAGCCCGCCATACATGCCTCAGCCTCCTCCACCCATTCATCAATACCAGTGCCGGATTTGCCACTAAATTTTGGACACCGTCTGTCCCTGGGCACAAAAACAAACCGGTCCGGCACAGCAGAATCAGTCTCAACTGGCTGGGGAGGATCAGGCACTGCTGCAGAGCCAACAACTGGGGCAATACTAGGACCAGGTAACTCACCTGGTGCCTGCTCACGGCGCATTCACTCATTGTCAGCTCGCAACTGCGCCACTAATTCTCGCAACTCTTGCATCTCTTCCTCCATACTGGTCATCACTAAACTCACCCCAAACACAGAGCCACTGGAGAGAAATACAACCTGTCCAAAGGATCAAAAACACATGCTGCTGTTTTGCTCTGAGGGAAAAAACCAAAAATAAGATCACAACCAATATCAAAACACAATTTTCACTCACGTCTCCAAATAAAAAAATAAATCCTTGCCTTACAAGGTGAACCCTGCCGACTACGCCAAAATGTGGCGGTATAAGTGAAAGGAAAATCAGTGAATTTATCTGACTACGCCACCCTGGTAGGAAACCAGAGAATTTATTCCCATTAAAAGGACACAGGTAAGTTTCACCAAATGAAGGCAAGGTAGGGGAGACGGGGGCGAGAATACAAAAGATTGGATTTTATTATAAAAACACACACAGATAAAATGCACACAAACAGTTTCCACAATAAGGGAGGTAATTCCCAGGGCCAGGATTAGTGGGAACCAGGCAGGCCGGCTGCAACTCAGAATGGTTATCGAAAAACCCACCTAAATTCACACCAAAGCAACCATCACACACACCCATCAATGGGAAGTTGTATCCACACACACCGCACACTGTGACTAACTGCAGAAAGACAGCAGCTAGCCTCCCCAGTTCCACCCGATCCTCACTGGCCCTGGAGAAACAGAAAATAACATTAAAGAAGAAATTCAACAAAATATAGAAATGAAAATACAAAGAAACGAAACTTATAAACACTTTGTAGCGACTCTGGCACTCGAGCATCCAGAGAACACCACGCACAAAACATAAATCAAAATCAATAAATAAATACTCAAAAAGAAATAACCCTTGCAGCACACAATATGCTTACAAAAGAAAATGCAGGGTAAACAAATCAATACTAGAAAAAGACATAACCAAACAAAAACAATTATGGTTAGAAAAAAAACAATCCAGAACCTCAACTGGTAGATAGTTCATGCGGAGAAAGTACTCAGTCTTTACAGCTTTGTAAACTCTCAAAGTATTGAAGCACAAGAGACCGTAAAGTGCAGATCAGACTCCAAAATGCGTCCCTAAGCAAAACAGCAGCTGTGTTGCCTGAAATCATTAGCCAGGATGAGGACTAAGATGCTTTAATTCCCGATTGTTATTGAATAAACATTAGATGCAACGCTATATGGTTACTCTCAACCAGTGTCATAGCTCAGTCTACCAGCCAGCATTCACTGCTCTCGCTGCGATTACTGCAGCCGAAATACATCGCGAGTTGCCGCACTGTCAATGCCACCAGACGCGCTCTAAATGAAAACTGAGGAAGGAATCAGAACGGAAACGGAAATGCCAGGGAGAAAGAGAAGCACCCCAGGTCACAAACATACCCACCTGCCATAATAAAGGTCCTTAAATAGTATAGATACTATCGTTTCATTGGTATATGAACTTTAACCCCACCAACCAATGAGATCGCTAGTGCTGTCGCTATCATTTGATTGGTGAACCAACTGTACATCAACCAGCCAATAAAAGACTTATCCTGCCACATTCGGAAATCAGCACATAAGTGAATATATGTTAGTGGAAACAACACGAAACATCAGTATTATAGCTCCACTCATGGCATGCCTCCAGGAGCTCGGATTTATCCGGAAAGACTCAGAAAGCTGTATTTTTCTTTTATAAATATGATAAAACTAAAGACTTTTTGGATATATGAAGGATCCAGTACTACTCTATAGGTACTCAAGATTAACATGAGATTAGGTGAAACTGTGTATGTATATGGCAGTATATTATTTATCCCCAGTACTAGTTTTAGACAGTTCAGTGATTTTACTGGTTTGCTTTTGGGGGCAATGTTCTGTGTGAACATGTGAATCATGCAAGTGCACCGAGATAACCCATCAGTGGCGAACCATTAGCCCTATTCGGACGGGACTAGTTTCACAGGGGGTCGTTAGAGATATCTGCGTTTCACAGACGTACTTGGTGATTTTAATCCCGTCCAAATCTGCCACGTCTGTGTTTTTCTCACACAACCTCTGTGATAATTCCAGAGCAAATTACCTACTGTTTTTCAGCAAACTCGGTGATCCTCTGAGAAAACTAATCCCGTCCGAATGCGAATGTCTGTGATTGCCGGTGATATTTTATTTCACAACGCGTTTCCTTGTGTGTTTTGGCCAACGTGAATTACCGTAGATGCTCTTACCGCGCGGATGTTTGATATATTTGCTTAGCGGCAAATAAATAATAATAAAAAAAAATACAAATAATAAAATCAAGAGCAAGATCGTGTAAACTGTCAATAACGGCTATAGTAATATCAGCATCAGGTAAGATTACTCTCGTTCATTTATGTACTCAGTTACATAATGTTTAAATTACATTTAATAAAAAAAAGGAAAACAAGTTAAACTAAAGGAACCACACATTAACATGGCTTTGTTATACTAGCCATTTAGTTTTTATTGTGTAATAATACTAAGGCAATCCTTCTGAATGAATGCAATGCACGCATACAGAACGTGTGATCTCTGTGACGCCCAGATGCACAAATCAGACCCTCCCACCTCTGTAATAAACACGAGATGTTAAGTCCCGTCCGAATTGGTACATGAAAATCACAGACGTCAGGTGGTAAGAATCGAAACTCAAACGTAGTTTAGAAAACTAGTCCCGTCCGAATAGGGCTATTGAATCAATATGGCAGTCTGATCCTTCAAAGCATGCTCCTGCTATCCCAAACCGAGTTCTCTTGTGCATCTTATTGCTCTGGAATGGCTGAATACACACACATGACAGAAACATTTGGAGAATGTGTTTATAGACGGTTTCAATGACAACAACATAAACAAACGTTACTGCGCATGTGCACATTTGTAGACTTCCAATAAATATTTTTTTTATAAGCAAAATATGTTTGCTGCGTAAATCAGACTTACTGAAATGATTTGATTTTCAAATGTGCAGTACGTGCAACAAAGCCTTTTTGGAATATCAGTCAGTTTGGGCTCAACCACCTGAGCCCAACTTCAGTCTACTCATCACCTTAACTTTAACTACTTTTGTACATAGACTGCCCTATAGCGAAACTTTTAAACAAACACAGACCGGAAGTTAACTTAGGGCGAAGCGCGTGTGCCCGATGAAACCATCTATAACCCCTGTTTTTTCCTCAGTTCCCTTGTCTTGCGATATAAAGTTATATTGTGGTTGTTGTCTCCCTCTGTTTCTGTGTGTTTTGTTCTTGTATTGATAATTAAAAACTCTATGGTATTACTTCCTCGCCATGTGCTTCCTCTGAACCATGACCTGTGGCAATGCCTGCTGCCACCGATGTCATCTACAGTATGTTGATTGAACAACCAAAGGAAAAGAAAACACACGCACTGCTTTTATTGAATAACTTTTGTAGTATATTTCAATTATATTGTGTAGATTATGCACTTTATTTTACATTTGATGATTTTGCTTTGATGTCTTTGCTTCATTTTTATTCTATAAGCCTAATGATTGATTGTTTACTTCAATAAAAGCTTGGGACATTTTTACTTATATTAGACTAGGTCAAAGAAAGAAATTTATTATTTGTAAAGTATTGCAATTTACATGAATTTCCAAATCCTTCTGGTAACAATGTATAATTCTATAGTGTCAAAATGACTGGGTTCGAGTCTCAGGCTGGCAATACCATGACTGAGCTACCCTTGAGCAAGGCATCGAACCCCCAACTGCTCCTCGGGTGCCGCAGCATAAATGGCTGCCCACTGCTCCAGGTGTGTGTGTGTGTGTGTGTGTGCGTGTGTGTGTGTGTGTGTGTGTGTGTGTGTTTGTGTGCGTGTGTGTGTGTGTGTGTGTGTGGGCATGTTTTTGTGACATATCAGGACACGACTTTGTATAATGACATGGGTATGACACAGGTATTAGAAGGAGAGGGTGACTTATATGGACATAACCCATGTCCCCATTTTTCAAAACGCTTATAAATCATACAGATAAGTTTTTTTGAGAAAGTAAAAATGCACAAAGTTTCCTGTGAGGGTTAGGGTTAGGTGTAGGGTTGGTGAAGGGCAGTACAGTATAAAAACCATTACACCTATGGCATGAACACACTTTACACAAAAACAAACGTGTGTGTGTGTGTGCACTTTGGATGGGTTAAATGCAGATCACGAATTCTGAGTATGGGTCACCATACTTGGCTGTATGTCATAAGTATACATTTTATCTCTCTATTTCTCTAATTATGTGGTAAAGGAACTTGCATCTTTGCAGATTAATGAAACATAATTTTTATTTGTTTATTCTTTTTGCTCCAACATTACATTTAACCTCATTTTAACCCTGTTTAGCTGTTTGAGTTTGCAGAGAAGGTATTCAACACTGTCTCTAAGCATCATGCCATCCAGAAGAACTCCAGAGGAAGATAATGAAAGCTGCTGCCCTGCTGAGTCAAGACACCCTTCCAAAAAGCCTGGAGCCTGCGGGTGATTGCTCCTCAACAGCTCTGAATGAAGGTAATCAGTCACTGTCTCGCACTGAGAGACAGGTGAGAATACGCACTGTTCTGCCTCTCCTCAACTGTAGATTGCTCAGACTCTGACACTATTTTACAGTTCATGCAGCAGACAGCATGACGAATGAGGTGCCCGCATGCGGTCTTGTGTTTAGAATGAATCACTGAGCAGAGAGTTCATAATGAACAGCAGTGAGTTAATGTTGTAAAACTCTCACAGAGCTCTCAGTAATTTCTGCTTTAATAGCACTTTACAGCAAAGCTGAACAGACAAAATTAAGTTGCACTTATGCATACTCAGACCTGTTGAAAATTGTAATTGAAAATTGTATTTTCAGCAAACAAGATTTCTCATCGATAACTATTGGATGATGCAGAAGATTTGGAATACAACACACAAATTGAAAATTACAAAAACTCAATTATACCATATTAGTTGGAATATTTTCCCCCATTCAAAGACTTCAGATTCAGTTTAGGTGCCTTACCTAATGTACCAGATTACTGGAAACAGCAACAACAGTTCAATCAGGACCACTTTCGTCAAGGATATTTATGACAATTATAATTGCATACAGTTAGTGTTGGCGGTATGGTTATGTTCTGGGCAACACTCCACACGCCTGTCCATGCAGCCATGCTTGGACAGAGCGGGGAGAGCAGCAAGACAGACCCCACTGGGGTACAGAACAGAGCCATTATAAGCATATATAATTACAATTCACAATTACATGAGTTGTAAACAAAATATCATAGAGACTGCTTACAATGAAGACACTGTAAAGAAAGAACAAGTTAGATCAGATTACAGGTTCAGTTGGTGGAGTTGGGGTTGGAGGAGGGAGTGGAAGAGACACTGAAGAATGGGAATTTAAATAGACCGCAGGTGATAGGTGTCAAGACTGGATTGGTACACATCAGGAACAGCTGACTGTCAGCTGATGCAAGAGTGACTAACATGACCTGACTGAACTAACGCAATGCTCGCTACTCTCTTAAATACAACATCTGCAATGAAGGTATCAAGTCTGTATCATGAGCTAGTGTTTCAGAATTTATATATATATATATATATATATATATATATATATATATATATATATATATATATATTTATATAGTTCTGTTCAACATATCAAAGATAGGATTTCTACAGGACAGTAGCCCAAACGCACACAAGAAAAATATTCACTGAATGTAGCAATACTAGGCCTTTTATTTCTCTTGCATAATGTGGAAAATATTTATGTATTTATTTATTATTAAATCTTACATTGTATCAGAAGATGCTTGAACCACACACACACACAAACACACGTGTGTGTGTGCTAAAAATATCAATAAAATTGGTCATCCACTTCCAGCTAGTTTACCTGTACTGTTATGCTACTTGATGATACTTTGGTTCTAGCACAGATAACTTAACCGTACATCTGTACCAAAAAAAAAAAAAAAAAAAAAAATGGATACAGTGATTATCTAAAGAACTGGACAAATGTTTTGAAATGTGTTAAAGGGATAGTTCACCCAGAAATCATCTTCAGAACACAGTTTAAATATTTTAGATTTAGTCCGAGAGCTCTCAGTCCCTCCAATGAAGCTGTGTGTACGGTATACTGTCCATGTCCAGAAAGGTAAGAAAAACATCATTAAAGTAGTCCATGTGACATCAGAGGGTCAGTTAGAATTTTTTGAAGCATCAAAAATACATTTTGGTCCAAAAATAGCAAAAATTATGACTTTATTCAGCATTGTCTTCTCTTCCGGGTCTGTTGTGAGCAACACAACAGTTGTAGTCATATCCGGTTTGCGAACGAATCATTCGATGTAACTGGATCTTCTTGAACCAGTTCACCAAATCTAACTGAATCATTTTAAACGGTTCACGTCTCCAATACGCATTAATCTACAAATGACTTAAGCTTTAACTTTTTTAATGTGGCTTACACTCCCTCTGAGTTCAAACAAACCAATATCCCGGAGTAATTCATGTACTCAAACAGTACACTGACTGAACTGCTGTAAAGAGAGAACTGAAGATGAACACGAGCTGAGCCAGATAACGAACAAAACATTGACTCGTTCACGAGTCAAGAACCGTCTCTGTCAGATGCGTCCGATTCGAGAACCGAGGAGCTGATGATACTGCGCATGTGTGATTCAGCGTGAAGCAGACCGACACACAGAGCGTCTGAACTGAACTAAGCGCAGGTAAACCAAAGGCTTGAATCAAGGGCAATCATCGCCAGTGACTTCATTACTTTGAGCGAAAAAGAACTGGTGAACCGTTTTCTTCAACTGGTTTATTGAATCGAACTGTACGGAAGAACCGTTTCGCAGAAAAGAACCGAACTTCCCATCACTACTGGTGATCCGAAAACCGATGCAACCGGTTCATGAAGTCAATCTTTTGTTCATTATCTGGCTCGGCTCTGTGTTCATCTTCAGTTCTCTCTTCAAAGCAGTTCAGTAAGTGTCAGCCACATTAAAAAAGTTAACAGCTTAAGTAATTTGTGGATTAATGCGTATTGGAGATGCGAACCGTTTAAAATTATTCAGTTCAATTTGGTGAACTGGTTCAAGAAGATCCGGTTAAATCGAATGATTTGTTCGCAAACCGGATATCACTACACTGTTGTGTTTTGAACTCGCTCACAACAGACACAGAAGAGAAGACAATGCTGAATAAAGTCGTAGTTTTTGCTATGTTTGGACCAAAATGTATTTTCGATGCTTCAAAAAATCCCAACTGACCCTCAGTTAGTAGGCTACATCAAATAATTATTACAATAAGTTAGGCTCCACCAGAGATCACTCGCTCATTACTATGGACCCTTGCACCACACCACATTGCTCCACTTCACTCCGGACTACATTTCCCATCATCCATTTCACGGATTACACCAACAGCTGTAACCAATCAAACACACTTTGCTTAAGCCATGGACTTCCTCTTTCTCACTTCCCAGTATTGTTTAGTGCTTATCACTGTTATAGCTGATAGTTACTCTATGGAGCCTCTTTCCTTGCCCTGTTGGACTCCTAGTCTTGGTTGTGGTTTTGCCTTGCCTGATTTCTGTTTTTGATTCTCATCGGTGTGTTTTGGATTACCCCTTTTGCCTAGCCCTCTTAATATTGTTTGCTGATCGCAGACACACGCTTGCCTTTGGATTACTCTTTGTCTTGTCTATTTTATTAGTTTGCTGTGTATTGACCCATGTCTGTTTCTTTCTACGTTAATGAATAAAGCACTGGAGATGGATTCACACACTGTTTACTCTGAAAAAGTTAATGACTGTCCTTCTACAGCATTTAACAGAGAGTAACATCTCACTACCAGTTACAAAAGACACTGTAACAGTCTGTCACAGGCAATTCTAGGTTCATTTTCCATCAATTCATTTTTTTAACCTAGTAATCATTCCATCTAGTGGCATTTTTTTTTTTTTTTTTTGGCCCAATGCCAAATTTACTTGCCAATCCCTGCTTTAGAAAATGTGTGTAAAGTGTGCTTGTGTAAAATCATACTGTACTGCCATCATTCGCAAATGGTCGATGAAACAAAAAACCTATGAGCGAAAATCACACTAGCATTAATGAAGCATTGGTGGCCAAACATATGACGGAAAAAGAATGCAGATTAAAAATGCTGGATTGGCCATTCAAATTCAGGGTTTAGACAATAAAAGCCCCTCGTTCTGTCAGTGCTGAGTGCAGCTGCTGTGAGAGCATGCTAATGCAAAGGGTCCATCTCCATAAGCCCGAGCCATGAAAGAAACCTTCACAATGAGATCACATCAAAAGAGCCTGTAAACAAAGACAGGCACATTTCAATCCACCATGAACAGATAATCAAGCTTAAAACTGCCTTCTCTTATCTGATGCTAAATAATAGCTGGAAAAGGTGGACATGCTGGCTACCAGAAAATGATCATTTCACCATAAAATTTGCATGAAATAAAAACACATTTCAAATTAAATTAAATTTGACACAAAGGTGCTCTGAAGGTCCTTGAAATAGTGGCATACATCTAGCAGCTTCTGTGATGTCTGTTTTAGCATTTGTGTGTCTCTCAGTTGCTGTCCTCTCCCATTTCTCTCAAAAGGTCAACAATTATTGCTCCTAAACGCATGGAAACCTGCTTTGAATGCGGACTCACTGCACAGCTGGAGCTCCATAAACCAGTTTCACATCAAAAGGCCTCACATTCAAAACATACTATAACCAAATATCTAATTTAAGATTAAATTAATCCATGTGTGGTTCATTCTCAGGAAGACATTTGAGTTGTATCCTTTACATCTAGTTTGTTTTACTGAATTGTATTGAATATTCTTTTTTTCTTTTCTTTTCTTTTTTCTCAATTCATGTGCTTGGTACAAATCACACAAATATTCACTGTAAATACACAAAGCATTTTTAATGTATCAGTAGTACTGGTGAAAAGAGAAACATCACAAAAGCCATGTCACAAGTTACTTTCTTCCTGTTCTAATGGGTGATTTATTACAAAGCACACTCAATCTAAGTAATAAATCCAGAAATTATGAGGATATCTATTCAAATTACAAGTATATAAATTCAGTAAAATAATGTAATGTGCTTCTGTTTTTGGTTTAGGATTAGTAACTATAATTCATTTAATTTTATAATATTTATTTATTTACTTAATGTTCAATCCATTTAATATTTTATTCCTCTTATTATTAATAATATTATTGTTATTATTGTAAAGTGTATTTCTCAAACGTGTATTGCAGTATAGTTTAAAAGGGTTTAGCAGAAGACTTTTTTTATTTATTTAATTATACATTGTTTCCTGAGAATGTCCCATGCCAAGTCCATGCATAGCTCTATTACATATCCAAAACTCAAAAACACTTGAGGGACAAACTAAAGTAACAGTCAAACTAAAGCCAGAATTATGGGCAAAATAATCAGGCTCATCTATAAATCTATATGAATGTGGGGAAAAGGACACTGTACACTGGAACTATCAGTTGCCTACCTACACCCTCATCACCTCTACAGGCTGATTTTGGATTGGGCTCCTGGTGCTTTCAAAACTGACCTGCCATCTACAGGAAGTTGTGGTAGTTACAGAAAGTAATCAGTTGGGCTGTAGTAGAGCTTCTTAAAAACCTCCTGTCGGGTGAAATTTTGGAGGATCAAGGCCTGAAAGGGGGCTATCGTCACAGTACTCCACCGTCGGGCCTATGTCCCGTCCTCCAGCCGACTGATGGTCAGACATGACTGGGTGATGATGTGCAGGAAGGTGTGTTTCTGGTGGGTACCAGGAAAACATGATGAAAATGAGGTCAAAATGTGGCCCAGTCTTTTACATTTTAAGTCATAGTTTTAATAGAAGCACAATTTACAGAAGTGCACTTGCTATAGTATGTTAGTTAGCACTTTAAAGTAATTGATTATATTTGTAAATAATTTGAATTATAATTTTAACTTTAGTGTGTTATTTAGTATTAGATTTATATATATATATATATATATATATATATATATATATATATATATATATATATATAAACACATTATATTTACATTTTGCAGTACATTTACAGTACAGTACATATTTACATTTTGCAGTACATTGTGCAGTACACGTTAAAGCATAGTTCAAAGAAAATAGAAGTAATCTTTATGAAATCATGCATTAAAAATATGTACTTAAGTCCTACTTAGCAGAGTATTATTATTATTTTAATTTAATTGCAATTAAGTGTCCAAAGGGGAAATTAAAATAGACTGAGACCACGAATTAAAATTATTCCATTTTGATAACACTTTACAATAAGTTTATATTTGTTAACATTAGTTAACTACAATTAAAAACATTTGCAAACTAAGAATGAATTTCTTATACTGTAAAGCATTTATTTATCTTAGTTAATGTTGATTCCAGTGTTTATTAATACAATATTAAAGGTTATTAATCATTGTTAAATGTTGTATCTGTTAATATTATATAGACCTGAGCTAACATGGATTAACAATGAACAGTTTAATTAGCTAACAGTAACAAATACTGTAAGAAAATGTACTTTCAGTTAATGCATTAAATATAGTTAAATTAACTATATTTGGGATCCTTATCATAATATATATATATATATATATATATATATATATATATATATATATATATATATATATATATATATATATATATATAAAATAAATAAATCTCAGTAAACCCAAATCATCAATTTTCACATGCAGTGTGAAAAAACTAAGAGCTTTTTTTAAAACAAATGCATGTCTATCTGGTTGCTGGGTATGAATTAATGGGAAACAGAAACACAATTTAATGGTGGGAGATTCCAGGATGCGAAATTATGTCAGTATTATCTTTCTTTGTATTTTGATCATTAAGTTCTGCAGAGGTGAAAACCAAACACTGGATACATGTTTATGTCCAACACCAAAGCCACCGAGAGGATGGAGATCTATTTTTAGATGGCTTCTGATTTCTTGAGTCCCTTTCTGATTTAACACTAAAGTTCATTACGGCTCAAGTGTGATGTTCTCTTTTACACTCATTCAAACTTTAGACTCATTTATTTGGAAATATAAACATCAGAATCGACTTGGCTGACAAAGAAGTGTGATCGGTTTTATCTCAATCGGTACCAATCTCGAATCTCCCTTTTCTGTCCAAGATACTAGAAAAGGTGGTATCCTCACAATTATATTCCTTCTTAGAGAATAATGGTATATGTGAGAATTTCCAGTCAGGATTTAGACCGTATCATAGTACTGAGACTGCTCTCCTTAGAGTTACAAATGATCTGCTCTTATCATCTGATCGTGGGTGTATCTCTCTATTAGTTTTATTGGATCTTAATGCTGCGTTTGACACAATTGATCACAACATTCTTTTGCATAGACTTGAACACTTTGTTGGCATCAGTGGAAGTGCATTAGCATGGTTTAAATCGTACTTATATGACCGCCATCAGTTCGTAGCAGTGAATGAAGATGTATCATATCGATCACAAGTGCAGTATGGAGTACCTCAAGGCTCAGTACTAGGGCTGCTACTCTTCACGCTTTATATGTTACCCTTGGGAGATATCATCAGGAAACATGGTGTTAGTTTTCACTGTTATGCTGATGATACGCAGCTCTATATTTCCTCGCAGCCTGGTGAAACACACCAATTTGAAAAACTAATGGAATGCATAGTCGATATAAAAAATTGGATGACGAGTAATTTCTTACTGCTAAATTCAGAAAAAACAGAGGTGTTAATCATAGGGCCTAAAAACTCTGCTTATAATAAACTAGAACACTGTCTAAGACTTGATGGTTGCTCTGTCAATTCTTCGTCATCAGTTAGGAACCTAGGTGTGCTACTTGATCGCAATCTTTCCTTAGAAAGCCACGTTTCTAGCATTTGTAAAACTGCATTTTTCCATCTCAAAAATATATCTAAATTACGGCCTATGCTCTCAATGTCAAATGCAGAAATGTTAATCCATGCATTTATGACTTCAAGGTTAGACTATTGTAATGCTTTATTGGGTGGTTGTTCTGCACGCTTGGTAAACAAACTACAGCTAGTCCAAAATGCAGCAGCAAGAGTTCTTACTAGAACCAGGAAGTATGACCATATTAGCCCGGTCCTGTCCACACTGCACTGGCTCCCTATCAAACATCGTATAGATTTTAAAATATTGCTTATTACTTATAAAGCCCTGAATGGTTTAGCACCTCAGTATTTGAATGAGCTCCTTTTACATTATACTCCTCTACGTCCGCTACGTTCTCAAAACTCAGGCAATTTGATAATACCTAGAATATCAAAATCAACTGCGGGCGGCAGATCCTTTTCCTATTTGGCGCCTAAACTCTGGAATAACCTACCTAACATTGTTCGGGAGGCAGACACACTCTTGCAGTTTAAATCTAGATTAAAGACCCATCTCTTTAACCTGGCATACACATAACATACTAATATGCTTTTAATATCCAAATCCGTTAAAGGATTTTTAGGCTGCATTAATTAGGTAAACCGGAACCGGAAACACTTCACATAACACCGTACTTTCTACATCATTAGAAGAATGGCTTCTACGCTAATATTTGTCTGTTTCTCTCTTGTTCCGAGGTCACCGTGGCCACGAGATCCAGTCTGTGTCCAGATCAGAGGGTCACTGCAGTCACCCGGATCCAGTACGTATCCAGACCAGATGGTGGATCAGCACCTAGAAAGGACCTCTACTGCCCTGAAAGACAGCGGAGACCAGGAAAACTAGAGCCCCAGATACAGATCCCCTGTAAAGACCTTGTCTCAGAGGAGCACAAGGACAAGACCACAGGAAACAGATGATTCTTCTGCACAATCTGACTTTGCTGCAGCCTGGAATTGAACTACTGGTTTTCGTTTGGTCAGAGGAGAACTGACCCCCCAACTGAGCCTGGTTTCTCCCAAGGTTTTTTTCTCCATTCTGTCACCGATGGAGTTTCGGTTCCTTGCCGCTGTCACCTCTGGCTTGCTTAGTTGGGGTCACTTCATCTACAGCGATATCATTGACTTGATTGCAAATAAAAACAGACACTATTTCAACTGAACAGAGATGACATAACTGAATTCAATGATGAACTGCCTTTAACTATCATTTTGCATTATTGAGACACTGTTTTCCAAATGAATGTTGTTCAGTGCTTTGACGCAATGTATTTTGTTTAAAGCACTATATAAATAAAGGTGATTGATTGATTGATTGATCGGTTATAATAATAGAAATATCAATAGCACCAACGATCTCTAAAGCTTCCTCTTTATTCAGCTGTGGTGTATGTCATATGTGTTTCTTGATATCTTGAGAATGCTGTAATGAATCTCAGATATTGATTATGATATAGTCACTGAAAATCAATGTGTGGAGAGGCTTGTGGACAGTATAGTAAACAACTATATTCGAGTACAGGCCTGCAAATATAGCTCTATATGAATTAATGCAACTGTGTTTCTCACAATGTTACAGTGGGAGTCTAGTTCACAAACACCACTACCAGAAGATTCAAACAAAACCCAGCAAACACAATTCAGATGATCTTACCTTAAAGTCATACTCCCATTTGCCAACATACTAAGATATGTATAGAAAGAACAGTTCATCAATTTCCAAGGCCAGTAAGTGCACAGCATCGCAAATGCGCACTTCTGCACCAGGATGATCAATATCCAAGAAATATGAGATATTCCAAAAATAAAGAAGTACACAAAGTGGATAATAATGTGATATGCAGCACCATCTGGTGGTTAAGAGCAGAGGCTTTCAACTAGCTGCAGGTCTAATGTGACATGGGTAACACTTTATTTTAAGGACCAAATCCCACTATTAACTAGCATATTGGCTGTTTATTATACAGCCCATATAGCAGCAAATTAAGAATTTATTGAGAGAAAAGTCGTAGTTAATAGTTAACAAGTGTTACCTATTCTAAAGCGTTAATGCACATATTAATGCCTTATTCTAAATGACTATATTTTAGATCCCTTAATTCTAATCCACACCTAAGCTTAAGGGGTTTAGATCCCTTAATTCTACTCCACACCTAAGCTTAAGGGGTTAGTTCAATCAAGAATAAAAATTTGTCCATGTTCTATTCACCCTTGAAGCATCCAATGTGCATTTGACTTTCTTCTTTCAGAATAATCCAATCAGAGTTATATAAAAAATTAGGCTTCAGATTAGTTTAAATCTAGGCAAAAAAAAAAAAAAAAAAGTAATAATAATAATAATAATAAAAGTTATAATAAAGTTTAATTATATATACACAAGTTTATCTTTTGTAATGCCGCTCTACTGTAAACTTTAAGTTATGCTGTTACTAGTTCCCTTTCAGTCGGTCATTCTCGACACCACGTCGGTGACCGACGAATATGGGATATCGCTTCGATAGACCAATCTACTTCGAGTGTAAACTAAACGAGCCAATGCACATTGGCATGCAATTATTGCATCCAGCTGCCGCTGATCACTGCGTGAGTATAATAGGGCAGCAGGTGCAATGCATACCAGCTTTTCGCTTTACGGGTGCGTCTTTGAGCCGAGCGTTAGTATCGCTCTGCTCAACTGTGTCTGCTGTGAACTACGAGTTCAGCACGATCTCGGAAGCTTTGTGTGGTTGGCTAGACGGCGCTTCAGCGGCGGTCGTTCCTGTGTCGAGTGGATTGAACCCTTCAGGCTGCACTACCCCTGTCGTGTTGCAAACGGCCAATTCCCCTATGCGCCTCAGCATTAAAAGAGCATTTCCTAAAGAGCAAATTTCTCTAAAAGAGCTTTACGGGTGCGTCTTTGTAAAGACGACGGATCGTCCTTATAAGGATGCCATTTCACCCGTGCGTTTCTGGGTGCGGTCGTTACCTGGCAACGGGTGATGGTCACAATCGCTGCCTCACGTGTCTGGAATATGACCATCTCGGAGATGCGAACCAGGCTCCGCTACCTTCGGGGGGGCGGAGTCCCGTTGCCGCATTCGCGATCTGGGGCTCGTTCTGGCTGCCGACAGACGAGAACCACTTCTGACTGTAGCGCGAGTGGTTTGAGGGTCACAGTGGTGGCAAACCCCTCAGGGAACCAACCCTCTGGGGACCACCACTCCTCTTGTACCTCCGATCCAGTGGAGCAACCCACGGAACACGCTGGGCCCTCTTCAAGGCTCCCCGACCAGATGTCGATCTCAGCATCGGAGGGAGAGCTGTCAGATGACGATTCGGCTGCACTTACACCCGAGGTGGGCGTGGAAGCGCGGCACTCACAGGGTCCAAGTTACACCGGCCTGTCGCCAAACCCTCACTCCGTGGTCAGATCTTTCATTTCTCAGGGCAGGGGTGCCCCTAGAGCAGATCTCCAGGCATGCTGTGGTTTACACGGATGCCTCCACCACCGGCTGGGGGGCCACGTACAATGGGCATGCAGTCTCAGGGGTTTGGACGGGCCCGCAGCTGCAGTGGCACATCAATTGCCTAGAGTTAGCAACGCACCTTGCCTTGAACCATCTCCAAGCAGACCGGGTACGTTTTCCCAGTGTTATCCAATCTCCCCCAGTGAGTTAGTGCTTTGACAATGGTGAGTGGAACTACTTGTTCTGAGCCCCGGCCTACACCTAATAGGGGCACAGGCGGCTCGCACAGGGCACTGGAAGGGGCAGCACCCATGGCGCTTTGATTGGGATCCCATATTCGTCGGTCACCGACGTGGCGTCGAGAGTGACCGACTGAAAGGGAATGTCTCGGTTATGTATGGTAACCCTCGTTCCCTGAAGGACGGAACGGAGACGCCACGTCCCGTCGCCATGGTTGCTGTACCGCCGCTGATCTGCCGGGTTCCCGGCTTGGCTCCTCTGCGAAAAACTGGTATGCATTGCACCTGCTGCCCTCTTATACTCACGCAGTGATCAGCGGCAGCTGGATGCAATAATTGCATGCCAATGTGAATTGGCTCGTTTAGTTTACACTCGAAGCGATATCCCATATTCGTCGGTCACCGACGTGGCGTCTCCGTTCCCTCCTTCAGGGAACAAGATTTACCATACGTAACCGAGACGTTCATTAGCTATATATGTCTAACACAACTTTTAGTTTAAAACTACATTTTAAAGCATAGTCTAAACTACTAGTTTAGTATTTTTTATACTGCAAGTTCCTATTTAGTTAAGTAGACTTTCAGTTAACTCGTGTAGAATACTGCTTGATTTATACCTTAACCAGTTACTACATAAAAAGACTTGCTCCTGTTTGACTTGATTTGACTAAAGTTTTGTGATAAAAAATTTAGTAGAAGTCAGTATGAATCAAATGTCACATGCGTACATGTGGTACATGCATAACTTGGGAAAAAAACTGTAAATATAATCAGCCAAATGTTTATCTGTTTCTGTGTGGGTCAATAACTCTTTGTGCAAAAAATAAATAAATAAATACAATTAAATTAAATACAATAAAAGTTTAGCTTCACCTTAGTACTAGTTAATCAAAGCTATTCTGTCACCCCAAGGCTGACTTATTACAATACACTCTCTTATATCTGCTTTAAAATAAGTGTACTAACAGCACACTTGAAGACACTTCTTTTTCTTCTTCCTTTTTTTAAGGGAAGCTATGTGTAATTTGAGGTTTAATTACATTGACTTAGAGTTAGTGTGTGCAAGAGTAATGTGGTTGATGTGTGTGTGTGTGTGTGTGTGTGTGTGTGTGTGATATGTACCTCTGCATCATACTCAAACATCTGGTTTCCTTTCATGTGGTGGCACTTCAGCATAACAACAGGTCCGTTAAGCCGTGATGCATCCAGGCACAGATCATCAGTTCGGATCTCTTTGTCAGCCGTATATGAGAACACCTGAAAATGGATTAATCAGCTGGAATTTAATTCTGTTAATTATTATGCAATCCCTTACTTTATTTACATAAACATTTGCTTACTTATATATATAATCAACATCTTAGCAATTGTGTTAGCCAATCATTTAATTTAGCAACAAATTGTAAAGGATTAGTTCAACCATAAATTTGCTATCAAGCTTACAACAAATTTTTTATTATTATTTTTGAGACATATTTTTTCACAAATCGATTAATCCAGTTCACAGATATGTGCTGGATGATTCGATCACAGTTCACATGGATCCAGATCTCGAGCTCTCAGTTCCACGCTGACTCAAAGATCTGCTTTCAGCATTTCAGAGGTAAAGATTAAGACCAGTTAATAATGGCTTATAAATGTGTTCATCTCACAAAATTGTTGTACTACTTTAGAAGATTACATAATACTTTTTCTGGTTCTTTTCACATTCTTTTACAGCCTCAGTCCCAATGCATTGTCCGTACTGTGCATTGCTTTTAATTTTTGTTTTCAACAGGAAAAAATAAAACCATACTGTAGACTTAGGTTTGTATGGATATGTTTAATGTTGGATGCAGAATTTCCTTTTTTTTTTTTTTGGTTTCTGGTTTGCATGTAAATGTATATGTATGGTAATCCTTTAATTTGATAACTTTCTCACCTGGTTGCCGCCCATTCCATGACAGTTGAAGAAGCCAACCTTTTCATTCTCTTTACGACCCATGTTATCCACACACTGATTTGTCTCAACATTTCTGATCTAATAACACAAGAGAATAAAGTCTGAAAATTTCATACAATGCAGCGTTCTTTCAGTCAAGCAATGTGTCAAATATATATATATATATACACACACACACACACACATTTTTTGCACAAAACATTTATTGCAGACTGCATTGAAGAAACAACTCAACTGAGAGAACTGCTCAACACAACAAGAACAACACTGCATGGCTGGGCAGGAAGAGAACTCTTGGCATAACCCCACACATAAAGCTGCAAATGTATTGTTACAAACTGAAGCAAACTTTATTGACAAGTCTGATTCTTTTAATGACCATGTCAAACAAGAAAACAGTCTTTTATTTGAAAAGTCTGTTTCCAAATGGAATGAGTGAGGATTTTTCTCTTGAAGACTTCTTGTGAAGGTGTTTAAATTGTGTTGTATGGGTAAGTTGTTTATGTGTAAGACAGTGATTTGGGTGATTGTTGCTTCTGGGTACTTAACTCTAATCGATTAGTGTGATGTCATGAGTGAAGCTTGTCAACTGTTGCTAATTTGTGAATGAGTAATCCAATATGCAGATGTTTTTAAATGTCTGTGTTTAATGTATGTTGAAGCTGAGGAAGGCTATTTTTGTATTAAAGTTCCCTTCATCACATACAATGCTGCATTATTTTTCATATTTTTGTACACAGTTTGTTTCCACGCACCTGGCGAAGTAGTAAAGGTGCGCCAGATCCCATCTCATTAGCATAAAAAAAAATAATAAAATTCTTACCTCCCCAAGTGAGAAATATCTGCGTGGAATCTGCGAGTCAGGGTAGATGTTCTCCAGGTACCATGAGAAGGGTTTACACTTCAGAGATTCCCTCAAAGCCTTCCGAGCAGAAACATCCCCATAATCCACCCGAACCACACCTGGAGAATCAACATCCAGAACATTCATCATATCCTGCTCTTTCATATCAGTCAAATGTGAATGCATGACCATCTTTTGTAAACTGCTAAATGAATAAATAACTAGGTACAGTTGTTGCCACTACCACCATGTCATGGAGACGCTGTGTGTTTAATTGTGAAAGCGAAACTATTTTGTTTGGCCTTTCAAAAGAGGACACAACTAGAAATCAGTCATTAAGTTGTATTTACAACACTGTTCCAGAACAGTTCAACCCAAATATTTAGATGTGTGCTGCACATTTTACGGAGGACGAGGACTGTTTCCTGAACCAGTAGCCTACAATGGGTCTGTGTCACAAAGACTGTTTCTGTAAAGTTGTTATTATTTATATATATATATATATATATATATATATATATATATATATATATATATATATATATATATATATATATATATATATAAAGTAATTATGTCCCTACTGGATGCAACAAATGCCTCGTTTGTTGTCGGTTGTTGTCTTGTCTAGTGATGAACTGAATCTTTTGAAAAAGTTTGCGTCTCCTGTACTCACTAATCCACAAAATGTTTAAGTTATTCAGTTTATAAACGTGCCTGACACTCCCTTTGACACGAAATCAACCAATATCCCGAATTATTCAGTTACTCCTAATGGTACATTGACTGAACTGCTAAAAGAGAACAGATGATGGGACGTGCATGAGCAGAGCAGCTGGACTGGGTCTTGTCCTGCTGGGACACGGCATCACAGTATTTAAATGGTGTAACATTTCTGTCACATTCTTGAGGCATTCGGCCAATCACAATGCACTGGATAGCTGGCCAATCAGAGTATACCTTGCTTTTCAGAACGATGAGCTTACTGAAAACTGACGATTTTTAGAAATATATATATTTCAAATATAAATATGTATATAAACTCATTGGCCACCACCACATCACTCTAACTGACCTGTTAAAAACAAATGGCTTATTTTTTATAAAAAGGCAGATTCTCAGACTAACATTAAATGCCTAAAAGAAAACTCAATGACATATTGAAAAATCTCAAATGTCTCAATTTAAAAGCAATTTAATTACATCTTTCACTACAGACACTAGAGGGAGCTTAAACATCACTTTATCCATTCTTCTCCAGCAAATGCTCAGTTTATATAAAATGTCCTATGCGCTCACATTAAAATTACACCTATCCATTCCCCAAACCACTTTTCCCCTCTAAAGTCATGGGGATACCAGAGCCCATCCCAGTGTCACACTAAAACAACCAAATTCTAATTCTCCATTTTCCATTTCAGTTCATATTAAACAAACATGCACATTTTGCGATGATTTAGACAGGTGGTGTATTTTAAGTGTGTGACTCAAGCAGAGGGGATAATATATCTGCATGACACACAACACAGAGAGAGCTGCTGACGTCCCAGAAGCCTCAGTGATCAGAGCACATACTGACAGCTGAAGCGTCAGGCACATTCTGTCTTTCTGCTGAGTGTTGACTTTTCTGCATTCCTTCACTTAGTCTAGCATTTTCTCTCTTTATGTCTGCCTTGATTTTCTGCTGCATTGTGACCCCTCCTCTCTCTCTGTACCTCTCTGTCTGTGCTACAGATGATAAATTATCTTGTGTGTTTCAGTAGACCCCTCGGGGCAGAGATGCGATCTGGTCTCAGATGCGATCACTGGATCTAAGTTACGTGTTACTGTGTCCCTGTTATATCTCTTCCCACTGAGCTCAGTCCACATGTACAAGAATAGTTCATCCAAAACTTGTACAATCATTCACTTACTCTCGTTGTTCTAAACACACATTACTTTCTTTCTTCCACGCAACATTAACGTTGCTGCTGCTTCAAAACTTCAAACAGGACAAACACATAAATGTTTCATAAAAAGTCCATATTATGATATGATTTTGGTCTGATTTATACCTGGTTAAAAAATTATCCACTTGCCACTGGCATCCAGGGCTGCAGGCTGTGCAAATATCACTGCTTTTTCTTTCAGATCAAGTCAGGCTTGGGGAAATTGTCATCTTATTTTATCAGGTTGGACTTGGGTCAGGCTTCCTTTTTAAAAATGTATTTATTAGGGATTTAAAGATTCAAATAATGTATGGATAAGTGCATTGCAGGAAACTGGCATTTGGCTGCACAGTGCAATAATGTGAAAATGGATGTGTGGGAGAATCTTATCTGATGGTATATAGAAAAAGCAGAACACAGACTAAAGATGATGCAAACAAAATTAGTTTATTCCCAAAAGTCAAGCAACACGATCCATCTCTCCTTTGCTGTTGAAGATTGTTAGAAGATATGCGCTGGAAACCAAACAGGCCAGAGATATGTTGGCAGAGCAAAGAGATTAGTTTGTTTAACAGGCGTAGCAGGCAGAATGCAGGATGAATGCAGGTGGAGTGAGGTCTAAAGCAAAAAAGAAACAGAATGAGAACTCCAACAAAACTGCACACAGAATTGCCTATATCACCAAAGCAATGTGTTTATCCCTCTATGGTTTATCCCGGGAAAGCATGTTTATTCTAAAACAGCCACAAACATCCCTGTTCTGAGGGATCATACGTGTTGATTCCCCACGTATAGTGTGAGCAGTCAAATCACAACTCAATGATCGGACCGTATAGTGAGCGCATAATAATCGTGAGCTTTGGCTTTACATCGCATGTTATCTACTCGAAATCGCACGGTGTATGCCCGGCATTATCGGATGAATTATCCAACTTTTTGTGATAAATTCACACCAGATGATAACAGTTCTCAAGCTCCATACTTTTCCAAATCAGGTATAGCCATAAGTCAGCCAGAAGCCACAAGCTTTCATCGATCTTGGTATTACATTATATTTAGCTATTTAGAATTATATTTATGCAATAAAAGGTCTCTTTAAATTGAGTTCGAAATTAAATATTTCCCAACCAAGACCATGCTTTCTACATCTGCTGTTCTGCTAACTTCCTCTACTGACTAGTGTTGTTTTTGGTGATCTGTTTTGATTTTAGTTTTAGTCTAGTGTTTGTGTGAAGCTGTCACTTTAGTTTTATTCATTTTAGTCACGTTCAAAATCTATTCAGTCTAGTCAGGTTTCAGTCAACTGAAAGTCTGAGCATTTTAGTCTTATTTTAGTAAGAATTGTCCATGACTATTTCCGTATAGTTTAAGTCTACGAAAACTGATGATATTACGTCTATAGTGATAACTGACAGTAACTGATAGTTTAGTCAATGAAAATTGTATTTTATTCTCTTTTTAGTAATTCAATTATACAGGTCCTTCTAAAAAAATAGCATATTGTGAAAAAGTTCATTATTTTCCATAATGTAATGAAAAAAAAATAACTTTAATATATTTTAGATTCATTGCACACCAACTGAAATATTTCAGGTCTTTTATTGTTTTAATACTGATGATTTTGGCATACAGCTCATGAAAACCCAAAATTCCTATCTCAAAAATTAGCATATTTCATCCGACCAATAAAAGAAAAGTGTTTTTAATACAAAAAAGTCAACCTTCAAATAATAATGTTCAGTTATGCACTCAATACTTGGTCGGGAATCCTTTTGCAGAAATGACTGCTTCAATGTGGCGTGGCATGGAGGCAATCAGCCTGTGGCACTGCTGAGGTGTTATGGAGGCCCAGGATGCTTCGATAGCGGCCTTAAGCTCATCCAGAGTGTTGGGTCTTCGTCTCTCAACTTTCTCTTCACAATATTACACAGATTCTCTATGGGGTTCAGGCATAGACAGTAAAAGAAATGGACACAGCGACCCCATTGGAACTCAATTGAGACAAGTGAAGCCCATGTTTAGCGTTTTTTAGCACTTCCGTTTCTGACGCGCAGACTCAAACGAAGCTTGACGACGTCAGCAACCTGTCTGACAGATGTAAATCTTCTAAGTGGCTGTGCGTACAAACTGCCATCATTAATCTTGCAGAGACGGCGAGCTTGAGCGGGGAGTTCTTTGTCGTGAGTGAGCAGGAGTAAGTATTCTGATTAATTATTTTGTATAGTATTTTAAAATGTAACGCCAGTATGCCATATTAAGTTAATTGCCTGCGAGATTCTCCTCCTGTCTGTACGGTAATGCGACAGAGAGTCGAGTGGTTATGACGCAATCGTTAGCCTATTTTTTACAAAAACTGTTAATACGGGGCGATAATGTAACATAGAAGGTAATGGAGCCCTTAATACATTGTCGTGTATCTTTAGAAAAAAATAATGGACAAACGTCTTTAAACGCCTCAGATGTAAAGTTATTCGCTGTCAAAGTGACGCCAAAATGAATGGGAGTCAATGGTAATGCTAACGCAAGTGAAGTTCTGCTAAAAGATGGCAGCCCCCACCCGACTTCAAATTCCGGTCGAGTTCCTTGCCAGGAGAGCTGGCAGGCCAATTGAGCACAGTAATACCATGGTCAGTAAACCATTTACCAGTAGTTTTGGCACTGTGAGCAGGTGCCAGGTCGTGCTGAAAAACAAAATCTTCATCTCCATAAAGCTTTTCAGCAGATGGAAGCATGAAGTGCTCCAAAATCTCCTGATAACTAGCTGCATTGACCCTGCCCTTGATAAAACACAGTGGACCAACACCAGCAGCTGACATGGCACCCCAGACCATCACTGACTGTGGGTACTTCAGGCATTTTGGCATTTCCTTCTCCCCAGTCTTCCTCCAGACTCTGGCGCCTTGATTTCCGAATGACATGCAAAATTTGCTTTCATCGAAAAAAGTACTTTGGACCACTGAGCAACAGTCCAGTGCTGCTTCTCTGTAGCCCATTTCCTGCACACGCCTGTGCACGGTGGCTCTGGATGTTTCTACTCCAGACTCAGTCCACTGCTTCCGCAGGTCCCCCAAGGTCTGGAATCGGTCCTTCTCCACAATCTTCCTCAGGGTCCGGTCACCTCTTCTTGTTGTGCAGCGTTTTTTGCCACACTTTTTCCTTTCCACAGACTTCCCACTGAGGTGCCTTGATACAGCACTCTGGGAACAGCCTATTCGTTCAGAAATGTCTTTCTGTGTCTTACCCTCTCGATTGAGGGTGTCAATGATCGTCTTCTGGACAGCAGTCAGGTTGGCAGTCTTACCCATGATTGCGGTTTTGAGTAATGAACCAGGCTGAGTTTTTAAAAGCCTCAGGAATCTTTTGCAGGTGTTTAGAGTTAATTAGTTGATTCAGATGATTAGGTTATTAGCTCGTTTAGAGAACCTTTTCATGATATGCTATTTATTTTAGATAGGAATTTTGGGTTTTCATGAGCTGTATGCCAAAATCATCAGTATTAAAACAATAAAAGACCTGAAATATTTCAGTTGGTGTGCAATGAATCTAAAATATATGAAAGTTTATTTTTTATCGTTATATTATGGAAAATAATGAACTTTTTCACAATATGCTAATTTTCTGAGAAGGACCTGTATATAAAAGATTATGAAGGTAGTTAGATTTAACCCAATCAATATAGTATAAGTACTTAGTATTACAGACAAAATTTCTATTTTAGCCAAACCCATTTCAAACAAGGTTATCTTATTATATTATTGTTACCTTATAGACTCAAGAATACATCTATTCCAGACACAGAAGACGCTCTTATTTGAATTTACAACATTTATTTTACCAACCAAGCATGTTAGAAGTATACACATCAGTCCCTTTCTCTGTGTCAGACTTAACTGTGTTTGCTGTCATCTTCTAAATAATGCCACGAGTGGTGCTTAAGGAAGTGACATCGGCTGCGTCTGCGCAGTGCGACCTGATGCAGGCCTTGAAGTGAGACAAAGAAAACAGAAACACTGAAAAATAATAATAATTCCCATACTGTACTCCCAAAACGAGCATAGTCTGGGTGTTCCTGTTCTGTCTACCCAATTGTATGCTGTGTATGTGTACTCAACAGTACACTGACTGAACTGCTGTGAAGAGAGAACTGAAGATGAACACAGTCAGTGTAGTGTTTGAGTGCATGCATTACTCCGGGAAATTGGTTTGTTTGAACACAGAGGAATTGTCAGCCACATAAAAAAAAATTAACTGCTTAAGTCATTTGTGGATTAATGCGTATTAGAGATGCGAACCGTTTAAAATGATTCAGTTCGATTTGGTGAACTGAATGATTCGTTCGCGAACCGGATATCCAGAATGCTTTGGTTTGAACTCTCTCTCACAACAGACCCGGAAGAGAAGACAATGCTGAATAAAGTCGTCGTTTTTGCCATTTTTGGACCAAAATGTATTTTCGATGCTTCAAAAAATTCCAACGGACCCTCTGATGTCACATGGACTTCTTTGATGATGTTTTTCTTACCTTTCTGGACATGGACAGTATACCGTGCACACAGTTTCAATGGAGGGACTGAGAGCTCTCGGACTAAATCTAAAATATCTTCAACTGTGTTCCGAAGATAAAAGGAGGTCTTACATATTTGGAACAGCATAAGGGTGAGTTATTAATGACATAATTTTCATTTTTGGATGAACTAACCCTTTAACCGGCTTGTCTGTTACAAAAGAGGTACATTCGTTTAAACCCCCACCCCAAATGTGTTGCGAATCATTTAACACATTAACCGACTTAAATCGTCAATTTTTTATTTTATTTTATTCCTTTAAATGTGTAAGAACTTCCCTCTGTTGTGCCAAAAATCTCTTTAAAAAAATATAAAAACACTAATTCTTTCTCTCCAGAACAGCCACTTCCATAGACTCAAGACATACCAGCCCAAACTATGTATTAATCACACACACACACATTCTTCAGAAAGCACACCAAAGCACCACTGGGCCACGTTTCCATGAAAAATCCCCCAATCCTGTACTCCACATTACCACAGAGTTCCTCCTGAATCTTTCCCTCTCAAGTGAACTGAAAGAGGTTTCAGTAAAGGTTAATCTCACAATTGTCCTTGTCCAGGCTACTGAGGCTTTCTAACCCCACTATAGCACTACATTTCCCAGGTCTCCCTAGGGGCCAGATGCAGATAAGAAAAGCAGAACGTTTATGAATACGTGAGCAGTGAAGCAGAACTCAGACCCTTAGTGCCGGGCATGAATAAAAGAAGCAAAGTCTCTCATCAGAGTGAAATATATGTTCCACTAATCTGCACTATAGCAGAACCGCTTGCGGACTGTCCATATCAGCAATTACTTCCAAGATAGATGGATCTTAAAATGTTTTAGGGGGATGTGAAACAGTAGTGGCTGGTAAAGTTGGGGATAAAATACAGTATTGATGCATCATGGTAGGAATAAAAGATAAACTTGTGTTCTAAAACTTTCACAGGAAAGGTTGTGAAACATAATTTGTGAATGAATAGTAACACAATGTGTCTAAACATTTTGCAAAATTTAAATTTTGCCACAGCTGACAAAGGTTAAAAAATTAAGACAATTTACCACCCAAAACTATATTTTACCAGACAAGATATTTTTCTTTCCTCATTCATTTGAATAGCTTTTACAGTAAGGATCCCCGTTCTTTTAATTTGACTTTAAAATTATGTTTTTACTTTCAACTTTGACCTTTACAATTTGTATGTACTTATTAAATATTGCTGGTAAATGTTATTTCCATATATATATATATATATATATATATATATATATATATATATATATATATATATATATATATATATATATACATATACAGTATTGTTCAAAATAATAGCAGTACAATGTGACTAACCAGAATAATCAAGGTTTTTAGTATATTTTTTATTGCTACGTGGCAAACAAGTTACCAGTAGGTTCAGTAGATTGTTTGTCAGAAAACAAACAAGACCCAGCATTCATGATATGCACGCTCTTAAGGCTGTGCAATTGGGCAATTAGTTGAAAGGGGTGTGTTCAAAAAAATAGCAGTGTCTACCTTTGACTGTACAAACTCAAAACTATTTTGTACAAACATTTTTTTTTTTTTCTGGGATTTAGCAATCCTGTGAATCACTAAACTAATATTTAGTTGTATGACCACAGTTTTTTAAAACTGCTTGACATCTGTGTGGCATGGAGTCAACCAACTTGTGGCACCTCTCAGCTGTTATTCCACTCCATGATTCTTTAACAACATTCCACAATTCATTCACATTTCTTGGTTTTGCTTCAGAAACAGCATTTTTGATATCACCCCACAAGTTCTCAATTGGATTAAGGTCTGGAGATTGGGCTGGCCACTCCATAACATTAATTTTGTTGGTTTGGAACCAAGACTTTGCCCGTTTACTAGTGTGTTTTGGGTCATTGTCTTGTTGAAACAACCATTTCAAGGGCATGTCCTCTTCAGCATAGGGCAACATGACCTCTTCAAGTATTTTAACATATGCAAACTGATCCATGATCCCTGGTATGCGATAAATAGGCCCAACACCATAGTAGGAGAAACATGCCCATATCATGATGCTTGCACCTCCATGCTTCACTGTCTTCACTGTGTACTGTGGCTTGAATTCAGAGTTTGGGGGTCGTCTCACAAACTGCCTGTGGCCCTTGGACCCAAAAAGAACAATTTTACTCTCATCAGTCCACAAAATGTTCCTCCATTTCTCTTTAGGCCAGTTGATGTGTTCTTTGGCAAATTGTAACCTCTTCTGCACATGCCTTTTTTTTAACAGAGGGACTTTGCGGGGGATTCTTGAAAATAGATTAGCTTCACACAGACGTCTTCTAACTGTCACAGTACTTACAGGTAACTCCAGACTGTCTTTGATCATCCTGGAGGTGATCATTGGCTGAGCCTTTGCCATTCTGGTTATTCTTCTATCCATTTTGATGGTTGTCTTCCGTTTTCTTCCACGTCTCTCTGGTTTTGCTCTCCATTTTAAGGCATTGGAGATCATTTTAGCTGAACAGCCTATCATTTTTTGCACCTCTTTATAGGTTTTCCCCTCTCTAATCAACTTTTTAATCAAAGTACGCTGTTCTTCTGACCAATGTCTTGAACGACCCATTTTCCTCAGCTTTCAAATGCATGTTCAACAAGTGTTGGCTTCATCCTTAAATAGGGGCCACCTGATTCACACCTGTTTCTTCACAAAATTGATGACCTCAGTGATTGAATGCCACACTGCTATTTTTTTGAACACACCCCTTTCAACTAATTCAACTAATTGCCCAATTGCACAGCCTTAAGAGCGTGCATATCATGAATGCTGGGTCTCATTTGTTTTCTGAGAATCTACTGAACCTACTGGTAACTTGTTTGCCACGTAGCAATAAAAAAATATACGAAAAACCTTGATTATTCTGGTTAGTCACATTGTACTGCTATTATTTTGAACAATACTGTATATATATATATGTGTGTGTGTGTGTGTGTGTGTGTGTGTGTGTGTGTGTGAGAGAGAGCGATAGAGAGATTCACTTAATTCTGGGTATTTTTTACAGTAGTTTACTGTTTATATTATTACTGTATACGTGAAATCAGTACTTGTAAATGAATTGCACAAATATGGCAAGGAGAGCATTTGTTTTGCACCGATTTGCGATTTTAATACATACTGAATAGTCGATAAACACTGATGATAAAGATTTACACAGAAATGCATTATCTCTCACATATTACTCTTTAAGGGTCACCTAGAATCACATCAATGTTGTCTTTGTAAGTATAATATTTTTTTATTTAGTTATTTATTTATTTATTCATGTATTTATTTATTTATTTGTTTGTTTGATGCTTTTTTTTATTTATTATTTTTATGATCACTCAGATGTTTCACTGGGGATTGATACAGATTACACGATTCCATTTGATGCACAAGCTCTTAATTCAGTTCTGATCTTGATTCAATTCAGTTTAATTCACAATTATTCTTATTTTCTTATTCTGATTCCAGTTTTTGAGTTTCATGAGTTTACATTTTTGGGTGAATATCCTGAGAATAGATATGCGAATGACCCTTATCTGATTGCAATCCAATGGCAGGGACGCACATTTCAAAGGAAAAGCCAGTAGCCTATAGGATGTATTTTAAATGTCCAGTAGTCCTCGAATAACAGTATTATAGTCCCATCTCATCCTGTTAACGAAGACGCAGTGTGGCGGAGGGGAATATGCCACCGCCTTGTGGGGGAAATATTCAGCACTATACTAAGGATGACTGAGTGAGCAACAGGATCCTAGTCCCCCCACCCAATGCTTTTAGTCTTTGTACAACTGTTAGACTAGTTGTATGTAGTGTCTATCGTGTTGCAATGTGTAATGCTCAAGAATCAGCGAGGTGGGCTTCAGGATTTACTCAATACACGGCAGCCACCTGAAGTGTGTGTATGTAGAAAACTCAGGAGGTAAACCTAGTTAACTGCAAAACCCGCCCTCCCCTGAATCTAACAGGATAGGTAAGACGCCCCCACTCCTTAGTATAAGTGACTCAAAATTAGCATAAACAGTTTTCAGTTAACAAACAAATTTTACATTTATTTGTACTGCAAGATTTTAAATGATTACGTTTTCCTGGTTTTCACAAAGTTTACAAAACAATTTCAAGTGTAAACAAATCAAAGTGAAATAAAAGAAATGTGGAAAATAATAGAGATGAAAAATCAACAGATTTGTGTCATTTACAGTTCAATCTGAGGAAAGTAAGAATCAGTGTCACTTATTGTAAGTAACCTTAAACAAAACGTTTCACAGTTAACTCAACCTTTCAAACAAAGTACACTTTGAAGTTCACTTCAATCCGGCTCAAAAATCCAAGATCCAATTCAAAAATCCAGGAAAAGAAAGGTGAAAAGTTATACTCTATCCATATATGAAGTTCACAGTCCCAAAAAGTTCAGTTATGTACACAAAAGAAAGACTATGAATCCCTTCGCAGGAAAATTCACTGATCACAGTTCCATCAAAATATCTGTATGATTTCACAGTTCAGATGACTCACTTACAGAAAATGGCAGTTTGCTTACCAGTTTTCAGAAGGAAAAGAGGAAAATAATTTTTATCACCACTCTTGGTTCATGAATGAGGTGCTGAAAGATGTCCAATGGATGGCAGGGTACTGTTTCTTCACTCACTAACCCTCAGCGATTGTCCTCGCGATCCTGACGACGGCAGCTTGATTCAACGAGGCCGCAATCCCAGCTGATGGAGGCACAATGAGAAGACAAACAACGCACGACCCTATCCGATGACTCAGCGAACCTTAATTCACACGATCAGTAACAGCAATCACTGTTTCAAGTTCGTTTGAACAAATGAAACAAAAACTGTTTGAAGCAAAGAAAACACAAGACTGTTTAACTCCTACGTGACTGAGACTTAATGAAACTAACAGGCCTTTTGCCCAGCTTCATGCATGAACACGGCAGAAAACTCATTTTAACGCTTACTTCGTTAAACTTGTTCATATACACGAAGACTCAGAAGCAACGTCATGCAGCTCCTATATATGTCGCGAGTCTAAACGGGACTTTTTTCCGCGATTGACTACCCAAGATCAACATTCAATTTCAGCTCACCGCTGCTCTTCTCCGCTCTCTCGCTCTCTCCGCGCAACTCGTCAAAACCTACAAAATGGCGGCGCCCACGACAAACATCAAAATAAAAGTCTCCACATATTAGAAAAATGTAAATCCCCTACATTCCCCCCTGCTAAACCCTGCCATACCACCGGACTTCCATTCAGCAACTCAGTCCTGAAAAATAAATGACAGAGAATAGCAGGTAAATATTCTTTCCACACAAGAAAACATCAAGTACAGCAATTAAACACTTTCAATTAGCAAGATTGAAAAACCTTCATATTAAAAGAAACATACAAACCTTCAGGTTGACATAAGCTTATTTCAAGACATAGTCAGTCCTATACCTAACGGGTAAAGTACCTCTGTTCAAACGCTGTGAACGTCTAGGTTCAGTAATACTTTCATTTTCACTTTCAGCTTCGGAGCCACCTGAACTCATAGACTCAAGTACAGACTGTTCTACTGAATCATCAGCTGACATTTCATCGACATGGTCCCTGATACCTATCTCTGATTCATCCCCACCTGCCCTTCTACCTTGTGTGTCTGTGAGTGTAGCGGGTGCAAATGTAACAACAGGGACTGGAAGAACATCAGAATCTTCTGAATCAGTGTGTGCCTGACCTATGTGTGCTCTAGATTCACGTCTAGATGTGCAAGGTGGTAGTGATGACTGAAAAGTGCAAGGCTTGAGTTGATCCCTATGTACAACTTTACATGGGCCCCCTTTCTCTGGGCGAATGGTGTAAACTGGAGTGTCTGCGTGATTCTGTTTCACTACAGTGTAAGGCAAGGGTTCCCAATGGTCTTGTATCTTATTCCTTCCCCTATGTGAATGATTCCGTAACAGAACACGGTCACCAGGTCTCATAAGTGCGGCATGCGATTTCCGATCATAAGCTCTTTTTCTTCGCCTTGAAGCTTCCTGTGCTGCTGAGTTGGCTACTTCAACAGCGGTCTTTAATCTATCATGATGGTTTTTCACCCAATCATCAAGATTGTCAGCTCTACTGTCCTCCAAGTCTCTCCCATTAAGGATATCCATCGGCATTCTGGCATCCCTCCCAAACATTAAATAGAATGGCGAATAGCCAGTTGAAGTGTGGATTCGGCTATTGTATGCCATCGCCAACTCGGGCAGATACTGTTTCCAATTCCTTTTCTTTTCCGGGGGTAACGTCCTTAGCATATCATGCATGGTTCTATTAAATCTTTCGCACTGGGAGTTACCCTGTGGATGATACGGAGTGGTGCGACTCTTTCCGATTCCATAGACTTTACACAGTTCTTTGATGACATTTGCTTCAAAACATCGACCTTGGTCGGAATGTAGTCGTGCAGGACAGCCGTAGTGGACAAACCAATGCTGCACAAGGGCTTTTGCAGTGGTATGAGCGGTCTGATTTCTGGTTGGCACTGCTACCGTGAAACGAGTAAACATGTCAGTTAGGACGAGGACATTTTCATATCCTCCCAAAGATTCCTCCAAGACTGTATAATCCATAGCAAGGACTTCCAGCGGGGCAGATACATTAGTACATGTCATTGGGGCTCGTATTTTAGGAAAAACGTCTTTAGCAAGGGCACATCTCTTGCATTCCTGAATCCAGTTTTGAATATCCTTACTCATTGTCGGCCAGTAATAGCTCCGCCTCATGCGCTCCAGCGTGCTTCTTTCTCCAAAATGGCCACAATGATCATGCTGACTCTCGTACACTTTGTAACGCAAGGGTTCTGGAACCACTAATTGACAAATTTCTTCTCCGTCCCGGGGATCAAAGATGGAACGGAACATCACTCCTTTTTTAAGCTTGAGTCGTGTGAATTGTCTAGAAAGCTTTTTTAACTCAACATCCATATTGCGTTGCTCAACTGGACTCAGGTTCTTGTTGGTTAGTACAGCACGGTATATAGGAGCTATATGAGGGTCGATCTTTTGTTGCTCTTCTATATCACTCCAGCTATATCCGGGGACTTTCCTTGTCACTGATACCTGAACCGATGCTTGTACTATCTGATGCTTGTTGGCAACTGGCCATAAACATGCACGCACTTCATCTGAATTCATCCTAATGAAGTCTTTAGCAGAGTCCTCTTGCTCAGGCTCCTCACTGGATGGAATCCGTGATAACACATCGGCATTTGTGTTTTGCCGTCCTGGTTTGTAGTAGACTTCAAAATCAAATTCTGACAACTGAGCTATCCACCGTTGTTCAACAGCTCCTAAATTAGCGGTCGCCAAGTAGCGCAAAGGGTTGTGATCAGTTATCACAGAGAACTTGGAGTAGATCAGGTATTCTTTGAACTTTTCAGTTACAGCCCATTTCAAGGCAAGTAGCTCTAGCTTGAAAGCACTGTAATTTCTATCATTCTTTTCTGATCCACGAAGACCCCGACTTGCATACGCAATCACACGCTCAACCCCTCCTTGTCGTTGACTTAACACAGCTCCAAGACCATGCAGGCTTCCATCAGTTGTGAGTACAAAAGACTGACTGAAATCTGGGTACGCGAGAACTGGCGGAGACATTAAACACTGCTTGAGTTTGTCAAATGCAGTTTGACATTCTGTTGTCCAGTTAAGGGGTTCAATGATTTTCTCTTTCCCTCCTTTACCAACCAGGGCATGAAGGGGCCGGGCTAACTGAGCAAAACCAGGAACAAACCTCCTGTAGTAACTCATGAATCCAAGGATCTGTCTTAACTCTCTGACATTCGTGGGTGCAGGCCAGGATTCCAAAACCTGAGTTTTCTCTCCATCCACCTTTATTCCCTGGGAAGAAATAAGGTGACCCAAGAATTTCACTTCGGGTTTCAAAAGGAAACACTTGCTGGGTTTCAGTTTCAAACCATGCTGTCTCAATCGATTGAATACTATTTCCAGTCTTTGACAATGGGTTTCGAAGTCTTTCGAAAAAACAATGATGTCATCAAGGTAGATGAGCAGTATGTCAAACGTTAGATCACCGAGCACCACCCCCATCAGACGCTGGAATGTTGCAGGTGCATTGCAAAGTCCAAATGGCATCCTGGTCCATTCAAACAGTCCAAAGGGAGTGGTGACCGCCGTCTTTGTTCTATCCTCCTCACTCATCGCTACTTGGAAATACCCGGAGGTAAGATCAAGTGTGGAGAACAGCTGTGCATTTCCCAAGGCATCCAACGATTCCTCCACACGAGGGAGAGGATAAGCATCTTTGCAGGTCACTTTATTCAACCTTCTGTAATCACAGCAAAAGCGTACGCTGCCATCCTTCTTGATCACAATCACAGCTGGAGATGCCCATGGGCTACAGCTTTCTCTGAGAATACCTTGAGATACTAAATCTTGAACATGTTTTTTCACTTCCTGAAAAACCTGAGGTGGGATTCTGCGATGTCTTTGCTTAATGGGAGAAGCATCTCCTGTTGGAACACTATGTGTGACAGCAGTTGTATAACCGAAGTCACAATCGTTCTTTGAAAACACATCACTGTGCTTAGCCAGTAAGTTTTGGAGTTTGCAACGTTGTGTTTCTGTGAGGTTCTCTAGATTAATTTGCACTGGAACTGGCAGCTGTTCTGAAGTGCTTATCTCTGCCTTCACCTTATGTTGCTGCACAGCTTTAACATGCAAAGCATTCTCTTTTTCCTCAAACTCGACGAGCACCCTTGGCACAACTTCCTGGGGCTTGGACAGTGCTGCGATCCTACATCGTGGTGGGAGCTTTACAGGCTTTTCACTAGAATTTAACACTCTGACTGGAACTTTACCATCGGCAGTCTTAGCAAGCACATTAGCAATCAGAACACTCTTAGGCAAACTGACATTTGACGAGACCTCAACCAACACTTGACAGCTCACTTTTGGTGGTATCCTGCAGCGGCCTTCTAAAACACGTTCACTGAATGGTGGAATAGTTACTGATTGCTTCCCAGCAACCTTCACAAAGCCAATCTTGTCACCACAACTCAGTGCCTCAGTCTGCATCTTTATGTTAGCTAAAACTCGCTGGACTTTTGCCTCCCTAAAACCATGGCTATACCTGTCCATCTTCTTCATGTCTTTAGTAGTCATGAATAGATCATTAACTTCACTCAACACATTCATCCCAATAATGCCAGGCAATCCTTTCAATTCTGTCCCATTAGAATCGCTCTCTTTGATCACAAACACGCACTTTTCATGCAACATCTTCCCAAAACACTCTATGTCTGCTTCCAGACATCCAATGATGGGAATGTCTAGGCCATTTGCTGCTGTAAGTCGGACCCAGTTGGCAGACGACAGAACAACTTCTCCAAAGTGATTCTTAAAATGTGACTCGGTGATAGTGGTCACTTCTGACCCTGTGTCCAAGAGACAGATTGTTCTGATTCCCGCAATTTTCACCTCAATGGTTATACAATCACCAAAAGCACTTTCACAAAGTGACTTGGAAACGTTCTCTGTATCACAGTCTGCAGTATGACTTCTTATAACGGATGGACCTGGACTCTCTAGCACTGAAGTGTCTCTGTCAGCTGTCTTTTCTATCTCTGCTGTGTTAGGTTGCACTCTACTAGAGTTTTCTCTGCTCTGAAGACAACGTCGGCTTGTGTGTCCTGGCTTACCACACGTATAACAGATGTACCTTCCTTCACTATCTTTCAAAGGTGCACTTTTTGCCTTGTTTTCCTTCACTGCAGGTTTAAATTTTTCTTTGCTGTTTACCATCTGAAACAGTTCTTCTTGTCGGGCAGCTATCTGTTGAATGGCTTCATGGAGTGACTCCAGGGTGAGAGGGGCTGAAGAGCTCTCTGTTGCAGTGGTAGCATGAACGACACCACGTGGACGAGTACTCGTTCTCGGATTGCTTGGAACCTGCACCTCCTCTTCTTCAGACCAAGTAATAGCTTCCTGCATAAGCTGGATGAATGTCAGGTCCTTCTCAGTTTTAACTCTCCTCTTCATTTCACGCCGTAGCGAATCGTCTTTCAGGCCCAACACAAGCTGTTCCTTCAAAACTCCATCAGCATCAGGAACTCTAGACGGCTCTCGACTCTGGATGATACTTAGCTTCTCCTGCAAGTCATAAGCATAAGAACGGATTGTTTCTCCAGGCATTTGTTTGCGGTCATAAAACTCTTTCAGTCTGCTGCCAATGGGAAGTTTGTCCCCATAAGTCTGATCCAAAGCATCGAAAATCTCATCCACTGACTTCTCCTTTCCGTTGAGTGTGATCTTGACTGTCATCTTAGCCTCATCTTTTAAATACTGCTTAACAAACTCAATTCTGTCTTCTTCAGGAATTTTCATCACCTTGAAGGCGGACTTCATTGAACTTATCCATTCTTCTATACTCAACTCACCAGGCTTGGAACGACATCCGGTGAACTCTGGAAGCTTACGATCCCTAGGGATGTAAACAGTAGATGGTGCTCTCTGAGCGGCAGCCTGTTGTTCAATAACAGTTTTAGCGAGGGAAAGCGCCTCTCTCTGTTCGGCTCTGGCTTGCTCTAACATGCATGTCTGCTCACCGAAACGCCTTTGCATCTCTTCAAACTGTTTCTTTAACTCGTCCAGTTCAGCCATAGTGTCGGCTCTAGGACCATGAACTTACACTGAATCAGGAACCAGGAATTGATCCTGTTCGTGACGCCAATATGTGGCGGAGGGGAATATGCCACCGCCTTGTGGGGGAAATATTCAGCACTATACTAAGGATGACTGAGTGAGCAACAGGATCCTAGTCCCCCCACCCAATGCTTTTAGTCTTTGTACAACTGTTAGACTAGTTGTATGTAGTGTCTATCGTGTTGCAATGTGTAATGCTCAAGAATCAGCGAGGTGGGCTTCAGGATTTACTCAATACACGGCAGCCACCTGAAGTGTGTGTATGTAGAAAACTCAGGAGGTAAACCTAGTTAACTGCAAAACCCGCCCTCCCCTGAATCTAACAGGATAGGTAAGACGCCCCCACTCCTTAGTATAAGTGACTCAAAATTAGCATAAACAGTTTTCAGTTAACAAACAAATTTTACATTTATTTGTACTGCAAGATTTTAAATGATTACGTTTTCCTGGTTTTCACAAAGTTTACAAAACAATTTCAAGTGTAAACAAATCAAAGTGAAATAAAAGAAATGTGGAAAATAATAGAGATGAAAAATCAACAGATTTGTGTCATTTACAGTTCAATCTGAGGAAAGTAAGAATCAGTGTCACTTATTGTAAGTAACCTTAAACAAAACGTTTCACAGTTAACTCAACCTTTCAAACAAAGTACACTTTGAAGTTCACTTCAATCCGGCTCAAAAATCCAAGATCCAATTCAAAAATCCAGGAAAAGAAAGGTGAAAAGTTATACTCTATCCATATATGAAGTTCACAGTCCCAAAAAGTTCAGTTATGTACACAAAAGAAAGACTATGAATCCCTTCGCAGGAAAATTCACTGATCACAGTTCCATCAAAATATCTGTATGATTTCACAGTTCAGATGACTCACTTACAGAAAATGGCAGTTTGCTTACCAGTTTTCAGAAGGAAAAGAGGAAAATAATTTTTATCACCACTCTTGGTTCATGAATGAGGTGCTGAAAGATGTCCAATGGATGGCAGGGTACTGTTTCTTCACTCACTAACCCTCAGCGATTGTCCTCGCGATCCTGACGACGGCAGCTTGATTCAACGAGGCCGCAATCCCAGCTGATGGAGGCACAATGAGAAGACAAACAACGCACGACCCTATCCGATGACTCAGCGAACCTTAATTCACACGATCAGTAACAGCAATCACTGTTTCAAGTTCGTTTGAACAAATGAAACAAAAACTGTTTGAAGCAAAGAAAACACAAGACTGTTTAACTCCTACGTGACTGAGACTTAATGAAACTAACAGGCCTTTTGCCCAGCTTCATGCATGAACACGGCAGAAAACTCATTTTAACGCTTACTTCGTTAAACTTGTTCATATACACGAAGACTCAGAAGCAACGTCATGCAGCTCCTATATATGTCGCGAGTCTAAACGGGACTTTTTTCCGCGATTGACTACCCAAGATCAACATTCAATTTCAGCTCACCGCTGCTCTTCTCCGCTCTCTCGCTCTCTCCGCGCAACTCGTCAAAACAAAATGGCGGCGCCCGCGACAAACATCAAAATAAAAGTCTCCACATATTAGAAAAATGTAAATCCCCTACAGCAGCATACATTTCTTCATAGTTTTTATCATCAGATATTAGGTTTAGCTAGTCAACGTCTCGTCCTAGTCATAGAAAAGATTTTTGTTAACAAATATTTTTTGTCCTTGTCTTCGCTGACGAAATTAACACTGTTATGATCTGTTATCTATTATCATTATGATTGTTATATATAGTATTTACATGTCCTAAAATGCAACTTTATGATGAAATTTTGTTTATCATAACGGCTTGTCAGTACATTTGGCTGCACAATTTTACCATATTTCAAAGACTATAGAGGGAAATATGAAATTAAAAATAAAGATAAGTCCTACTTAAGTGGGGCAAAACAATAACTTCTTAACTTCCATTTAATATGAATTTACACATATAATACATTTGCAATAAATAACATGCAATTAAGTGTCTAAAAACAATACATTAATTTCCATAAAATTATATGTGTGTGTGCGCGCTAGTGAGAGAGAAGAAGAAAGACAAGGTAAAAGCTAAAAGGAAACAGTAAGATAAGAGAATGTGGTTAAGGAATTGGATTTGTAGAAATTTAGTGCACTACAATTCCCTGAGGAAAAGCAGGATTTTTGCAGGGATATAGAAGGCAAAAGACAGATCAAAGCAATGGGTCGAGAAGGCAAAACGATAAGATAATTACAGCCTTTCAAAACAACCTGACCACAGATGCAAATCAACATGCTATTTATAGAAAGCCCTGCATCTCTGTAAAGACAGCCATACCTCATGCTGACACTAATGAAGACCTGTGAGAACACGGTTACAGCTTTAATGGGCCACATTCTGAATTCACTAGTTCAATAGTAAAAATGTGATGTCATCTGCATTTATTTAAAGAGATATGGCTGAAAGTAGTTATAAACAGTGGTGTAGTGCAGGGTATACACAGGTATATGGCATATGCCCACTTCTAAATCCCATTCAGTTGTCCTGCATTAGCCAAAAAGATGACAGTCTAGCATGTGAGTAGTTAATCCAATCACATGTGAATACATGCAAAATGTCCCTAAAAACTCCCAATAAAGACAGTGATGCAGTCAGGACCGAGGCATAAACAATCTCATGCAGTGTGTTTCAATATGGATAAAGGCACCCAGCTATCATTGCCGAAGCAATCTCTGCTGTAGCTAAGATGAATAAAAAGAAAAGTTTTGACTGATGAAACATGAAGACAATAAATAATAATAATGAATAATAATGAAGACAATAAATATATGGTTAATGTGTGTGTTTTCAAGTCATCTCCAGGTAATAAAAAGCATCTGAATAATGCAGTACTAATTGACATCACATTTGTTACAGTTGGCTACAAAATATATATTCTGCCTTATGTGATTTTTAAAAAAAATGCATGTTGGTATATAAACAAATAATAAAATTGCCATTAGGAAAATATAGGAAAAATATTATAGAACACAAATGATTGGTTATTGTCCAGCAGTGCATTCAATTGCTCAGCCAATTAAAAGAGAAAAAACAACAACAACAACAACAACAATAATAATAATAATAATAATAATAATAATAATAATAAGCTCCAAAGATAACGTGATGTTCCATCTCAGTAAGTGAAGTTTTTTTATAGCGATTTCCTGAAGAGTATTACCTGGTGAGATGATGTAGAAAAAATCTTTGAAGTCATCCATCCAGGCTTCAGCCAGTCGTCTGTTGTTCTTGTTGATCACCTGACCAGTTCCACCAGGGAAGCTGTACGGTGTGGCCTTCCTGAACACATGGCCTACATGAGAACATGTAACTATCTCTAGAGATCCTCCACACTGCCAGATCTATGTACACACATTCAAAAAAAAAAACAAAAAAAAAACAATTAGAATCAACAAGGATCTTTAAAACTTGGCCACATACAATAACAATAAAATCTAATTTCAGCATGAATTTATGAATATGATAAGGCAGAACATCATCATAATGTGAGACGTGTATGAACCCTGGTTCATAATGTTTTAAACTATCAAAAAATGGAGCTCTCACCCTAAAAGACATCTCAAGGTTTTCCCCTCCCCATATGTCCATGCCTGAATCATAAGTGCCTATCTCTTCAAAATAGCTTCTGTCAGTAGAGAACAGACCTCCTGCCATTGTGGGAGTTCTGCGGGAAATTCAAACAAAACCTCAGGATTAAACGATCTGACACCGTGAATACATTGTAGGTTACATATATATATATATATATATATATATATATATATATATATATATATATATATATATATATATATATATATATATATATATATATATATATCTCATCTTCTGATCAATAACCTTCTTTATGAAGGGGGTAATGATACATTGATGAGGATCAATAAGATGTAATATATAGATGTAATGTGTATAATAAATACATTAATAAATAATAATATAAAATATGTAACGATATAATTTATATATATTATATTATATTTAAATGAAATACAGTAGTTCAGTTTAAAACCTGCCTTTATAATGAAAGAACTGGTTTAAAGAGTTGGCAATGTCAGATGTTAAATTCACATCTTAGTGATAATGTGACTGGCAGTGCTGCAGTGACAACAACTAAATCATTGTGCCACCAACATTACATGCTGTCTGTTTAATTAACAAGAATACCCGACATTAAAGTCATTAAAGTTTTGATTTATTTGGAACGAAGGCTCTGTCTCTGTACCATTGTAATGAATTGTGTGTGTTTGAAAGAAACAATATAGCACAGAAGATTTAATGGCTCATTCTCAGAGCCATTTGTGAATAATTAACAGAATACTATACTTACATCATTCACATGAAAAACGCAAATGTTATTACCTAACAGGAAGGGTTCTGTCCCCTTTGCGTCGGTCCATCTCTCTCTGAGGAACAGGATACCATCTGAAGTTGAGTTTCCAGTTGAATCCCCCATAGGTCATATCTGAGCCGGCCATGTACTCGAATGTCTCATCACTGATGACATCGATGATTGGACAGACCACAGCCCTCCTAGAATGACAAACAAAAATAACCCATTCACCTTCAGCTCAGTGTCGCAGTGGAAAATAGGGTGTTTTGACAAGAATTGCTTCGATCTTTTTAACATATCAAATAACAGCCTTAATAATGACTACAAACAAAGCATGAGAGAGATAAGATAAAATGGTGGGGTGGGGGGTATGCTTATTAATAATGCTTTTTAGTTTAATTTAAAATTAGTAAGTCTTTAAAGCATTCCCATGATGTACACCTTTTCAACAACTTACACACTTAAGAATGGCTCAAATGGTCATACTCCCTACAATTCTGGATTCAGATGAATTTCAGGTTTAAACTGGAAGTTTTAGCTAGTTTAAACACTTACCCGCAGTTTCACAGACAAGGCTTAAGCCTAGTCCAAGACTAAAATGCATGTCTGAGCTGTTTTAACTAAAATAAACTTGAAGTGATATATCTTAAAATATATCAGTTCCATTGCTTATGTCTCAAGATGCACACCAGTAATGTTTTTCTTAGGCACGTGTATAAAAGATACTTAAATGTATGTGTCTGTGTCTGTGTCTGACTGACTGTGAAACCAGGCCTTAAAGTCAATTAACTGTATAACAGTCTAAAATGACTTTGCATCAGGTCAGCCTGTCTGGGTTTTTTTTTTAGCAATAATGCACATATGACTAGACATCCTTTGTGTAGCAGAAAAAAAAAAAATACCTAGACACATTTCCAAATAGAAACAGTCCAGACTGTAGCTCATGCTTCCAGAATGTTAACTGGATAAACACCTCCAAGTTCAGCCCCCATAGACTGATTCTGATCAATGCAAACTCAATACACGGACCACATAATGCTATACAAACCCAAATGACCAACTTATCACTTACTGCTCTGTGATTCGGCCAGATGGGGAAATAAAAATTCAAAGCATGCAGCACATAGCATATGCTCTCACAGAAAGGTTTCCTGTATCAAAGCACCTGAGCATGTGGCTGAGTGAGAATCTGAAAGTGAGTGTCTGAGGGAGTGTGCCTGCAAGAGTAACAAGATATTCGCAATAATGCAATTCTGAAACTGTGTTCTGTACCTGAATCTGTGTGAACGTAATAAAGATCACTTTACAAATGGAGAACACATCACACTTACTGACCGGTGACATAATTATACTTTGAGAGACCATGAACCAAAGCAGCTGGTAAGGTAAGCATTCCAAGCAGGCAGTAGAAGAAATGTAATTACCGGATCAAGTTTATTTGTGTATAAATGTTTCCGTGGGCTTCCACCCAAAACAAACAAACATTTAATGCTGTGAAACCCTGTTTTTTTCTTAACCAGAAGTCCGGGACACACTAGGGACGCAAGGTGGTTTAAAATAATTAAGAATGAGAGAAAACAAACTTTATAATAAGCTAAAACAGTTAAAAAATCAAGATGAGTTCATCATATTTTTTTATTGTAATTCATTCACTCAACAACTGCTGTATTAATTGAAAAACCAGAGTTTAACAGTTTTTGAAAACTTATAATTTCATTTCAAATTTAAAAGTTCCTATAATCCTAAATGACTTGAAAAGCCAAGTTAATACAATACATGTAATAAAAAATTGTAATATCTGGAATTTAATTAATTATAGCTATTTCGTTATTTAATATATTGCCACTCCTAGAGTAAATAAAATCATAATACCATACTCGGTTACTAACGTAACCTCGGTTCCCTGAAATACGGGAACGAGTACTGGGTCGAAGACTCTTATGGGAAAAACTACTTTTTTCTCCTGAACTGAAGCCTTATTCAATCACACAGTGAAACAGCATGGCCATTGGTTCGTGCAGTGTTATTAAAACAAACCAATGGCTCGGCAGCAGTGCTGCACGAACCTATGGCAGCAAAGCCCACCAAAATGGGCGGGGAATCTGGCTATATATTGGCCGCGTCGCCACAGGAACTCGGGTTACTTCGACTGAAGCGACGACTGAGTCGTGCAGCCTTTTAGCATGGCAAGGAATGCAGTATTCATTCCCATATTTCAGGTAACAGAGGTTACTTTAGTAACCGAGTACGTTCCCTTTCAATACTTCACTTGTACTGTGTCGAAGACGCTTATGGGAACCCAGTTCAATCACGCCATGCTAAGAAGGGGGGATGACCAACGCAATCATACTTGATCTGTGATACCAAGATATGACAATAGCAACTAGGAGCAGCAATGAAGTTACGTCTGGCCTAGGCTGATCATCCCGTGTTCTTATCGCCTCAGTACCAAAGGTGTGGAGAGCACCTTTGGTACATAGTCATGCCTTAGTTTCAGGACCACCTTTGAGTCGTTAGGCCCGAATTATAGGCAATTAGGGCTTATCGAGATTGCTTGCAAATCACCCACACGCTTAACAGATGCTAGTGCCAACAGCAGAGAGGTCTTTAGCGACAGGGCCTTAAGGCCTATGGACTGTAGCGGTTCAAAGGGGGCCCTCTTTAGGGCTCTCAGTACCATGGGCAGGTCCCATGAAGGGACAGTGGTCGTTTCTGCCCATCTACTGGCCTGCAATAAGCGTGTGTCATGCTGCTATGGTCACTATGTAGACCTTGAGCATGGAGGGGGATCGTCCCTTCTCTAAGAGCTCTTGTAAAAATGACAGTATCACTGATACGTTACAGGAGGTCGGGTTTTCCATGTGGAGGCATAGAGGCGTAGTGCAGACGGAGCTCTAGCCTGTGAAATTGTGTTTATCAAACGCTCAGGGAGTCCAGTGGGTTCCCGTCGAGTGACCAAAGGTGCAGAGACCACATCTCTGGGTGCGAATGCCAAATCGTTCCGTCTGCCTGAGAAAGGAGGTCCCGTCTCAGAGGAACGGGCCATGGGGCCACAGTCAGTATCTGTGACAGGTCGGCTATCCACTGCTGATTTTCCCAGAGTGGGGCTAAAAGACGAACCCTGCATCTCTGGTCCCTGACCCGCCTGATTACTTGGGGAATCAGAGGAACTGGAGGAAAAGCGTAAAGGAGATGGCTGACCTCCTTTCTCAGGCGGACGGAACGATTTGGCATTCGCACCCAGAGATGTGGTCTCTACACCTTTGGTCACTCGACGGGAACCCACGGGACTCCCTGAGCATTTGATAAACACAATTTCACAGGCTGGAGCTCCGTCTGCACTATGCCTCTATGCTTCCAAATGGTCTGTGTTCTCCACATGGTGCTCAGATCATGGCGAAAACCAGACCTCCTGTAACGTATCAGTGATACTGTCATTTTTACAAGAGCTCTTGGAGAAGGGACGATCCCCCTCCATGCTCAAGGTCTACATAGTGACCATAGCAGCATGACATAAGGCCCGCAACTTCTGGAAAGTTTTTAGGGGGCGAGAAGCACCTATTTTGAAAGAGGCAGTGAGTCGCTGTAGAGTTGCGGCACGCTTCTTCACCATTGTTACCATCATCGTAACTGTGTCTAACACTGTTCCCAGAAAAGATATCCGTTGGCTGGGGGACAGCGAACTCTTGGCAAAATTCACCCTGAACCCCAGGCATTCCAGATGGCTGAGGAGCAAAGTTCTGTAAGTCAAGTCAAGTCACCTTTATTTATATAGCACTTTAACAAAATACATTGCGTCAAAGCAACTGAACAACATTCATTAGGAAAACAGTGTGTCAATAATGCAAAATGATAGTTAAAGGCAGTTCATCATTGAATTCAGGGATGTCTTCTCTTTTCAGTTTAAATAGTGTCTGTGCATTTATTTGCAATCAAGTCAACGACAGAATGGAGAAAAAAAACCTTTGGAGAAACCAGGCTCAGTTGGAGGGCCAGTTCTCCTCTGACCAGATGAAACCAGTAGGTCAATTCCAGGCTGCAGCAAAGTCAGATTGTGCAGAAGAATCATCTGTTTCCTGTGGTCTTGTCCTGGTGGTCCTCTGAGGCAAGGTCTTTACAGGGGATCTGTATCTGGGGCTCTATTTGTCCTGGTCTCCGCTGTCTTTCAGGGATGTAGAGGTCCTTTCTAGGTGCTGATCCACCATCTGCTCTGGATACAGACTGGATCTGGTGTCTGCGGTGACCTCGGAATAAGAGAGAAACAGACTAATATTAGCGTAGATGCCATTCATCCAATGATGTAGCAAGTACATCGGGTGTTATGGGAAGTGTTCCCGGTTGCAGTTTACCTAATTAATGCAGCCTAAAAATCCTTTAACAAATTTGGATTTTAAAAGCATATTAGTATGTTATGTATAAGCCAGGTTAAAGAGATGGGTCTTTAATCTAGATTTAAACGGCAAGAGTGTGTCTGCCTCCCGAACAATGTTAGGTAGGTTATTCCAAAGTTTAGGCTGTCATGATCCTGGTTCTCTTTCCCTTTCCCCCTCCCCTTTTCTCTCAGATTCTTTCCCTCCTCCTCTCCTACTCTGCACTCACCTTTCCTCTGCTGTTAATCTACTTCAGCTGCTCCTCATTGCGCTATTCTTTGCGCTTGGCTTCCCGCACCTGTTTCCTCTTCCCCTTTGATTAGCACTCCTACTTCTTTCCCTCTCCTCCCTACCTGCCTCGCCAGATTATTCCTCTAAAGATCGCTAACCCTGTATGTCTTATCCCCTGTCATTTGTCTTAGTCCTAGTCCTGTCTGTTTGGGGTTGCCGAGAGTGTGAGCCTAGATGTTTTGCCGCTGCTCGTCTCCTGACCTGCCGATCTCTCTCTACTGTGCTGTTGCAAAGCTGTCCACCGTACTGAATCCGCCTGGGCGGCCGGTTTTGGTTTTTGTTTTCTCCTTTTTGTACAAGACGAGTTTTTTGGTTCCAGTTTTTCCCTTTGGAACTCTTTCTGTTTTTTTACAAGCATTCTCAAGCTCCTGTGTTTCGTTCATTAAAGACTGTATCTGCTCCGCGAATTTCTCTCTCTGGTCCTCTTTCCATACAACATAGGCGCTAAATAGGAAAAGGGTCTGCCGTCCGCAGTTGATTTTGATATTCTAGGTATTATCAAATTGCCTGAGTTTTGAGAACGTAGCGAACGTAGAGGATTATTAACGTTTTCAGGATTTCTCAGAGGGCAGGCTTCAAGTATAACTCGTTTGAAATAATGGTGCTACATATAACATTATCCAGAGAAACCAATGTTAATGATAAATCACCTGTTATGTTTGTACTGGCTACTGTATACAGGCCACCAGGGCACCATACAGACTTTATTAAAGAGTTTGGTGATTTTACATCCGAGTTAGTTCTGGCTGCAGATAAAGTCTTAATAGTTGGTGATTTTAATATCCATGTCGATAATGAAAAAGATGCATTGGGATCAGCATTTATAGACATTCTGAACTCTATTGGTGTTAGACAACACGTTTCAGGACCTACTCATTGTCGAAATCATACTCTAGATTTAATACTGTCACATGGAATTGATGTTGATAGTGTTGAAATTATTCAGCCAAGTGATGATATCTCAGATCATTATTTAGTTCTGTGTAAACTTCACATAGCCAAAATTGTAAATTCTACTTCTTGTTACAAGTATCGAAGAACCATCACTTCTACCACAAAAGACTGCTTTTTAAGTTATCTTCCTGATGTATCCGAATTCCTTAGCATATCCAAAACCTCAGAACAACTTGATGATGTAACAGAAACTATGGACTCTCTCTTTTCTAGCACTTTAAATACAGTTGCTCCTTTACGCTTAAGAAAGGTTAAGGAAAACAGTTTGACACCATGGTATAATGAGCATACTCGCACCCTAAAGAGAGCAGCCCAAAAAATGGAGCGCAGCTGGAGGAAAACAAAACTAGAGGTATTTCGTATTGCTTGTCGGGAAAGTAGCATATCCTACAGAAAAGCATTAAAAACTGCTAGATCTGATTACTTTTCTTCTCTTTTAGAAGAAAACAAACATAACCCCAGGTATTTATTCAATACAGTGGCTAAATTAACGAAAAATAAAGCCTCAACAAGTGTTGACATTTCCCAACACCACAGCAGTAATGACTTTATGAACTACTTTACTTCTAAAATCGATACTATTAGAGATAAAATTGCAACCATTCAGCCGTCAGCTACAGTATCACATCAGACAGTGCACTATAGACCCCCTGAGGAACAGTTCCACTCATTCTCTACTATAGGAGAGGAAGAATTGTATAAACTTGTTAAATCATCTAAACTTACAACATGTATGTTAGACCCTATGCCATCTAAGCTCTTAAAAGAGGTGCTTCCAGAAGTCATAAGTCCTCTTCTGACTATTATTAATTCCTCATTGTCATTACGATATGTCCCAAAACCTTCAAACTGGCTGTTATTAAGCCTCTCATAAAAAAGCCACAACTTGACCCCAGAGAACTAGTTAATTATAGACCAATCTCGAATCTCCCTTTTCTGTCCAAGATACTAGAAAAGGTGGTATCCTCACAATTATATTCCTTCTTAGAGAAAAATGGTATATGTGAGGATTTCCAGTCAGGATTTAGACCGTATCATAGTACTGAAACTGCTCTCCTTAGAGTTACAAATGATCTGCTCTTATCATCTGATCGTGGGTGTATCTCTCTATTAGTTTTATTGGATCTTAGTGCTGCGTTTGACACAATTGACCACAACATTCTTTTGCATAGACTTGAACACTTTGTTGGCATCAGTGGAAGTGCATCAGCATGGTTTAAATCGTACTTATATGACCGCCATCAGTTCGTAGCAGTGAATGAAAATGTATCATATCGATCACAAGTGCAGTATGGAGTACCTCAAGGCTCAGTTCTAGGGGCGCTACTCTTCACGCTTTATATGTTACCCTTGGGAGATATCATCAGGAAACATGGTGTTAGCTTTCACTGTTATGCTGATGATACGCAGCTCTATATTTCCTCGCAGCCCGGTGAAACACACCAATTTGAAAAACTAATGGAATGCATAGTCGATATAAAAAATTGGATGACGAGTAATTTCTTACTGCTAAATTCAGAAAAAACAGAGGTGTTAATCATAGGGCCTAAAAACTCTACTTGTAATAACCTAGAACACTGTCTAAGACTTGATGGTTGCTCTGTCAATTCTTCGTCATCAGTTAGGAACCTAGGTGTGCTACTTGATCGCAATCTTTCCTTAGAAAGCCACGTTTCTAGCATTTGTAAAACTGCATTTTTCCATCTCAAAAATATATCTAAATTACGGCCTATGCTCTCAATGTCCAATGCAGAAATGTTAATCCATGCATTTATGACTTCAAGGTTAGACTATTGCAATGCTTTATTGGGTGGTTGTTCTGCACGCTTGGTAAACAAACTACAGCTAGTCCAAAATGCAGCAGCAAGAGTTCTTACTAGAACCAGGAAGTATGACCATATTAGCCCGGTCCTGTCCACACTGCACTGGCTCCCTATCAAACATCGTATAGATTTTAAAATATTGCTTATTACTTATAAAGCCCTGAATGGTTTAGCACCTCAGTATTTGAATGAGCTCCTTTTACATTATACTCCTCTACGTCCGCTACGTTCTCAAAACTCAGGCAATTTGATAATACCTAGAATATCAAAATCAACTGCGGGCGGCAGATCCTTTTCCTATTTGGCGCCTAAACTCTGGAATAACCTACCTAACATTGTTCGGGAGGCAGACACACTCTTGCAGTTTAAATCTAGATCAAAGACCCATCTCTTTAACCTGGCATACACATAACATACTAATATGCTTTTAATATCCAAATCCGTTAAAGGATTTTTAGGCTGCATTAATTAGGTAAACTGGAACCGGAACACTTCACATAACACCGTACTTTCTACATCATTAGAAGAATGGCATTTACGCTAATATTTGTCTGTTTCTCTCTTGTTCCGAGGTCACCGTGGCCACCAGATCCAGTCTGTGTCCAGATCAGAGGGTCACTGCAGTCACCCGGATCCAGTACATATCCAGACCAGATGGTGGATCAGCACCTAGAAAGGACCTCTACTGCCCTGAAAGACAGCGGAGACCAGGACAACTAGAGCCCTAGATACAGATCCACTGTAAAGACCTTGTCTCAGAGGAGCACCAGGACAAGACCACAGGAAACAAATGATTCTTCTGCACAAACTGACTTTGCTGCAGCCTGGAATTGAACTACTGGTTTCGTCTGGTCAGAGGAGAACTGGCCCCCCAACTGAGCCTGGTTTCTCCCAAGGTTTTTTTTCTCCATTCTGTCACCGATGGAGTTTCGGTTCCTTGCCGCTGTCGCCTCTGGCTTGCTTAGTTGGGGTCACTTCATCTACAGCGATATCATTGACTTGATTGCAAATTAAAACAGACACTATTTCAACTGAACAGAGATGACATAACTGAATTCAATGATGAACTGCCTTTAACTATCATTTTGCATTATTGAGACACTGTTTTCCAAATGAATGTTGTTCAGTGCTTTGGCGCAATGTATTTTGTTTAAAGCACTATATAATATATTAATATAATTATTGATTATAATGTAAAAGGATCTCACTCAAAAACTGAGGTGCTAAACCATTCAGGGCTTTATAATTAATAAGCAATATTTTAAAATCTATACGATTTTTGATAGCGAGCCAATGCCGTGTTGACAGGACCGGGTTAATATGGTCATACTTCCTGGTTCTAGAAAGAACTCCTGCTGCTGCATTTTGGACTAGCTGTAGTGACCACCCCGCGAAAGCGTGGTGGTCATCGTGCGAACTGAATGGAATAGCCATGTTTTATTATTCCCATGACCCAATCTGATACCCCGGGAATGGCTTGCCATTGTGAGGCCCGGATGGACAGAGGTTGGATTAACTCAAGTGTTTGTCTGCCGCGGGGGGACATAGCACTTGTGAGTGTTTTGTGAGGAAAACAGCTCTTTTTGTGAAGGAGTGTGTTTTTTATTTTGTGCGCTATAACAGTGCTTTGCTCTCTGGGTGCTAAAAAGGGCCCAATTGTTTGCAGCAAAAACAACTTCGTCGACACCTGGAGATGGAGGGCGCCACATACGGGGCAGTTTGGGGGGTGGTCCAGCCGCAGCGAGACTTAGCCCCCTCCTCTTCCTTTCCTGTAAAGAACAATTAGAACAGGAATTTCCCACGAGCGTGGGGTTTCCCCAAGCACATGACACACTCGCTGTGCCCATCATCAGCGTGCAGAGGGGCTCTGCACGAGCTGCAATGACGAGACGGCATTTGAAACAACGCTGTAGAAAAGGCTCTTTTTAGAGAAATTTGCTCTGTTAATCTCTCTCTCACCGGATGTCCGCTGGGAAGCCATGTATCTGCAGGGGGACCGGCAGTTGCGTTCCAGTGCTAGGCATATCAACGGCGAGCAGTTCAGCGGAGATCAGCGAAGTGATATGACATCGTCGCTGACGAAGAAGAAATCTGAATTCCTGTGGCGAAGCGGCCAAAATATAGCCAGATCCCCCGCCCATTTTGGCGGGCTTTGGCAAGCTTCGCTGCCATAGGTTCGTGCAGCACCGCTGCCGAGCATTTGGTTTGTTTTAATATCACTGCACGAACCAATGGCCAATCAGTTTCACTGCATGATTGAATAAGTAGTTTTTCCCATAAGTACGAGTGAAGTATTGAAAGGGAACAGAAACATCATACCTTACATGAGGGTCTTGAAAAATTGTCTTTGGCAATAGGGGAGTCACAGAGTCAAAGAGGCTGAGAACCACTGCTCTACAGTACATTCTCTGCTGTCTGACTAGAAGTTTGTTGTAATTTAGTTTCTCTTATGGCAAAAAAATGATCAAAAATAAAAAGCAAAAATAACATTTTCAAGTCTATAAAATGTAAAGTTTGGTGCTAAGGAATATATTGTGTGTACACAGTCAAGCACACTCACCTGTCCTCTTTGATCCGGGCCAGCAGCGGTTCCAGCCACCCTACAGTGCACTCACAGTGGGCATCCAGGAAGGTGATAACCTGTCCTCGCGTGGCAGCCGCCCCTCTTAATCGTGCTCGGATCAAACCGGATCGCGTCTCCATCCTCAAAATTCGCACCGGAACATCCAGAGTCACTACATAGTCCTCTAATTTTTTCTTTAGAAAATCTGCAATCAATCAATCAATACAAGCAGAGGTCATGTACAGAGGTGAGATTATGGTGTACAGCTTCACATTACGCAGGGGTCATGAAGTGCCTTTATTATTTTGTACTTTTCTCTGAGGTACACTATGGAGCCCCCCACATGGCATGCAGGAAGAAAGTAGGCTAAATTGTGCACACAATTTACCATTTTGTTCCCTTTATTTATAAATTGTCCGCACAATTTATTAATTTGTAAATCGAGAGAATGAATTAGTAAATTGTGCACACATTTTAGGAAATCGAGGGAGCAAATTAGTAAATTGTGCGCACGATTTATTTATTTTTTCTTGAATGTCATGTGCGGGGCTTCGTAGTACACTTATAACGTTATGAAAATTTTTAGATAAAAAAACATCATAGTTTAGAAATAATAGGCTATTTTCTGTCCGGTTTTAACCCCTCTCATCGGAACATAGGTGTGGTGGATTAAGGGACGAAGTAAATGGACACTGCTATGATTGGCTAAGAGTTGGAGTATGTTTGACAGTTTTTTATAGGTGGATGCTGCTGTGCTTTTGGATAAAAACGCATAAATATTCGATACATATCTAACAAACTGTAATAACAAACAAAGCAATAGTGACCACATATTAAAAAACAGTTATTCAAACTTGTATGGTGCAACATTTCTGTCAGATCCAATATAGTCAGCACAGCATCGTCTTTTATTTTCAATCTTTCTGAAATCATGCGTTGAATTGTGCCTTGTTTGTAAACAAATTATTTACACTACTTGCATGAAACAGTGGGCGGAGCTAGACAGGCAGTGATGTAGAAGTAGGCATTGATCTTCTTGAGTGGGAGTTTAGCCACACTATTACGTCATAAAGTGGCACATTCCACAACCTGTCATTTTGGCAGATTGGCTTCAATATAAGCTGTTTTTAGACTAAAGAGAAAGTTTTGAGGTCTGAAACTTACAGAATGTTTTTATAGTGCTCATATGTCAAAAGATCAAAGTAATTTAGATTTTTCAGTTCATGACCCCTTTAATGTTTCCTCACGCAGATCTCTAAGAAGCTGAATGACATTTATGGACTAAATAAACTTTTGAGATAATTTGTTGCCAACATTTACATAAATTATGACACTGGAGGTATTCTGTCATTGTGAATATAGTGACACATTGAATACATTGTGAGTATTGTGATAATGAAGGAATATCCTAAAATGATCAATTAATGAATTGATGTGATTAGGACCTCTCTCGCTGGCATCATCCACAAGCAGAATCTCGAGCAGCAAGTGTCTGGGCGAGCGGTTTATGGCACTGTGTATGGTTCTTAGAAGTGTGCTCCAGGCTTCATTATGAAACACAATCACAATGCTGGTGTTTGGCAGGTCATCGGGGTACATCTTGGTTTTACAGCTGTGGAACACACAAGAACAGAGTTAATATGATAAAAAGAACCAACCATTTTTGGACATACAGAGTCAAGTAAATTTTGTTTGCATAGGCCTTTTCAGAAATACACATTGTTTCAAAGCCGCTTTGCAGGAAACCCCCGATTGTTATGTTTATTATATTGTAATACCTTAAAGAGATTCACCCAAATATGAAAATTTTATGTTTATCTGCTTACCCCCAGGCCGTCCAAGAAGTATGTGAATTTATTTTCATAAGAACACAAACGCAGTTTTTTAACTCAACAGCTGGTATGTGATGCATCTTCTTCTTCTTCTTGCTTTATGGCAGATTGCAAACTTACAAGTGCACCGCCTTGTAAATGGATGACTGACACTCCTAATTGAGCTTGTTGATAGAGTCTACTGTTATAAATACGAAATAAATACAGTTCAGTTTCTTACAGTTTCTTACATATCGAAGTGGGTCGCGGGAGTGGGTCGCGGGAGATTTTGTATGGGTCGCCAAGTCGAGCACTATTTTTCAGTGTCCTATATACTCTTGATTAAAATGTTATATGTGTAGTTCACCAATTAGCCGCACGAGGGAGCTCGTCGTTTTCTTCCGTTTTTTTTTTTCTTTAGCTGCGCTCTGCATTTGGCAACCAGCCATAAAAATGGATGCTTGGCTAATTAAGAAGAAAAAACCAGCTAAAGATCAGGCTAGCACTGCCAACAGCCAAAATACCGTCCCCGAGGGAGGCCAGCTTGAAAATAAACTAGCTAATGTTAGCAAAGCTACTTCAAGTGAAAAACGCCATAATGATGAAGAATGTGAGGAAACGGAACCAGTGGATGCTTTCGACCAGACACCGGAGCAGGTAACGTTACCTCTGAGGATTTGGGAGAACAGCCTCCAAATAAGAAAAGAAAAACAAGACCAAGGCCATATAAAGACTACTTTCTGAAATATGGTTTTGTTAATTATTCCAAAACAAACCAAGAAGCTCGACCCATGTGTGTCATATGCAGCGAAAAACTCGCAAATGAGAGTTTAAAACCAACTAAAATAAAAAGACATTTGGAAACACATCACTTCGACTTGGCAAAGAAACCTCTGGATTTCTTTCAAAGGAAGGCACAGGAGTTTGAATCATCAGCTGAGCTTCTCCGTAGAAATGTGACATTAAATGACAAAGCCCAGCTAGCATCATACATGGTTTCTTACCGTGTGGCCAAAGAGAAGCAGCCCCACACTGCTGCAGAAAATATAATTCTGCCCGCCACAATAGACATGGTTAGCACGGTTATTGATGAAGAAACCGCACAAAAATTAAAATGCATCCCCCTGAGTAACAACACAGTTTCCCGAAGGATAAATGACATTTCAGACAATATTGAGCAACAGCTCATAACAAGATTGAAGGCGGCCGCGGAATTTTCAATCCAGCTGGATGAAAGCACCGACGTCTCGGACTGCGTAACTTTGTTGGTATACGTAAGGTATGTGTGGGAAACAGAATTTGTGGAGGATTTATTATGTTGCTTGAATATTCCTACTGGAACGAAAGGTGAACAGATATTTTATGTACTGAACAACTACGTGGTTACAGAGTGCGGGTTGAGCTGGGCCAACTGTAAAGGCGTAACGAGTGATGGGGCTGCAAATATGACGGGCAGAAACAGCAGAGTTGTGAAAAGAATCAAGGAGGCAGCTGGTAAAGACATCATGTGAAATCACTGTTTCATTCACCACCAAGCTTTGGCATGCAAAGGAATACCCCCCGAGCTTGACAAAACATTGAAAGAAGTAATTCGTGTTGTGAACTTTATTAAAGGCAGCTTGCAACTTGTGTGAATGTGTGAGTGCGTGCGTTTATGTGTTAGATTAGTTTATATGTCTTAGATTTATCTAATAAAGCCTTATTCATATTGAAAAGAGAAGTATCTTGTGTTTTGTGCTCACAAGTTAATGTCTTAAACTGCCGATCTTGTTACTGTGCTAATTGATAGTGTTTCACTATAGTTTGGATATTAGTATCCAGCGCAGATTTGATGTTAAACGGCTCGTTCACTGAACCGCAGGGCGTCTCCGTGACCAGCCGTGAAACAGTGATTCTGTTCAAATTCCCTTTAAAATCTTAAATGATTCCCTTTGAGCTAAATTGACCTGTTTCCCTTACATTGTTATGGTGGAGAATGCGGGCAGTTTAATCTAAATTGTGAGCATAAACCATGATATTTAATATTTTCTTCTGTTGCCGATGAAAGCTGAAAAGCTAGCGAGACGTGTGAGACGTAACACTGCGTGTGCCCGAGAGTTATTTGAATGGGAGTGTTTTAAAAGCTTGATCAAGTAAATTTTAACTGTGTACGAACAGCAAGGGAAACCGTTTGTGTCCAGAGAAACTGGCACCGAGATTCAGATCGCCATCACTGTGTCCCCCTAACTACAGCAAAAGCCGAATCAAATTTGATCTTTGACTCCCCTAAGTTAAACATTAGAGAATAATGTTTGCCTGTCTGTGTCCGTTCACAAAGTGAATGCAATCTCGCGTAACACTGCGTGTGCCCGAGAGTTATTTGAATGGGAGTGTTTTAAAAGCTTGATCAAGTAAATTTTAACTGTGTACGAACAGCAAAGGAAACCGTTTGTGTCCAGAGAAACTGGCACCGAGATTCAGATCGCCATCACTGTGTCCCCCTAACTACAGCAAAAGCTGCTATATCTGAAATAAGATAAATTTAACTCTATACAAACTGAGAGTTTAAGTGCCACATCGCAAAACCAACTGAAAGCGGTGTTGTTATTTGTACAGTGTTGAAATGAGCCGACATTTCATGTTACATGCTTAACTGTATTTGCAACAATGCAACGATTCATGTTCTAACGTTATCCACTAGAGTGTGTTTTGGTTGCCATAGTGACGACCGTGACCCGGATGCCTTAACGTACTTCCGGAGCAACTCTGAACTGTGCACGCGCAGCACACTTGTGTAAACAAACTCCGCGGTGTCGCTAAGCTAACGAAACCATTGCATTTACATTGAAGTCTATACTAAAGCCACTAGCCTCAAAGCTTAGCCGTTAGCATTACAATCCAGTGGATGAATAGTGTGTGTTTGGGCAACACTGATGTGATTTAACCATCTTTAAACATCTTAACTAACACTTGTTAGTCTCTTTCTCTTTATTGCTCTCTTTTCTCACTAAACCACTTATTTTTACTAGAAAGGGAAATACTAACTCACAATTATTAATTGTGACAAATTGAAATTTAATTGAAACATTAAATTTATTTTGAATCATTTGAAATTTCCCTCTCAGATCATTTCATATGATCTATTATTTCTATTATTCTCTTTTGGGCCTAATTATTTTAGGAATGAATAAGCCTTGAACTTTGGAAGTTTAAGTAAACTTATTCTTCCTAATTTATTTATTACCCATCTGAATATATGCTATTCAGACCTTTACTTATTTGAATGCGTTTTACCCCTCTTCCTGTTTTGGTTATACACTTAACCACTATTGTTTTACGTATTGATTTCCTCTTTTTAATTTCATTTATGCATATTTTGCCCATTTATTATTTTTTTTAATTTTACTTTTTCTTACCATTTCTTTACTTTGTGTATCCTAGCCTGGGAACGACACACCTGAGCCCTAAAAGGAGATATGGTTATCCCTCACTACGAGTTCAAATAAATTAGAAAGACAACTCTCTTTCACTTAAAGTTTATTTTGTTTGATTAGTTGTGCAGCAACTAACACAATGCTCTCCTTGTAGTTGAGATAACCGCTACTGAGACTTACCATCTCTGTCCTCTCTCTCCTTTACTTTCCTCTTCTCTTTTTACATTTGTAGGACATGTAAGAACCATCAATCAATTCTAAGTGAATTAAATACACAATCGTGCCAAAGACGACGAATCATCCTTATGGAGTTTGATTGTAATTAAACCTCTCCCTTGTTCTTCCTAACCTCCCTACATTTGAAAACGCAATCCAAATTTTAGCATCTCATCCAACGTTGAGATCAATTTAATAGAGATATGTGTTGAACAACTGTCGCCTTCGCAGCCTCCCCGGTTCGCAGCCTCAATCCTGTCAGACTAAGAAAAGAGATATCAGAATTATTATTGTATTCTTTAGTCCAAGACAAGAATTATAATAATATTGTTTACCGTTTTGATAACGTTGAATTGGAGAAATAATAATTTTCCTCATTTGAAAAACAGAAATTTTGCTTGTCATTTAATTTGTTTTTCACCTCTTTCTCTTCTTTCCTCTTCCTCATTAGAGTGAAAAAAAGTCTTCGCATCTCTAGTCTACTTAGACCCCCTGAGACCAACACAGTCGTCGCCACATTTCACTAGTGGTTCACAATCACTGATACAACACTTAGTTGTCCGACCACACATAGGCTTTTACTCCACACAGATCTGTGTCAGTCTCTCTTCTCCCCAGCGTGCCAACATGCCGCAGACTGCAGACCCCATTTCCCATGGGGAAGATGTGAATATTTGGCTGAGAGGCATGACAGACAGCCTCACTCCAAAGACATTTGAACTGTTATTATTTTTAATAATAATCCTAATCCTGAGAAGATTCCTGACACAAGATTCAAGCCAGAACAACAACCACGAGGAGCTAGTCAAGATCACGAGCTCACTAAGCTATGCCTATACAACCCAGCTGAAACTGAGCGACAAGCACATCACCCACCTTCAAGAGGAGCTGACACGTGCTCAACGTCGCATAGACAAGCTGGAAGTGAAAGTTCAAGATCAACTCAAAGCACCCAGCGAGAGGGAGCAGGAAACAACGGAACAAGTTATGAAGCTCCAAGCAGCCCTGGCAGCAGCCCTGGCAGCAGCTCAGCTCGGCCAGCAACATACAACGGCTGCTCAGAAAGACCTGGTAAACAGACTCCAGTATGCCGAACAGCTACTAGAGAAAGCCAAGCTAGACATCAGAAACAAGAATTCTGAAATCAGTGCTTTGAAAGACCACCTAGAAAGGTACAGAACTGAAACGGACAATCTGACCCAACAACTAGACGATACCAACGATGAGCTCTACATGGTCAGAAAAGAACTCCAAAATGCTTACAAGCACAAACAAGAGCCAAGGAAAGAGAAACCTCTCTTAGCCTCATCACTGCTGAGCAGAGCAGAGTCCCACGTCCAAGAAATGGCATATGATGAAAGGAGCGAAGGGCCACAACACAAAACCTCACCTGCCTTCGCCACACAACCCTTTCCTGCGAACAAAAGAAAACCTCCCGTCCAAGGACTTGGAGCTGAACACGGGATGACCATCAAAGACCTCAACAAGCTGTCTAAAAACATCAGCAGGTTCAACCCGAACTCCATAGAGAGCCCCGACATCCAAGCTTACCTGCGAGATATCGAATTTCACCTGGAAGTGAGACCTCATGTGACTGACAGAGACTGGTTATACCTCCTTAGAGCCACGTCCAGTCCCGAGGTACGAAACTTTCTAGATCGACAGCCCAGTCAAACCAAGTCAAACTACCAGCGACTTCGTGAGGTCCTGATTAAAGAGTTTACAGACCCAGAGTCTGAACATGGACTGTTAACTGCCTTGGAAACCAAACAAGGTCGTCAAGAGACTCCACAAGCTTACTACAACCGACTCCGACAAGCCTACTTTGGTGCACACAACAACCCTGACCTTGAAGAGGATGTGAACTTCAAAACCCTCTTCCTAAAGAATCTGCACCCTGGAGTCAGTCACCATCTAGGTGTCATGGCCTGTCCGAACTCCATGACCATCCAACAGTTGCGTGACCTAACACAGAAGGCCTATAACAGGCAGAAGTTGGCCTCAAAGAAAGGTAACAGAACCTCCACACTCTTGAACTCTGTCAACAAAGACTCAAGCCTTGCACTGGACGACACCCAGTGGCATCACAACACCAGAGTCTTCCATCAAGACCACAGAGAACGGCCAACTGTTGATGAAAAATCTGAGGTACTAAAGGACATCACCTCAGTCACTAACAAAATGTCAAATGAACTCCAACTCCAAGTACCACATTCCCTGTCTGTGCAACAGCAACCTCCAGAGCACAGAAGGTCAGAAAGTCTGCTACAGCCAGAAGGCATCACAAGAAGAATGCAACATAGGAGACAAAGTTTTGCAACCCAGCTTCACACAGCCATGCCAAACTGCCTCAGACTGTCTGCTAAATAACTTCCTGCCTTGCTGGACTGACCCCTCATTAGACCATGGACATGCCCTCATCCAAGCCAAGGATGCAGAGAGCCAGTCTTAGGTGACATGCTAGAAAAAGGGGGAGACAACACAGACTTGAACAGATCTGACCACACATGCACTACACCAGTAACACACACAACATTACCTACACCCAGAGGTAAACACATCTACTGATAACACAGTCAACAAACATATTCTTCCCACAGGTAGAATATCCAACTTTTAGTGTAACAAAGTTACACATACCCACCATGAAGAAACGTGCAGCCATCCTCACAATAGGTAGAACACCTGACACTAAGTTAAGGTTCACGACACACTAGCTGCACCTGACATCCTAGCTCAATAGTAGTTGTAACCCATGCTAAGAAAACCCACAGCAGCTTTGTTTTGTTTTGTTCTTCTTTTACCTATCCTTCTCCTTCCCCTCTTTCCTGAGTAGGTGAAGCGCCTAGACACCCTGCGAGGGTCGAAGGTCTGATATTAGGATTGACTCGCAACACCTAATATCCGCCAGCCACTCTAAACTGAATGGAAGCCAGAGAGCTCCATGCATGATAGGTCAATTCGTTGAATTGAAAATGAAATTACTAGAAAACTAACGGTAAACGTGTAAAGACAACCTAGAAGAACCAAACAAAGTTAACCACAAATTTGATTGATGAATCAGAATAAAACAACAATTTCCAAGACGATCTAAACTATCCTCAATGTGCTAAACTACATTGACTAATTGAACTTAACCACGTGCACCTAAATAACCTGATGCCTGCACCAGTACAGTAACTGTCATGGAGGTGTTGTCTTGCTGTTTGCTGTGTTTGTCTGCTTCTTCTGCCTTTGTTTCTCCAGCGATCGACGATGTCTTCACCTAAACACCTCGCCGATTGAAAGGGGGATATATGTAACAGAAATGAGTCGAACCAGACAAATTAAAGAGTCTATCAAATCTGTATGCATTGAAACACGAGCTGAATTCCTCAGGAAGTCATAAATCAGTTCTAGTGCCACAAGAACCAAGCAATATGACCAACCACTTGTTCACACAACAGCTTTCAACACTAACACCACTAGAACAATTATTTACAATTTCAATTCGAAGAAGAGAAATTTGGTGTCAAATTTGTTGTTCGTATTTGAAATGCAACGCTGGACATTATGTTAAACCATGAGTTAAACACTTCTATTGACTCCCCCCCCACCTAGCAGAACCAGACTGAAATTCCTAACGGGGGGGGGGGGGGGGGGGGGCTGGGGCGGAGCTTTAAACCTCTGTCTCTACAGAACATCCATATGTCAGAGAATGACAAAGAAACTGTCTTTTGTACATATATATGGACCAGAATGAACTCAAAAAGACTTATAAATGAATCATTCCATCGCATCACTCCATATTCATTTATGTGGAACCCACACATTTGACTATCATGTTATAATCACTTATTGTGTATGTTTTTTTTTATGACTATGGCATAGCTTAACGATTTATAATTGTGTTTGGTATGTGTGTGATCGAATCTTCTTGCTTGAATTAGCCCTGACAATAATTTATTTGTCCCATGTATTGTATTCGTGTTATAGGAATCATGTCCAAAATTAGACCCTGCGAGGCAGGAAAATTCGGACCACATGCTTGGTAAGATAAACAAATGATTTATGATACCCCCGAGCCAAGACAATATCTGATTGGTCAAGACAGCATTTGAGGTGTGGCCAACAGGCCACTTTAAATACCTAGGATATCGTAAAATCTTTGCTTTTAGTCTGCTTTTAGTGTCTGCTTCTAGTCTCTAGCTATGCTTCGGCTAGCTTGTAGCATCTAGCCATGCGGTTAGTCATCATTGTTCTTTGAGCGCAGTTGCAGCGTGCTACAGCCTGCACGCCTGCTGCTACTTAGCCACGATGAGAAGGAACACAACCTTATCTCGTCAAACTTTATTTATTTTCTTTTCCGTTTGAGAGTTTCGTGTTCTGAGTTAAGTTTTGTAACATCGAGTCTCCGACGCCTGACCTCGGGTGCCCGTTCAACTTCAACCAGCCCACACGACTCTGCACTTTCAGCCAACGCCCAACAACCACGGGCTTCCCAAGACGTCACTTCAGCCACTACTGAACTTCCAGCCAATCAGCGACACCGGGATACCCCTTTCAACAGGAGTCCCTTTCACAGGAAACGTAGGCAACGTATCCCCAGATATTTGTTGTGCTGGAGTATCTAATATAATTTTAGTCACATTGAGGAACTCAATGCGAGGGCTAATTACGTGATTGATGGTTGTTCATGTCTATGCAATTTAACGTATTGCTGTAAACTTGGGATTCCATATTTCCATTCTCTTAAACTCATCTTTCCCTAACTTTTGATCTTCCTGCAACTTTTGTGAATGTGTGAGTGCGTGCGTTTATGTGTTAGATTAGTTTATATGTCTTAGATTTATCTAATAAAGCCTTATTCATATTGAAAAGAGAAGTATCTTGTGTTGATGTCTTAAACTGCCGATCTTGTTACTGTGCTAATTGATAGTGTTTCACTTTAGTTTGGATATTAGTATCCAGCGCAGATTTGATGTTAAACAGCTCGTTCACTGAACCGCAGGGCGTCTCCGTGACCAGCCGTGAAACAGTGATTCTGTTCAAATTCCCTTTAAAATCTTAAATGATTCCCTTTGAGCTAAATTGACCTGTTTACCTTACATGGGTAAGCATTTCATCTGAATACCCTGTCTTAAGCAAGGCAAGCATACTGTTGCTTATTACTTTTACAACTACATACAAATGTGAAGTTGGGTTCTCAGTTCTCACAAAAATAAAGACAAAATACAGGAATAGACTGAATGCTGCACCTGATATGTGTGTTGCACTCTCCTCATGTACACCAAACTGGAATGTAATTCTAAAAAACAAGCAGGCCCACCTCTCCCATTAGCCTGGTAAACTGCCTTGATTTGGTGAAACTGATGATAAGGACTGGTGCACTTAAACATTACTCTTCTTCTGCCTGACCAACATAAAAATAAAAATAAACTTTAAAAAGCATGTTTTTGATAGCTCTGAAGGTTCATATTACTATTGTTCTAAAGATTGTTTGCATTCATATTTTTGTTTTGAGGAGAAAAAATGAGAGCCTGTCATACTGTGCACTTTATAAAATGTGTATATAGTGGACGCATAAAAAAGTTCTCAAAAAATATTTCAGTAAGAAATTTGTTCATATTATTCTGGTAGATGTGCAAAGCATTGAATTGTTATATGAAAGGCATCCATTGATTCCATCTGGTTTTATTGATGATAGGAAGAAAAATAAATGATTAACTGCCCTATTTTGCACTTTGTCTCATTAAGTATAAATTGTGTACACTGTAATGATGAGAATATGAAAACAATGAGATGCCCTGTCAGCTCTTCCTTTCTCATTTCACCTCTGCATTTTACTTATTGTCAACAACAGGTAAATAAAAAATAATTGTGCTTTGTCAAATAGCTGTATCTCTTTTAAATAGTTAAGTGGAAGCTTAACTGACCTTAAAAATTGTCATACATATTTTGTTAATGCATAAATTCTCTTTGTGATATATGAACTATATGGGCCTAATGTTTATTGGGTCACAAGGATTTATCGACTTTAAAATGTGGGTCCCCAGAAAAAAAGTTTGGGAAACACTGGTCTAGAGCAGCAGGGTTTCATTTTTTTTTTTTTTTTACTCTCAAAGCTGTGATTCCCATTCACTTCAATTATATGACTGACAAACTGCAAGAGTTTGAGTTAAAAATCTTGGTTTGTGTTCAACTGAAGAAACAAAGCCACCTACATCTTGGGTGTCATGGTGTTAAGCAGATAAACATCAACTTTTGTTTTTGTGGCTCAGTGGTAGAGCATTGCATTAGCAGTGCAAAAGGTTATGGGTTCGATTCCCAGAGAACACACATACTGGTAAAATGTATAGCCTGAACGCACTGTAAGTCGCTTTGGATAAAAGTGTCAGCTAAATGCATGAATAATATAGTTTATATTTTGCATCAACATGAACAATCAAGCCATTGAAATGTGATATATAGCTTATATTCAGGGGTGGTAAAAGTACTCAAAAGTTATACTCAAGTAAAAGTAGATGTATCTTAATAAAAAATTACTCCAGTAAAAGTAGAAAGTCCTCCATTCAAACATCACTTGAGTAAAAGTACAAAAGTATCCGATACTTAACATACTTAAGTACCGGAAGTAAAAAGTACATATTCAAATTAACTCTAAATATCAATAATTAAGCAGAACAGTTGTTTTGGTAGTGATATGCAATGTTTTAATTGAACAAATGATGAGATTAGATACTGCAATAAAGAATTTGTTAGATTTACAATCAAAAGAGACAATGAAGCACCTTATCGCAGTATAGGGGTTGAACTTCCAATAGACATGTTCGATAACATTATAGCTGCATCAAACAGAAGATGTGCAAAATACAAGGTAATACTGTTTCAGAATATCGATGAGGAATAATGAAATTTTTCTTGATTATTTTCATTATCGATTAGTTGTTGCAGTCCTAAAAATATATATTATTTGTCTACACAACTATTTGTCATGGTAAATAAATTAAGTAAGTCAACATTTGAGCAACTAGGCAGGATTTGTTATGAAAACCTGGCAGCCCTGATCTGAACGCACGTGCTGGAGATATACTTCTAATTAAAGTAGTGTCTTTCTTATCTTCTTAACGGCTGAAATGTCTTTTTTGCCTGCCATGGTTGAATGAAATTTCAGTAGAGCTGTGGAAAAAATCAAATGCAATTTCCATGAGCATCTCATCAGTAAAGACGCTCCTGTAATTAGAAGTATCATTGCGGGATCATTGCGGGCAGCATACTCAAGTAAAGTACAGATCCCCGAAAAAAATACTTATATGTAACAAAGTATTTTTACTTCGATACTTACCACCACTGCTTATATTGCTTTAAATTTGATGTAAATGTGTGTGTGTGTGTGTATATATATATATACATATATATATATATATATATACATATATATATATATATATATATATATATATATATATATATATATATATATATATATATATATATATATTAGGGGTGTAACGGTTCACAAAATTCACGGTTCGGTTCGATACGATACACTGATGTCACGGTTCGGTTCGGTTCGGTACGTTTTAGATACAGCAAAATGCAAAAACATCTCAACTTTTCAGAATGCCGCAAGCGCACCGCGGGTCATGTGACAAGAACTAACCAATCAGCTTCATCCTTTCCCGTAACAACGTTGAAAACTCAGCCAAGATGAAGGAACAGCTGATTATAGTTGTATATGGATTGCAATTTTGAAATAAATTTAGTAGCAGAGCTACTGCAAGCGATTTTTAGAGCTGCAAATCCATTTATCCTTTGCTGAAATTTCCGCGTCTCATGGAGAGAGCACGTCATTGTTGCTTAGCAAAGACAGACGCCTCATGAGCGCTTCTGCCCGAGCACTTTGGAAAGGAGGAGAAAGACGTGCTTAGCGTTTTCCACGCGTTTTTAGGAGCGATATGTGAACGGACCCTAAGGCGCTCGCTCACTCAGCACGCGCTGAAGGCTCATTGCAAAATGTCTAATGCATTTAACAGACCAGAAATATAAGATCCTAAAATAACCAACAGGTCTGGTGTTTGGGTGCACTTTGGATTCCCTGTAAGCTATAATACTGGTGTCTAAATGCTGCAGGCATAGTTTGTTGCGTGCATGTTTCTCCTTTTTTTCGTCTTTTCCCAGATACTGACACAATAAGGTGATGTCGGCGTAAATGAGTTGACATGTTTCAAGTATTCACGCTGGTGTTTTTTTTTTTTTAAAGCAATGAAGCAACCGCGCGAAGCCCTCACTATATAGGATTTTAGAAAGAATGCAGAGCACTAGTGTAGTGTGCAAACTTACCACAGTGTGGATTTCAGAAAGTGTGCAAAGACTTCACGTGCACACTTACCATAACATGGATTTACAAATAATGTTCTAAGGAGGGGCTCTCATGTCACTCTGATCGAGCAGCTCATAGATGGAATCATGCATCTCAAACAATATGTTTGAGAGTCATCTTCTTTTTCTAGTCTGTTAAACGCATTGGCCATTTTGCAACGAGCCTTCAGCGCGTACTGAGTGAGCGAGCGCCTGACTGAGTCATAACATAACATAAACATAAGTTGGTGTTTTTTTCTTCTTCGGGAGTGTCAGGGGCGTTGCCTGTTACGTCGTTTGGGTTATTGGGCTACCTTGTTGAACGCATATCATTATATTTCTCTTTTTTTTTTCAAATATAATTAATTAGTCCAACGAACCGTTCGGTATGCATAATGCGTACCGCGTACCGAACCGAAAGCGTCGTACCGAACGGTTCAATACGAATACGCGTATCGTTACACCCCTAATATATATATATACACAGTACAGACCAAAAGTTTGGACACAACTTTTCATTCAAAGAGTTTTCTTTATTTTCATGACTATGAAAATTGTAGAGTTACACTGAAGGCCTCAGGGGCTATTTGACCAAGAAGGAGAGTGATGGGGTGCTGCGCCAGATGACCTGGCCTCCACAGTCACCGGACTTGAACCCAATCGAGATGGTTTAGGGGTGAGCTGGACCGCAGACAGAAGGCAAAAGGCCCAACAAGAGCTAAGCATCACACGGGGAACTTCTTCAATACTGCTGGAAGACCATTTCAGGTGACTACCTCTTGAAGCTCATTAAGAGAATGCCAAGAGTGTGCAAAGCAGTAATCAAAGCAAAAGGTGGCTACTTTGAAGAACCTAGAATATTACATATTTTCAGTTGTTTCACACTTTTTTGTTAAATCATAGTTTTGATGCCGTCAGTGTGAATCTACAGTTTTCATAGTCATGAAAATAAAGCAAACTCTTTGAATGAGAAGGTGTGTCCAAAATAAAAAGAGATCATAAATAAAGCCTAAAGAGTGAGCTTAAAAAAAACAAAAAAAACACATATATATATATATACAACGATATACAAAAACGATTGGCACGTGGTCTAAATGGGTTGTCTCTATTCTCTTAATGAGTAATGGGTGTTTTTGGGAGTAACGTGCAATAAACCAATCAGAGTCTCATCTTCCATTCCCTTTAAGAGCCAGTTGCACTCGTGCCATGACGGATTTGCTATTTACACAGTAGAATTTGGCAAGTGCAAAGACAGAACACGTCTCCGAGATGAAACGGAGCTGTTTGTGTGCGAGCAAATAGATAGCCTAATTCGATGCAATGACTCTCGATTGCGATGACAATCCATTATGGCAATTAGCCTACAAAATCATAATGCATTGCAATCCTTTAATTTTTAATATTTGGCATGCTTGTGTGCTGCTGTGCATGCCTGTGTTTATAAATTAGCAGCGTGTACGCACGTTGCAGAACCGCCTATATTAACACACTCTTTAAATAACAAAGAAAAAACATTGCGCCAGACTTTAGACAAGGTTTGAGTTGGTCTATGGCGCAGTCTATTTTCAGCTCCTTAAAATAGCAATGCATCAAGCACTGCATCTGAAAACACCTCTTTGTTAGACCATCACGCCCATGAATGCACAAATGGGCACAAATTAATTTGCTAATTAAATGACGTGCTGTGCCTCGTGTCACATTGCGCCGGGTGTATGATAGGGCTCTAAATGTGTTTTACAAAAAAAAAAAAAATGCTTAAATGTCTCTTCATTTCCGTTGACCAAAACGAGATGAAACTAAATGTTATAACGTTATTTCGTCTCATTTAGTCACATTATTATAAGGTGCGTTCTGTCATGTGCGGTGATACAGGAACGAGAAGAGATCCAAGTGCAGGTATGATTCTTTATTAAGGGTAATCCAAACGGGTAAACAAGCCAGGCAGGGTCAAAACCAGAAGATCCAAAACAAAACATAAACCAGACACGAACACAAGGCAAGGCAAGGCAAGAATGACGGACATGAAATAACTTATACATTAAACAAGGACTCCGTAACAAAGACAGAAACAAACCAGGTATTTATAGACAGGTGCAGATAATGTAAGTGGGAACAGTTGAATAAAATTAACAGTGACGAGAAGGGGAAGTGAGACCTCTAGTGGACACCCAGGGATACACAGACCAGACACTGTGACACGTTCGACTAGAAGCAGGCTACAGATGGTGATCAACAAGAGCCGCTACTTGCAGTCAGGGGCGGAGTTGAAAACAGAGCCATCAAGCCAGACACTTTCTGCTCCCGTTAGTGACACTAATGCAGTGTTTGCATACTTTATCACAGATGAAGTGAACTAAATGCAACATCTGTCAAATACACAGATGTTTCAGAAACATTTCCATGAGCAACAGAAACACTTTTTAAATGCTTAATACAACGCCATATTTTCAAGAATAAAGATATATATATATATATATATATATATATATATATATATATATATATATATTTTGTGACATGCGTCCCGAGCGCTCGTCAGCGTCGCCCTGGCAACACACGGGAATCACCGGCACGAGCTCATCACGGGCTGAGCGGCCGCACCTGCAGCTCATCAAGCGGAGCCTTCTTAAGCAGAGGAGGAAGACAGAGTGGTGAGGAATGTCTCCCAACTAGGACGCTAACCCTTTCCTCCTCTGTTACAGAGAGCAGCGTGTGACCGTCAGCCCCACTAAGGAGAGCACAGCACGGGATCCACCACTCAGGACACAGCGAGCACGAGGGACTTGAAGCGCCACAGGAGAGCACCGCCTTCACCAAGAGCACTATTTTACTTAATAAATCCACCCTTCGGGGACTTTCTCTGTCCATCGGTTGTCGTGTAGTTCCTCACCCCGCCACACTGGTGGAGAATGCAGGCAAGAGTGTGAGCTGGACACCGACAACCGACCCCTGAGGAAACCGTTAAAGCCACCCGTTTGTTTTTTTTTGTTTTCCTTTTTCCCCTGTCATTTGTATCTGCTCTGTTTTCACAGGCGGCCGCTCCTCCCCCGGCATGGAAGAACTGCTCAAACACCTCACCGAGGTGAGCATCCGCCAGCAACAAATAGTGGAGCACATGGCCTCACGTCAAGGAGACGCCGAACGTGAGCTCGCCGCCCTCCGCGCCGCCGCCCACCGCACGCCGCTGCCTGACCCCCGTATCCAAGCCGTCCAGCTGATGCCACGAATGACGTGATAGCGGGAGGGGGGACGCTCGCCAAAGAGCAGCGTGGGGACGAGCGCCTCAAGCATTGCTGGACTCAAGTGCGGGTGGCGGAAGGAGAGGATCTACAACCAGCTCCCCACCCCACACCCCACTTCATCATCCAAAACGGCCTGCTCTATTATGTCGGCCAGCGGAGGGGGGAGGAAAAGACGCTGTTGGTGGTGCCGCGGAGCAAAGTCCCGGCGGTCTTGGAACTCGCCCACGCCCACCCGATGGCTGGCCACCTCGGCGCCCAAAACACTGTGCAACGGATCCGGGACCGCTTCCACTGGCCAGGACTGGAGGCGGATGTCAAGCGGTACTGCCAAGCGTGCCCGACGTGCCAACGGACCTCGCCACATACTCCTCCCCCCAGCCCGCTGATCCCGCTGCCGATCATTGAGGTGCCTTTCGAGCGCATCGGGATGGACCTGGTGGGGCCGCTGCCGAAGTCCGCCCGGGGGCATGAACATATCCTGGTTATCGTGGATTATGCCACCCGCTACCCAGAGGCCATTCCCCTCTGCAAGGCCACCGCCAAAAACATCGCCCAGGAGCTCTTCCTACTGAGTAGTCGGGTTGGCCTACCAGCGGAGATCCTGACCGACCAGGGCACCCCTTTCATGTCCCGGATCATAGCTGACCTCTGCAAACTCCTCAAAGTCCGACAGATCCGGACCAGCGTATACCATCCGCAAACCGATGGGCTCGTGGAACGCTTTAACCAGACCCTCAAACAGATGCTGCGGCGTGTCGTGGCAGAGGACCGACGCGACTGGGACCAGATGATCCCGTATGTACTGTTCGGGGTCCGGGAGGTACCCCAGGCGTCCACCGGCTTCACGCCCTTCGAGCTCCTCTTCGGCCGCCAGCCCCGAGGGCTCCTAGATGTCGCCCGGGAAGCCTGGGAACAACAGCCTGTGGTATGTCGGACCACCGTCGAGCACGTCAAGGCCATGAGAGAGCGGATCGACAGGGTCATGCCATTGGTCCGGGAGCATCTGACCAAGGCCCAGCAAGACCAGCAGCGCCTCTTCAATCGGGCTGCCCAACCCCGGGAGTTCCAGCCGGGAGATCACGTCATGGTACTGGTCCCCACCTCAGCCTGTAAGTTCCTGGCCCGCTGGCAGGGCCCATATACGGTCACCGAACGGGTGGGACCCGTCACCTACAAAGTGCGCCAACCCGGTCGCCGAAGGGAAGAACAGCTCTATCATATAAACCTGTTGAAGCGCTGGGTGGGGACCGGACCCCAGCTCTCGGCCCTCGCCGCCACCTCTCCCGTGGTTGTGGACATGGATCCCCATCTCTCCGCAGCCCAGAAGACGGAACTGCAGCACCTGGTCGGTCAGTTCTCGGATGTGTTCTCCCCTCGGCCAGGGCCGACGACCGTCATCCAGCACGAAGTCCGAACACCACCAGGAGTCATCGTCCGGCAGCGGCCCTATCGTGTCCCGGAGGCTCGGCGACACGCAATCGAGACAGAGGTGCAGGAGATGTTGAAGTTGGGGGTAATTGAGCCCTCGCGGAGTCCATGGTCCAGCCCCATCGTCATGGTCCCGAAGCCCGACGGCACCCTAAGGTTTTGCAACGACTTCCGCCGCCTAAATGAGGTCTCTGAATTCGATGGCTACCCCATGCCCCGCGTCGATGAGCTCCTGGATCGACTAGGAAGGGCCCGGTTCATCTCGACTCTCGACCTCACCAAAGGGTATTGGCAAGTCCCCCTGTCTAAGGATGCCAAGCCTAAGACAGCCTTCTCGACCCCCAGTGGCCACTGGCAGTACCGGGTCCTTCCCTTCGGCCTGCACGGGGCCCCCGCAACATTCCAGAGGCTCATGGATGTCCTGCTGAGGCCCCATATGGCCTACGCCGCGGCCTACATCGACGACGTGGTCATCCATTCAGAGACCTGGGGGGAACATTTAGAGCGGCTCCGGAGGGTGCTGCTGGACCTCCGCCGGGCGGGGCTCACCGCCAACCCCCGGAAATGTCACCTGGCGCTCTCCGAAGCCAAGTACCTGGGCTTCTGCGTGGGACGTGGCCTCATCCGCCCCCAGGAAAAGAAGGTGACAGCTATCCTCTCGGCACCGCGGCCCTCTACCAAGACCCAGGTACGAGCCTTTTTGGGGTTGGCAGGATACTACCGATGTTTTATCCCTAACTTCTCCTCCTTAGCCTCTCCCCTGACAGATCTGACCAGGAAGGGGCAACCGGAGAAGATAGCATGGAGTCTAGAAGCGGAAGAGGCGTTCCAGCAGGTGAAGTCAGCCCTCACCACGGAGCCAGTCCTGCGAGCCCCCGACTTCAACTGCCCCTTCCTGGTGCAAACCGACGCCTCGGACACCGGGTTGGGAGCCGTTCTCTCCGGAAGCCGGAAGCTGACCCCGACCGAACAACGGTATGCCGCCGTGGAGAAGGAAGCACTGGCCGTCAAGTGGGCAGTCCTGGAGCTCCGCTATTACCTCCTCGGACGCCGGTTCACCCTGTTGACAGATCATGCGCCACTGCAGTGGATGGCCCGCGCAAAGGACACCAACCCCAGGGTAACCCGCTGGTTCCTTGCGCTCCAGGACTTCCACTTCACCATACAACATCGGGCGGGGACGGCCAACGCCAACGCGGACGGTCTCTCCAGGATAGGGGCAGCTTTCGCAGGTCTGTCAGGCTCCACTCCCCACCCTCCCCATATCTCCCCATTGTACCGCAGGTGCAGGTCGACGCTTAGGGGGGGGGGGGAGTGTGACATGCGTCCCGAGCGCTCGTCAGCGTCGCCCTGGCAACACACGGGAATCACCGGCACGAGCTCATCACGGGCTGAGCGGCCGCACCTGCAGCTCATCAAGCGGAGCCTTCTTAAGCAGAGGAGGAAGACAGAGTGGTGAGGAATGTCTCCCAACAAGGACGCTAACCCTTTCCTCCTCTGTTACAGAGAGCAGCGTGTGACCGTCAGCCCCACTAAGGAGAGCACAGCACGGGATCCACCACTCAGGACACAGCGAGCACGAGGGACTTGAAGCGCCACAGGAGAGCACCGCCTTCACCAAGAGCACTATTTTACTTAATAAATCCACCCTTCGGGGACTTTCTCTGTCCATCGGTTGTCGTGTAGTTCCTCACCCCGCCACAATATATATATACTTTCTTGTATCAGTATTGTATAAATGTGACTCAATATAACTTCTAAAAACACAGATTTGTTGCCATTATTGGAACTGAAAAAGTTTGAATAACCTGAAACACATGTGATTGTTATCATGCCGTGAATTTAGCCAATCGTGAAACAGCTGTGTCATCATCAGAGCTCCAGCAGTCACTCTGGAGATACTGCCGCAGCTACTCTGGAAATGCGGCATTATTTAGATGACGACAACAAACAAATTTAGAAAGGGATCGATGTGTGTACTTCTAGCATGTTTGGTTGATAAAATAAATGTTGTAAATTCAAATCACAGGATTTTCGATGTGTGAAATAGATGTGTTTTTGAGTACAAGGTAACAGTAATACAAAAATATAACCTTGTTATGGGCTTTTTAATGCCTACTACCAACCATCTCAAAACATAATCAACATAATCAGACAACACATAATAAAAAACTTAAAACCACTCAGAATATCATAGCAAACGTATTTTGTATAACCTAGCATTGTGGTGTTGAGTTTAGTTTCCTGAAGCATTTAAATACCATACAACAAAACATTCAAGTTGTCCTAGATGCGGCATGGCACTGCATTCTCTATCTGTCAGTAACTACGAGTTATGTCGTGATGACATTAGGGGTCTAACTTGGAAGCCCAAACATTAAAGAGTTAAAGAGAAAACGGCAATGAGAATTGGCAAGTGGATTTTTTTGCACGTATATAAGTGCATTCACATTCAGGGTTACATACAACATAGAGACATTTCTTGTCCTGTGTGCCACCTAAAATTATGTCTGATAATTTATTTTGTCAAAAAGATACAAATATAGTTTCTGAATAAATACAAATTTGTTGCATAAAATACTTCAATGAATCAGAATTCAGAGCATCCTCTTAACAAATTGAACATGAGATGCAAATGAATGCCTATCAATGTAATTGATTGTTTTTATTTTTTATTTTTATTTATTTTTCTGCTTGAATTGCTCACAGTCACATGGACGACACACCATTCGCATCATGTCAAGTTTCTACAGATTATCTGATTTTAATTCATCACGTTCACTGTGTGTGATGATGATATTCATTTGATATAGAGTCCAATATTTCCAAAGCACCCCAGTATACCACTCTGCATCCACTATATGATCCATTGCTGACTGCAGACACTTTTTAATTGCAAAAAAAATGCCTACATGTGAATGAATATCAGTGCTTTGTTTTCCATTAGTAATGGGTGTGGCATACTGTCTGACTACATCAATAAACCCCACCCTCAAGACTGATTGACAGTTGACTGTGTTAGGCATTGGAAATGCAAGGACAAAGGCACTTCCATTTGAATTATGTATGGGTTGGAGCAGGACGCAGAAAACAGAATAGCAAATGTATTATTTTTTCTATTGCTATTCCAAAATGACAAAATCTTATCTAGTAAGACAATGCAAATACACTTGCATTTGGACTTTGTGTTTCCATTTTAAATTTGGCCAACATGTTACAGAAATGCCAGATCTTTGGTAAAATGCAGAGAGTAAATGTTCATTTTAAGAGAACCACATATCAGTGAATAAAGGGAGGGAAGGAGCAAGTGTATGCGGGCAATGGCCTTCAGTGTGCTGAAGGGTGGCATAAATCAAACACACCAGATGAACGTGGCATGTTTTGCTCTAACAGCTCTCTGGGATTTCATTATGTAACTCGAAGGGCTCTTTGGATTCAAACAAAGACCTTATTCACTGCACTGAGACAGACAGAGGGATGAAATAATAATAATAATAACATGCAGTTACTAAAAGGTACAGTATGTTTTAATCTTTACGACCTATTTTTTGCTCAACTAAGAATAACACTTAACGAAAGCTATCACATCTAACTAATTGTCAGTTCATAGTCTAGCCCATTTCTCCAAAAGAAGTTGTTAGCTTTCCAATGTCTCTGTACAAAATTCAAATACATCCATGAGAGTCAGAAAATACAAACGTCTCTCTCTCTCTAAAAAACTGCTGAATTGTTGTATTCAACCTTCTTTAGCCTGCTGATATTAATGTGAATAAGATGCTTTCTAGAAGGAATAGCAGCCTGTAAAACATGAACTAACATTTAATATAGCGTCAATGGAGCTAATGTATTTTTTTTTTTTTTTTAAATGTTTGTATGCTGCCACTGTGTGTGTAATAAGCTAAGTGTACATGCATTGTGCACCCGCCTATAGGCGCATGTTACTAATTACTAACTTATTACTAAGAAAAAATATGGCGTCAGACTTTAAACCAGGTTTGAGTTGGTCTATGGTACAGTCTATTTTCAGTTTCTTCAAAATAGCAACACACCACTAATGCACCTGAAAACAGCTCTTTTTTAAGACACAAATGAATGCAAATGCATTTGCTATTTAAACAACGCGTTGCAGGATGGGAAAATGAGAACTGCTCAGGCTGAAACTAGCAAAAACAAAAATCAGAAAAGACAAATTTATTTGTGTGAAAATTTAAGTTTCCAACTAAAACAGAATAGTGGGGATGATGGAAAATTTGACCATACATTTCTGGGTAACCACACATACTACAGGTCCTTCTCAAAAAAATTGCATAAGTTCATTATTTTCCATAATGTAATGATAAAAATTAAGCTTTCACATATTTTAGATTCATTGCACACCAACTGAAATATTTCAGGTCTTTTATTGTTTTAATACTGATGATTTTGGCATACAGCTCATGAAAACCCAAAATGCCTGTCTCAAAAAATTAGCATATTTCATCCGACCAATAAAAGAAAAGTGTTTTTAATACAATAAAAGTCAACCTTCAAATAATTATGTTCAGTTATGCACTCAATACTTGGTTGGGAATCCTTTTGCAGAAATGTCTGCTTCAATGCGGCGTGGCATGGAGGCAATCAACCTGTGGCACTGCTGAGGTGTTATGGATCCCAGGATGCTTCGATAGCGGCCTTAAGCTCATCCAGAGTGTTGGGTCTTGCGTCTCTCAACTTTCTCTTCACAATATTCCACAGATTCTCTATGGGGTTCAGGTCAGGAGAGTTGGCAGGCCAATTGAGCACAGTAATACCATGGTCAGTAAACCATTTACCAGTGGTTTTGGCACTGTGAGCAGGTGCCAGGTCGTGCTGAAAAATGAAATCTTCATCTCCATAAAGCTTTTCAGCAGATGGAAGCATGAATTGCTCCGAAATCTCCTGATAGCTAGCTGCATTGACCCTGCCCTTGATAAAACACAGTGGACCAACACCAGCAGCAGACATTGCACCCCAGACCATCACTGACTGTGGGTAATTGACACTGGACTTCAGGCATTTTGGCATTTCCTTCTCCCCAGTCTTCCTCCAGACTCTGGCACCTTGATTTCCGAATGACATGCAAAATTTGTCCAAAAGTCCAGTGCTGCTTCTCTGTAGCCCAGGTCAGGCACTTCTGCTGTTTCTGGTTCAAAAGTGGCTTGACCTGGGGAATGCGGCACCTGTATCCCATTTCCTGCACACGCCTGTGCAAGGTGGCTCTGGATGTTTCTACTCCAGACTCAGTCCACTGCTTCCGCAGGTCCCCCAAGGTCTGGAATCGGTCCTTCTCCACAATCTTCCTCAGGGTCCGGACACCTCTTCTCGTTGTGCAGCGTTTTTTGCCACACTTTTTCCTTCCCACAGACTTCCCACTGAGGTGCCTTGATACAGCACTCTGGGAACAGCCTATTCGTTCAGAAATTTCTTTCTGTGTCTTACCCTCTCGCTTGAGGGTGTCAATGATGGCCTTCTGGACAGCAGTCAGGTCGGCAGTCTTACCCATGATTGCGGTTTTGAGTAATGAACCAGGCTGAGTTTTTAAATGCCTCAGGAATCTTTTGTACGTGTTTAGAGTTAATTAGTTGATTCAGATGATTAGGTTAATAGCTTGTTTAGAGAACTTTTTCATGATATGCTAATTTTTTGAGATAGGAATTTTGGGTTTTCAAGAGCTGTATGCCAAAATCATCAGTTTTAAAACAATAAAATACCTGAAATATTTCAGTTGGTGTGCAATGAATCTAAAATATATGAAAGTTTAATTTTTATCATTACATTATGGAAAATAATGAACTTTATCACAATATGCTAATTTTTTGAGAAGGACCTGTATTTATCCCATAAATAGATTAAATGCAACTTTCCACAGAAAATTCATTTTGAAAGAAATGTAACAGAAACGTCTATTTATATTTAAATGCGGGTTTGTATTGTTGAGATTGCCGTGGCAGCTGATTGGGTGCTGTGATTAATTAATCTTTGTCTATAGAGAAGCACACATGCTTACCCGTCCAGCCTGACATCTGGCAGACTCCTGTTAAGTGCAATCATGTCACTGGCCATAAGGTTGAACTGATTGATTTTAAAGAGCTCTTTCATCTTCTCCTGCTCTTCTTTGGGAATGACCACAGCCTTCCCCATTTCACCTGGCGCCTCATGGGTGCGGGACATCACCGCTAGAACACAGAAAGCAGGGTGACATATTTACTCCACACATTTCCTCTTATATCGGTTTGTTAGTGTCAGACATGACATCTAAAAATGTGCAGTTGTACATTCCTAAATTACCATGCCAATAATAATAGGTTGATCTTTTTTTTTAGTTTTTATGATCTTCATATTAAATCAAAATGAAATCAAAATGTATTTCCTGTCTTAATTCATATACAGTTGCAATCCAAATTATTCAACCCCCTTGACTTGCAAGACAATTTGCTGTGGAGGATAACATTTTATGAAATCAAGTTAACAAAGGCATCAGTAAAGTATTAGAGAAAGTTTGTTAATACACTGTTGAGTGATTCTGAGAATGGAACATTGATGAATCATGATAAAATTCAAACTGAATTGAAACTGAAACTCTAAACATTCATGTTCAAAATTATTCAACCCCCTTTGTGCAGAATCTTTTATTCTTTAAAAGTGTTTAGAAGCTTCTGTCACCTCTCTACTACAGTTTTGGCCCATTCCACACCTGAAAAAGCTTTCAGATCACTGATAATCTTTGGTTTTCACATTGGCACTGCTTTCTCCAAATTCAACCAGATATTTGAAATGAGAATTAAGCCTGGAGACTGAACAGGTCACTCAAGTACATTCTATGACTGATCCCTGAACCAATCAGTAGTAGATTTGGATGTGTACTTTGGTATGACTGGCCTGCAGGAAAGTCCATTGATCATCAGCTTCAGTCTTTGCACCAAAGGCATCACAATTCTTTTCAAAATGGCCTGACACTTTAAAGAATCCATGACGTCCTTCATACAGTCATGATTTCCACTTCCTTCTACAGTAAAGAAACCCCATAACAGGACTGATCCACCTCCAAGTTTGAGGATGGAGATGGTGTTCTTCTGCTTATGAGCTTTGCCTTTTTTGCAGCAGGCATACAGCTGATTCATGGGTCCAAAAAGTTCCAGTTTGGTCACATTACCCCATAAAAAATTCCTCCAAAACTCCACAGGTCCACACAAATGAATTTGATCAAGTTCAAGTTGTCTTTTGTTCTTCTTGATCAAGAGCGGTATTCATCAAGATGTCTCAACATGAAGGCCATACTTGTCTAGTGTTCTTCTTACATGCTGCTTTGAAATGGTTTTCCTCCTTGCATCGGGTCATCTTGCAAGTCTTTGGCTTAACATTGCAGATTTTTCTCAGTTGCTCTGATTAAACATTTTATGATATTGTGTATTTCTTCCACACCCTCAAAGGTTTTCTGGTAAAACACACTTTAAGCTAAGGAATAAGGCTGAGAACTGTGTCTCTAGGAATTTTAAATGTCTTAGCAATCTTAATATAGCCTTAGCCTTTCTAAAGTAATACAATATTTATTCTCTTTAGTTTTTGTGAGATCTTGTCACGCTGTCAGTCTCTTTTCCTGGGTGTTCCCTAGTGAGCTCACTTCTCCTTAGGCACTTCACCATAGGCACTTTAATTCCTCTAGTCTGGTCCTGTCTTCACAGTAATTGCACTCCAATTAAATCGCACAGGTGCTGCAATCCTTTGTCAATAGTCTCCCTATATATAGCTGTCCTTCTCTGTTGTTTGTATGGAGTCCTTACCCTTTGTGTGACTTATGTTCTCGTCTCCCGAGACTTCCCCTTACCTTCTTGTTCCTCCGAGTTCCCGTTTCATCCGGTTCCCTGTTTTGTTTTGTTGGTCTCCCAAGACTGTTTATTTTGTATTTCCCTTTTTGTACAATAAACCATACTTGCAATTCGATCCACCCTCTCCTTGTGTTTTCCTAAAACCCAACCGTCACAGATCTCTGTTGACCTTTTTGCTACTCTACTTCAACACATGCATGGGCCAAACTGTATGTGTAAAGGCCCGTTCACACCAAGAACGATAACTACAAAGATAACTATAAAGATAACGATATTAGCGTACACACGATATAGCGTACACGAAACAATATTGTCTGTGTATTCTAAGCGGACGAGCGTCTGCTGCTTTAAATTCTCGCGCTCAGTAAAGCAGGATTGATTCTGATTGGTTGGCAATGTTTTTATCGTTCATCAGAAGAAAAAAAAATCGTTCTGAAAGTGATTCCAACAATATCGTTTCTCTGTGCCTTTATCGTTATAGTTGTGGTGTGGACTCCGCTATTCTTTAATATTGAAAACGATTTTTAGAACTATATCTTTATCGTTATCTTTATAGTTATCGTGCTTGATGTGAACGGGCCTTAACAGCTCAAGCTAATTCTGTTTTTAATAGAGTTTCTAAAAGCTTAATTGTGTTTTGAGACTGTTTTATTCCCCACCATGCAAATAAGTGATTTAAAAACAGCAATGTTGAATAATTATGACATAGCAGTATTATTAGAACATCTTATAACTCAAATATATTACATTATATATTGACAATATCACTTTTAATATGCCAGTGAACTGTTATATATACAATTTTTTATTTTATCCTGGATCTTCAGAAAAGCTTGTATTTGTAAAGTACTGCAGTCTCTAGGGGGTTGATTAATTTTGATTGAAACTGTATAATATTATAACAAATTATAAAGGGGTAGCTCAGAAAAGCTCAAGCACACACTGCCCATTTGACTGATATATCTGTATGGTGTGGTTTAAATTGAACACAAAGCAGATTTGTAGTAGCTTCACTGCAACTACAACCCGTCTAAACTGGCAGCAGCATTCTGAACCATTGATCCATGTTATAGGATCTCTCAACCAAGACACCTTCTGTCCTTGAAAATTTGACTTAACATTGTTATCAAACAGAGACTACAAATACAACAAAGCAAATCAACATCAACACTTTCAGGCAAAAACACACTCAATTTTTTTTTTTATCATAAGTTGTGTTACTCGTCATCAGTAACAGTAACATTAGTAATCCTCATCTTAAATAATTTATAACTGACATCATTTATAACTGTAAAGCCTTATATATGTAATAAAAAACATGAAAAAATTTATACTGTATGGGTTTTTGTCCTATTATATTTGATACACCAGGCGTTTCTGAATCATCTAGTGCGATATAGGTGAATATAGAGCTTAAGTTCATATAAAATATCATCAGCCAATTTTTCATATAAACTATCAATCAGGTCACTTAATATCCAGCGATATCGTCGACTTGATTGCACTGATACTATTTAAACTGAACTGAGCTGGAAGATTACATCAATGAATGTTTACTATTGTAATTTTGCATTATTGACACTATTTTCCTTTTTAACACTGTAAAGTTGCTTTGACACAATCTGTATTGTTAAAGTTCTATATAAATAAAGGTGACTTGAGATTTCCCCTGTGGTACAAAAAATGCTCTTCTAAAATAATAAAGTAGCACATGTCTGCAATGATGTGAAATTACTGAATCATCTCCCTTCTACAGACCACCCTGCATCTGATTACTAAGAAATTAACATTAATACATATAAGCACCAGGAACAAAATCAATCATTTATCTTTTTTTTTTTTTTTTTTTTTTTTAAGAAGAAGAAGAAGAAGAAGAAGAAGAAGAAGAAGAAGAAGAAAATCTATGGTAAGATAAGGCACAATTAACCCTCTTTATGCAAACTGACAGAAAACTGCACATGCATCAAAACACACCAACATAAGGAGTGCTGTGACTACAGTATGAAAAAGAGTAACTCATCAAGATCTCTGACAATAACAGCAAGAATGAGATTCTGCAGCACTGCTTCTGAACATCTCTCTTCAACCTTCAAAGTATTTCAAAGCAGAACACCGGGGGATTTGATACACGCTCATACACTGCTGTCTTAGCTGCTTAACCTAAAAATAGCATCCATTTGGGCACAAGGACAGCCTCTAATATCATGTCATTGAAATAAATCTGAAAACATTGTCCCATTATGGACACCATTGCTCTGTTCCATAACCTACTGCAGTCACACTCACATTTAATTTAGTAAATCTGGCCCAGTGTGTTCTAAAAAATCATCGCAAAATATCAAACATGTTTGATATCCTCTGACCGGATGGAATCAAAGTCTGAGTCTTTACCCATCATAGGATTTTCTGTGAAGTCTGTCAGCTCAGACTGAACAAAATCTGCAAACTCACTCAGTCAGGGCAAAAGTCTTGGCAAAAATCATGTAGTGTATTCCAGCCTTTGAATGCATGCCTTGGGAATGAGACGCAGATGTAACCATCTCATTATGTTTTGGAATGGAGCCTATATGAACTTTCTAAAGAGATTCCCTGCAGTTATTCATAAAGATGTATAAAAGAGCATTAAATAATCGATGTCCACTAAGCACCATTGCTTTTGTTTTATTAGAATGTAAAGGTGTTGTATCATCAGTTCAAAATGGAGTCTGGAAAGAGGGTGATGTATACTCAATGATGTGGCAATTAGGACGGAAAAGCAAAAAATATCTTCTGCATTAATCCCGGTACTGTATTTATTTATCTGTGCTCTCTTTAAGGTGGCTGTTTAAGTGATGCATCTACTACAACCATTAAAAGAGAGAACAACAAAACAACTACTGCATATTAAATCTAAAAATAAACCAAATGCCATGAATGGACAAAATGCAAAATGATCTTCCCAAGATAGGAAATTTGAAGATCTGTCTCCAGCAGGTGGAATTCAGAATGTAGCTTGAAGTAGACTGAATCTATTTTGCTACACAAAGCAAAGCATTCTATTTTTGATAAAAGTAAACACACTTTCATATCCAGTCAATGGATGTTACATGTTGGAAGTGTCGCAAAGTGCAGAACCAGTGTAATATCATTTTGCAAAAACAGGCACCCTTTTTTCCAGTGTTTTGGGGTTGCTGTTTTGTCATGGGCCATCCGAGAACTAGAACATCCACACAACCAGCTAAAAGCACTCGAGGCACCTTGTCCCTAGCAATCATTTTAAACAAACAATTCAAATTTAGCTCAAAATGTAGTGTGGGGTACCAATTTTCACTATTAACGAAATGTTAACTACAACGTTTGCCTCAATAAACTCTTAATTTGCTGCATATTAATAGTTAGTAAGTTAGTTGTAAAGTAGTTTAGGTGTGGGGTCAGATTAAAGGTCTAATTGTCATGCAGATTAATGTGTTTGATTTGTGTGTTTGTTTACAGAATGTTCTGCATTATAAAATAGTATTAACTATTGTTTAAATAATAGAGGAAGTGGAATTATTCTTCACATTTATTACATTAGGCAAAATATGGAAAGATTCACATCAGAAGATCAGTAAAATACTGTGGCAATCACATTTTATATCTAAGATATGTGCTAGCCAAACTCTATAATTAACTAAATATTTAAGATAATTATTATGTAATAAGAAATCATGTAAAGACATAAAGATGAAAATTAACAAGCAATTATGGATCCAAAACCATTATAGTGCACTTTGGTATATGCACTCTATATGTGTGTGGCTGAAATGTATGAACTTCTTTGATTATATATATAACCACCCCTGACCATCAGTGCTGAGTTAATCACTGCCAATAACCTCAATAAGAGAATAACTTCAAACTGCCTGGAGCTCATAAAAAAATGATCTAGGAAAAATAGCCAACAGACTGCAGTGCCCTGCTCTCTCAGCACTGTGGCTGCTTAGGCCTCATCTGACTGTTTAATACCCTAATAGCTTTCCTGCCATTATTAAATCCTGAATGCATGGATAAAGATTGTATTTCAGACAGACACTGGCTTCCTGTTTGTCCACTTTATTAGAGGCAACAAGCAGCCCACAGAATCTAAATTCATAACAAGGATTTGATGTACTTGTGCTCTAAAGAAATTATAGTGAGAAATAATGTGACTATGGTTTTTGGTGAACCACATTTAAACCTGAAAGCAGCTTATGGTATGAGTAAAACCTGTTTACCAGGCAAAGCGTTGAAGTGTGGACATGGACCTGATAGTATTTGGATTAAACAGTAGGAATTGGGCAGATAGTGAGCACTTCAAGAGACAGGATACACAAGACACTATAGTGTCTTATGTCTCTTGTTTCTTGAAGTGCCAGCTAGAACAGCTCACTTCATTCTGAAATAGGAAAAGAAACATAACAAAATATACACATTGATTGATTACTCTCATATTGTGTAAAACATGTAATGTATATTCAAGTTCACCACAGGCATGGCTATTCCTATTTCTAAGAGTTTCTAACAGTTGGACTAATGAAAAAAAGTCCAATCCTAAAAACGAGTGTGCTTACTTCATGACATTGAGGCATCAGCGTGACTTACTTTCATTTTCCCCCTGATAACTTGGTCATTTTTGCTCATTAGTCAGTGTAACAGATATGCAGGTCATCGATTCATGGGTTCAATTCAAGCCACAAATGAAACCCTGTTTGTACTAAACGCCTGGCCTGGCGCCAGCCTGGCTGGACTTAAATTATTTTACGATACCCATGCGAGCCTCAAAGGCGCACAGGGGCTGAGAGAAAAAGCCATTTTAATGGCTCCTTTAGAAGCTTTCGTTTCGTTCTTTTCTTTTCTTTACTAAGTTTATTCAACTATTCGCCTCTCCACGCAAGGAAGACGAATTCTGGAACAATGTTTGTTGAACCTTTCAAATACCGCGCGAGGACAGAACAAAGGACCACGTGCTCCACGCTCACGCCAAGCGCAGCGTGCATGCGCGTCACATGGCCTCCGTTTCATGGCAAATGGCTGTTTCAACGGGAACAGCGCGTAAAGCTCACAAGCTCGACGCCGATCTCACGCCACTCACATGGGACACCTTTTGCAAGTATCACTTTCTCTATGGAGATTTAAATGCTGCTTTAAAGTGTTGTTATGATCTGATTTGTTGTTGGCTTCTAAAAGTTACTGACTATGATTTTCATACCTGAGCTCCTTATGTGATCCCATTCTATTTTCTCTCTCTCTCTCTCTCTCTCTCTCTCTCTCTCTTTCTCTCTCTTTTATTTGGATTCGTTATGTATTGTATAAAGTTTATTGTCTGTATTTTCGTGCGCATATTTACTCTGTGTGATTTGTAGTTTGATGTATTACTAGTTGAATTATTAAAAACCCATATATAAAATCATTGGCTTGGACTCCACCCCACTCTCATTACGAGTCACTGAAATGTTTTGGTCTTTAGCTACAAGCTTTAAATTTAGGAACTAAATTTATCATAATGATAGGATAATGTTTTCATGGCCAGAGAATATTTTTCCTTGAATTATAAAAAGTGATATCTCTATTGAAAACTGATAGGTCAATCTGGCTTGCTGGACAATCCACTGTTTGATTTGCAGTAATTTACAGTAAGAGATATCACAACAACTGATATGAAGAATGGAATATTGACATATTAATGAGTAAATTGCAGTGCCCTGTGATTAGTATTGGTATTGGCAATTGAGCTATTTTTCATAATCAATAAAATTAAATGTAACTGTCATCTGAGATATATATTAATCAAATTCTTGATTAATTATTCAAATTCCCTATATATCATTTGAGTTAATTACTATGTAAAACTCATTGTTGTTACATTTTTGGTGGAGGATGCGGGCATTTCAAACTTCGTTTTGTGAGCAATCAATCTGTGTATATGGTTTTTAATAATTTCTGCACGTGCGCTATGAAATTATGTAACGTTACTGGTGAGATAAGTCGCAAGATGCGAACTCACTCAACTGACTGAGGCAAAAAGCTGGTCAGTCAGCGCTAGGTATTTGTAGAAACTTAACAGTATAGTCACTGTTATTTTTAATGAAAGTAAACTGCAGTATAATGTTAAAAGTATCCTGTTAAGAAAGACCAAAATCTTTTTACAGTGAGAACATTTTAATATGAATAATTAAAAGATAAATAAATCTTTTATTAGTTGCAACATGTAAATCTGAACATGAGCGATGTTCCTCTGATTCAGTTAAAAAGGCCTTATTAAATATCGTTATTGAATTCATGGTAAACCACAATAATATTCAAAAATAAAACGATAAAAACTCCTGGTCTAAGATTGGCTTAGCTACCCGATTTTTAAACCTAAAACATTTAAATCATAAGTGCTATTTTGATAAATGTTTATTGGAGTCAACAGTTGGAAAATTCCTGTTTTTGTCACATTTGTGTTTTGGAAGTGAACGGATCCTTCCTTCATCCTATGTGAATATATAGCACCTCAGAAATTAAAACTTTCTGTTTGTTACTTGTGATTTTTGATGCAGAAAATCAGCCTGACAAACGATCAGATAATTTCTAAGTCATATTGAAATTGTAATTCCTCTATCTAAACACCAGGAGGAACGCGTGGGTTAGAAATTTCAGGGTACGCCCTGCTTTTTGATTCCAGCTTGCATGAGTGCAAAGCTGCCATCCTGTGGCCATTTCAGATAATGCGCTCTAATTGCTAATCTTTCCCCTTGATGTATTTGAATTAGATGTCTAAATTCTCGATAAATATTTGCATTTACAGCTTTGCTCGTGCGAATATTATTACAGGGAAACAAAAGAATGTTCCCTGCCTTTGACTGTTTACATTTACTTTGAGTTTGTTTCAAACATGATTTGAATTAAAATGTAATTGTTAATAGTGGAAATCTAGATGTTTCAGGTCAACTACGGTTTGACCCACTTAGAAGGTAAGCCATCTAGTGGCAGTCTCCTGTTAAATCGACTAACAGACCTCTGTCTTTTCCATTCTGTTTGAATTGCATGTCCACTTTTACCCTCTTTGATTAATCTCACACTGTTTGATTAATTTCACGATCATTAATGATAACTTACAAGCTATCAATGGTTATTATAGGATATTATTCAGATTTTCCTTTTTAATTCATACATGCTTATTTTAAATTTTGACTTAAACCAGTTTTGAATTTTTAATTTGAATTAAGTTTTCTGCTCAGCAGGTTAAAGACAGAGAAGCAGTACTCCCCCCCCCCCCTTGTGGTGAAAACCATCTACTCCTTCTCCCTTGTTTCATTCCTGTCTTTTAATTTGATGTTTATTATTTTTCTTCTCTCTTTTGACTTAGGTTATTTTGATAATTACCATTATTATCATAATTCCTTTGCTTTGTTTATTATTATTAGGTAAAGCTGTTACCTCTCCTCTCTACATATATACTTACTCAATTGATGTTAAACAAACCAAACCTTAATTAACTTTAAGTTTCCTTTGTTCATCCTTTGTGTATTTGATTGTAGAATTCCCTCGGTGATTGGACAGTCATCTCAGGTTTCCAGTGAGCAAGGCTGCCCGACCGGTGTTCCTCTTGTCTCAAGAGACATCAGCAATTTTGGCACTCCAAAGGTTGTGCTAAAAGTCACAAGCCGTTCGAGACGGCGCCACGCCAGAGTAACGGAGGACTGGGGACACTGCGGTTCAGTGTTTGGGGAGCACCGGGGAGGTTGACCAAGCCACTGGTTCCCACCTGAATGACTTCAATTCAACCAGGTGAACCAAAAGTGATAAAACCTATCCACTTATTATAAGCCACAGAATATTAGATATTCCCCCGGATATGTTTTAAGTGTTTAACCCTTTTGCTTCTATAAGCCACACCATATTTCTAGGTTTCCTACCCAGATAGCCCACTCACCTGTTGGCCCTATCTTAAAACCTAGCAGTAGGCTTAGGCCTCCTTATTCCCACTAACACATTGTGTTTCTATTGTTTTCATCTCATTTCAAGTGTTGTGTTTCACTTTGATCTTTTTCTACCCTCTGTTCTGTTGTGATTTGTTTCTTTCATTTCACATAGAGACAGTAACCTGGGAGCCACCAACGAAGTTAAATAGTAGAGCGACCACCAGCAGCCGGTGTCATCACACGACCCGCTAGGCTACTGCCTGTCAAATCTCCATTTCAGGTCCTTCGTTGACCCAAGTTAATTGGCTACTTAACTGTCTGACTGTTTGCATCAGTCAGCCCCAAAATTCTCATAAACGGCACAGCCCGTATGAATATAGCTCGTTAAACGCAGAACGAACTTGCATTGGTCTTTTTGTGTGTGTGTGCTGTGCTTCTCTCGCCGACAGAGAATCAGGATGTTCCAGGCATCCAGTCCAGCAGTCCACGGGGGCCACCTCTCGACATGGTTGAAAGCAGTGACGACCCCCTGCCTGCCCAAGGACGCCAGTAACCTGCAGCACCCAGAGCAACTAGACACCGAGCTAGATGAACTGATGGCATGCGATCCAAACCAAAGCGACTACTACGGAGAACTCGCCAGGATCTTCGGAAGCCTAGTTCACATTCTCGTCACCCAGGCACGGCTCAGTGAACGGAGCAACATCGCGGAGGAGGCCTGGAAGGACCAGGCCCCAACCCAGAGTCATCTTGATCAGCTTCTCCTCGAGACCCAGAACCAGCACAAGAAAGAGGACGACACAGATCCAGAGCTACAGAAAGGAGTTGAAAGATTTCACAATGCCCTGCAAGATCTTCGCCTCGACACAGATCAAAGAGAACAGCTGGAGAGAGAAGCCAGAAAAGACCTCAACAAAAAACTCCAGTAAGGTGACGCTCTCCTAAAAAGAGCAGAAACTGAACTGAAAGAAAGAGACTATAAAACCTGGGCCGCCAAACACACTTGCAAGCGGCCCGAGCTAAATTCAACAAGCTTACTCTGCAGAGAGACAAGCTCCAAGATGAACTTGACACTGTTCACACAGAACTGAGACAATCTCACAGATTACAGAGTGGCTGGATCGGAGAAACGCACACCACAAAATTTCTCCCGGGCCGCCACTCCAACCCTTTCAGCCAAGAACCCAGAGCTGGAAAAGGAGATGTAAGCTCACTTCTAAGGAAATCACCAGCCAGCTTACAAGAACATCTGTCAACAACGGAGGGAAGAGAACCCTTCCAGAGAACGCATGTCACCAAACCCTGCACTGCTCACAGAGAACTTCACAAGCTAGCCAGAAGCATCTCTACATTCATTCCAGATCCTGCAGGAGGACATGATGTTCATGCTTCTTTACAAGCCATTGACTTTCATTTGCAAACTGTCGCCAACGTGACAGATGTGAACACATTGTACCTGTTAAAAATCACGGCCAGCCGTGATGTGCATTGCTTTCTGGATCGTCAACCAGAGACTGTCAAAGCGTACTACCAGCAACTGCTACAGACTTTGATTCTTGAATTCTCTGATCCAAACTCAGATCATGGGCTCCTTATTGCTATGGACCTCAAACAGGGCCGATTTGAAAACCCACAGACTTTCTGTAGTCAGCTACGAAACACCTACTTCGGAGCATGCAACGAACCAGGTATGGAACAGGATTTCAACTTAAAAACTCTGTTCCTCCTAAACCTACATGCTAGTTGGAGTTTTCATCTCAGAGTCCCAGCGTGTCCCCGTAACAGGACTACACAAGAGTTACGGAACTTAGCCCACAAAGCTTGCACCAAGCAAAAGACTATTTGTGAAAAGACTGTGAAATACCCCAAAGTCTCTGTCTCTGAGCACTGCTTGGAGTTAACCCTAGATGGCGCCCTACAACACCACAGTCACAGACATTTTTACAGAGAGTCAATACCATTCCAAGCCAGCAGAGGGCAACACAGTGCAGCCACGTCTGAGACAGCAGAGATCCTGAGGGTGCTGAAAGATCTTCTTCACATGAATACTCGCAAGGAAGATGAGCCAAGCACCCAGAACACTGCCTGTCATCTACAGACCACAGAGCTAACTGTTACAGCTAATTGAACGAGACAGCACAGGTCCTCACACCAGGTACCACAAACACAAGGTACCAGAAAATGCTGTTTTGACTACCTGCCTTCGCAGCGAGCTACAAAAGACCGGTCCTCACCACCCACCGATCGTCCCACCTGCCCTAATGCCAACATTCCTGGGCAGCCCTGTCAAAAAGGGGGTGGGTCAAAAAGGAGTCAACAGGGAAGACCTGATCGACACAGGATTAAACCTGACGGTGATCTCATCTTACCTTTTCAAAAGACTCCAATTTGAAGCTAAGAGACAAGATCGAACTCTTACACCTCAAACTTATGAACTGAATGTACAGGTGTACAGACAGGATGACATCCAGTTTGAACAGGTTGTTTCCATTCACCTGACATTCGTTCCGATGAGTCTAATACATCCCATGTATGTCCCACCAATGAACACTCATACATTGCTCATCGACAAAGACCTGCTAGAACACTTTGACCCTTTTCTGAACTTCAAACAGCTAAAAGACTTTGCTCAAGTGCGAGAACCTCTTTCTCTCCAGCCACACAGGTTGCTAGAGCCAGACTGTCAGGTCGCAGAGGTCACGGGAACTCCCACAGAGCCAGACGGTCAGGTCACAGAGGTCACGGGAACCCCAGCAGCCAGCCATGAGTACAACGCCCTAACAACAGGCCCAAGTTCAAGCCTCTGTACCTTAGTCAACAAACAGGGTACGGTGGTACCAGCTTACACCAAAGGGGTCGCTGTTCGGCTCAACCTGCAAGGTGGTCAAACCTTACACCACACGCTGGGTTTCTTCCAATCCTCACCTGAATGTGTGGAACTCGGACTCACACTTGCAAACAAGCATGTCAAACACCAACACCTGTTCCAGCAATGTGATAACATCACAAAAACACACAATGTGATCGTGTACTGGAAGAAGGTAAAAGGACACTCAAAGTTACCAAGTCTAGACGAGGACTTTAAAGATCACACTGACACCCTTGCCAAAACTGGCACACTAAACAACATTCTGTGGTCACTCCCAACCCACCCACCCACATTCAAGGTTGAAGTGATTACACACAGCACAAGAACTTTACTAGCTAAACTGCCTACCTCAGAATCGCTTACGCAGGCTCCGTTGTCTACACAGACCAACATAGCGGACATGCGGGCTTCTGAAACCTTGATAATGACTTTGTTTTACCACCTCTCAGACCCCTCCATCCACCCTGGCAACCAGTCTACAGTCACTGACAACCAAAGCCCCAGACCACTGCATGATACACAAACCATGCTGCGTGCACAGAACAATATTGTGGGTTGTGCACCGTCTGACATCACAATGCCAGGGCGTGTAATGCCACGGAGCAAAAGGGGGATAAGGCCAATATATTTCCATGACGCAGCGTCATGCCAGCAGCAAGATGTGGCAAAACATGGGCGAGGGTGAGCTAAACCCAGTCACCGCCCACGAAGCAAAGAGACTGTCCTGTCCAACCAAAGACAGGCCTTGTTTGTTTCTTTCTCCCCTTTCTCTCTCTCTCTCCCTATTATCTGTACCAGGATGCTGCTGTGGTTTGCCGTGCCATGCTGTCAGCCAAAGAGAGGACAGCTGCCACCGAGAAAACCGCTCGAGACTCCTGACTACCGATGACAGGGCACACTACCCCAGCACTGTAACCGAATACAGCTGTACAAGGTTCCGATGGAGAGAGGACTCCCTCACTCACACTGAGGCCGATGTCAAACACCTGTTCAGCCAACATGAGAAAGTGACGGTTACACAAATGGAGTTAGGTGGACACCACCACCACTCCAAACAGTTCCCGGGAGCTTTGCTTAGAGCCGCTGCTGCTGCCGCCAGAATGTTTAACATTGTTATGTCCAGTGTCAATGCAGCGAACCAGACTGTAAACTCCTTGAAACCACTGTTTACTGTCTTCCAGAAGAACTTTACCCAGACTCAGCTGTTTACAGCATTAACAACAGCCATGCTGTGGGAGGTTAGCTCCTCCAATGACAGCCTAACCACGAGTAAAACCCCACCGTACATGATATCTTTAAGCCTTGTGTTAACTGTGCTGTCTTACGCCATCACCATGCCAGCTGACCTGCTACAAATACACCTGGCCAACTCTCTGGATAGCGCCTTCCTACGGCACGTAAACCCCAAACAGAGAGAAGTGAACGTGCTCCTGAACCAACTCATCAGCGAGTCAAGCCAAGTCTACAGACCTAAAGACATTGTCAGTGTCAGGATGTGGAAGAGCAACACCCACACCAAAACACACATTCCAAATGTGGTGGCCTACCACGAAAGCGACACACAGCTGTACCTGGCCCCAAACATGCACATGTGTACTTTAACCAAAAACATTCATTATCTCTGCCTTAGCAAACCCTTCCTCAGACACATCTCTGAAGGAATCTGCGAGCTGCAACCCTGGGTCAGCGATACGCGCTGCCCTGCTGAAGCCAAGCCTCGTACACAAGTCACAGAAACGCAAGCAGAGATTGTGGGTAACAGATGGCTCGTCAACACTCCTGTGCGCTCAGCTATGCTGACCTACGACCAGCATGACACCGCCACCCGTGCCAACCTGCTGGACCAAGTACTGAAAGGTACCACCCAACACATTGACATTACTCCTGTCGATACAGCCCTCCAAGCACTGTCTCGACAGCCCATTCTGAACCAGTCATCTGCGGTCCTAGCCTGGACTGCTGCCGACACTGCACGGTGCATCTCCACCGTCATTGGTCCCACCCTGACTCTTGTCGTGACCTTCATCCTATACAGGATACTCAACGAGATGCAAACCTCTACAGCCAAACTCACGACAACTGTGGCTGGAGGTCTCCGATGGAATCCCCGGAAAAGGGACGCAAAGTCAAAGACAATACCGAACCTCACCAAGCTGAATCCTCAGCTTCAGGAACCACCTGTCATCATGACCCACCTGCTGCATGACCATCACGATTCACCTGTTTTCTGCCCATCCTGATGATTGCCGTCCGATGATGTCCACACAGGGACTTCATCTGACGTAAAGGGGGAGGTGTAACAGATATGCAGGTCATCGATTCATGGGTTCAATTCAAGCCACAAATGAAACCCTGTTTGTACTAAACGCCTGGCCTGGCGCCAGCCTGGCTGGACTTAAATTATTTTACGATACCCATGCGAGCCTCAAAGGAAACCTGAAACCCCCCCCCCAAATTCCTTAACACACACACACACACAGAAACTTTCTCAAAGTTACTTTTTTTTTTTGTAAGTCCTTATTAATATGTATTTTGAATGTTTGTGTATTGCATAAAAATGGTTAATCCTGGGTAAATGGTTAAAGTGCTGACTTATAAGTGGAAATGCGTGATTTAATCCTTATACTTTCTCAAAGAGTCATGTTTCTGCAACCCCCACTCCTGACCAGGTCGTAAAGCTTTATGACCCCTGGGCAACAGAACAGGAAATCTAAGCCTTAGGAAAGAATGGTCAAATGTAGTCTAAATGTGTATATATAGTATTGTTTCCTTTTTGTACATTAGATGTTTCCCATATAAATTGGGACTATCTGCAATTTATTATCGTGTGTAAATCTTTAAATGTTTAATTCTACATTTGAATGTAACTTCGTGTTTCTATCAGTTATATATATATATATATATATATATATATATATATATATATATATATATATATATATATATATATATATATATATATATTGTTTGGTGTTTTTCAAATCGTCATGCTTTGACAGACCCACTTATCTAAAGTAAAGTAATGAAAAATGTATTATTCTGGAATTACGAACGTGCTAGAATATCCCTGATGAAATCGGACAAGTCCTAAATCATTAGGGTGGGTTGTTCCCAGAGACAAAGGAACTTTCCCGCCGCTTCAGATCGCGGATGTTCATTGGGTGGTTCACGCGAAAAGAGGCGTGAACATCTCAATCTATAAGAGTCGACCGAACAAGGTCCGCCTTCCTCTTCTTCCTCTTCCCCGTTCTCGGATACGCTGCTCTCCAACGTTGTTTCTCACAGCGCAAACCCCCTCAGCACAGGGGCTGAGAGAAAAAGCCATTTTAATGGCTCCTTTAGAAGCTTTCGTTTCGTTCTTTTCTTTTCTTTACTAAGTTTATTCAACTATTCGCCTCTCCACGCAAGGAAGACGAATTCTGGAACAATGTTTGTTGAACCTTTCAAATACCGCGCGAGGACAGAACAAAGGACCACGTGCTCCACGCTCACGCCAAGCGCAGCGTGCATGCGCGTCACATGGCCTCCGTTTCATGGCAAATGGCTGTTTCAACGGGAACAGCGCGTAAAGCTCACAAGCTCGACGCCGATCTCACGCCACTCACATGGGACACCTTTTGCAAGTATCACTTTCTCTATGGAGATTTAAATGCTGCTTTAAAGTGTTGTTATGATCTGATTTGTTGTTGGCTTCTAAAAGTTACTGACTATGATTTTCATACCTGAGCTCCTTATGTGATCCCATTCTATTTTCTCTCTCTCTCTCTCTCTCTCTCTCTCTCTTTCTCTCTCTTTTATTTGGATTCGTTATGTATTGTATAAAGTTTATTGTCTGTATTTTCGTGCGCATATTTACTCTGTGTGATTTGTAGTTTGATGTATTACTAGTTGAATTATTAAAAACCCATATATAAAATCATTGGCTTGGACTCCACCCCACTCTCATTACGAGTCACTGAAATGTTTTGGTCTTTAGCTACAAGCTTTAAATTTAGGAACTAAATTTATCATAATGATAGGATAATGTTTTCATGGCCAGAGAATATTTTTCCTTGAATTATAAAAAGTGATATCTCTATTGAAAACTGATAGGTCAATCTGGCTTGCTGGACAATCCACTGTTTGATTTGCAGTAATTTACAGTAAGAGATATCACAACAACTGATATGAAGAATGGAATATTGACATATTAATGAGTAAATTACAGTGCCCTGTGATTAGTATTGGTATTGGCAATTGAGCTATTTTTCATAATCAATAAAATTAAATGTAACTGTCATCTGAGATATATATTAATCAAATTCTTGATTAATTATTCAAATTCCCTATATATCATTTGAGTTAATTACTATGTAAAACGCATTGTTGTTACATCAGGTTTACTTATATTTTTTTGTGTAAATTCACAATATCAACAAAATGTTGTGCTTTTGTAAATTAAAGACAACAAACAGGATGCACTTTCTCGAAACATAGCATATAGGGTCCTTGCCTCAATGACATGAGAAATATATTCATAGAGATATAGATTATTACTATCCCAACTTAATCCAAGCAGCTGAGTCCTCAGCCATCTTCAAGAATCTGCTAAAAACACATCTCTTCCATCTTTATTTGACCCTCTAACTCTACCCTCTCTATTGTAATTCTATTATTTAAAAAAAAAATCCCTTTCAGACATGCACTTATACTTATTTACTCTATTAAAACAACAACACTAGCTTATCTAATATTTTTTGTATTCTATCTGTTTCATTTTAATTTATTATACAATTAACAAACGCAAGAAAAGCCTCTAACATTTATTTTTGCATTACACACTATTTTCCTAATTAATGCTGTACAGTTGCTTTGACACAATCTGTATCGTTAAAAGAGCTATATAATTAAAGGTGATTTGACTTAACATTAGCTTGCTCTATTCTTTTCTTCTATTATATCTGTTTTCTTTTTATTATATAATAATAAAAAAAATGCTATGTGTACTGCTTTAAGCTAACTGAGACTTGTTATAACAGGACGCCCAAAGCACACAGGCAATATTTGTCACCATTCTGCCCACAAAGCTATCGCATCTGCACAGGTGCTCAATAGGTAGAAAGTATGAAGAGTGGACACCTGCACCCCTGCAGGTAAATTATAAAACTGTGTGTTCACCTCTGAGCGCAGGCAGGAGTGAGTGGTCCTTCTTGTTGTCGCATTTGTTGCACTCACTGAAGTACAGCAGCAGGAAGACGTCCACTAGCACCCAGACCAGAGAGGTGGTCAGCACCACCTTACAGTATATAAAGCGTCTCATGGGCCCCTGCTGGCGTCAGGACCCCACGAATGGACAGTTGAGAGGGACACAGGAGATGGGGCAGGGGGCGATGTGACAGGACATACACTGAGACGTCATCCCACTGAATGATAAGAAACACATAAATATTAGTTGGATACTTCTTTGCAGAACTCAAACTACACATAGCCAGATATAGCCAGATATACTATTCATTTAGTCTTTAGAAAAGATTCATATCCAAATATTATAATGAGTTAAAGACTAAGTCTGATCTAACAGGCAGGTCTGATGTAAACCCTGATTCTCTGTTCAGAGTCATTTATCTAGTCGTAAAATGTGGATGCTTTAAAACCATTCTCATACAAATAATTTTCATCTATAGAGTTTGCACGTAGTATATAAATGCAAATACTTGAAAGTGAAATTTCACACGTTGTGTTCAGAATTCAAAAAGCACTGCATGTTGTTTGCAATATGCACTCTAATTTCTCTCTGGTGAATTATTACAGGGATCAAGATTTGGCTGGTTGGCTGGTTAACCTGCTGAAAGATGCTGTAAATACTATATGCTCAGTAGCTCACCTGGTACAGCATAGACCTTTTAGCGGCACTTATGGGACATTTCATTTCCGAACTGCTGGTATACATTCAACAACTAACAGTTAAATGTTGATAGATTTTACATTCCTTTTTTTTTTTTTTTTTTAAATAAAACAGAATGTTACTTTAGCTTCACGACATTTCTCTTTGAAAGCATTGTGAAATGTGAGAGAAGCAATGTAATATTATAATGACAACAAGCTTGTATTTCCAATGAGTCGAAGAATGCACATTTTTAAATGTTTAAAAATACACTATGTCTGCCAGTGTAGTTTCACAAGATACAAGCTACCCGTCATAGGACTAAGCAAACATTGATATGTTTTTTTATAACTCGCAATTCCGAGTTTATGTCCCACAATTCCGAAAAAAAAAAGAAAAGTCAGAATTGTGAGTTTGTATCATGCAATTATGAGAAAAAAAGTCGTAATTATATATTATATATGTTTTATTCAGTGCTGGAAATTGGCTTCCATAGATAGCATTTGTAAAATTGCACACATTGAATTGGACATTCTTATTAAACCATGTGTGTGAATTTCATGCAGTAAATTGGTTCGACTTAAAACAGTAAATATCTATAAACTTTGCTTGAACTCCACATTAGACTTGCACAGCACACAACTAAATATATGGAAGAGTTCATTACATTTGATTATTACCTCAGGTAGCTTAGCTGTAAAGTTGCAAACCCTTTGTTATAAAGAACAGAGATGCTGTCATGATTCTGCCCTTGTGTCCTTGATTTTTCCTAGTCTTGAGGCAGGATCATGACAGACCCATGTTTTGTGTACAAGCGCATGGCCTTGTCTTTGGGCCATGTGCTTGTGTTGTCTCGTTCCCTTGCCCCGCCCCCCTTGTTAACCTAGTCGTGTCTTGATTGTCCTATCTGTAACACCTGTCGTGTCTTGATTAGTACCCCTATTTAGATCTCCTAGTGTGCTCTGTCTTGCGTCGGTTCATTGTCATTGTGATTGTACCTCAACTGTGTCCTACATTGTGATTGTGTGTGAGAGATTGTGCTGTACCCGCTGAAGTCCTTGTATTACCGTGAGTGTTTATAGTTAGTATTTAGAGTCCTTGTTTATCTTGTCAGTCCAGTCCTGTTTTAGTTCTTTAGTCTTTACCTTGCTCCGTGTTTTCCCCCTCGTGGGTTTTGTTTTCCCCTTTTTGTAATAAACCCTTTGTTTGAGAATCCCTGTCTGCACCTGAGTTCCTCCCTTACCAAGAACCTGACAGAATGAACCGACCACCAAGGAACTCAGCAGACAGGAGGCAATGCTGGATGGCATCAGCCAGCCAGCGAGATTGTTTTGAGGGCTCTCGCCTTGTGGTGTTCCGGGGGACCAGGGGAGGTCGTTCCGGAGCGAGCGGGCGAGAGGAGGAGCCCCAGAGGTCCCCACCTACCCAGCTGCCGGCGATCCCGGAGGGTCGTGTCCTGGCCGTGGCAACCCTGGGGGATCAGGCACATCCCTCACCGAGTCCTGAGGTGCCTCCCACACCCGTCGGTCTCCCCGGGAAGCGAGGGAGACGGTTATCGTGGGAGTCTGCCTCGGAATCGTCGGAGTCAGCCCTGCCAGAGACCGAACTCCCCCAACCCGCCTCTGACCCAGCTGTGGTCTCTGCACCGCGCCCAAGGAGGAAGAGGAGGAAGAGGGGGCCTGCCGGTCCTGTGACCCCGTTTCCTCCCGTGCCAGCAGCGGAGAGCGCTGGCGTGCCCGTGCCAGCAGCGGTGAGCGCTGGCGTGCCCGACCCAGCAGCGGTGAGCGTGCCCGAGCCAGCAGCGGTGAGCGTGCCCGAGCCAGCAGCAGTGAGCGTGCCCGAGCCAGCAGCAGTGAGCGTGCCCGAGCCAGCAGCAGTGAGCGTGCCCGAGCCAGCAGCAGTGAGCGTGCCCGAGTCAGCAGCGGTGAGCGCTAGCGTGCCCGAGCCGGGAAAGAAAGCTGTATGCAAGTCGGCAGTCGTGAGAGCGGAGGAGAGAGCCGCGGCCGACTCTGCAGCAAAGACTCTTGTACAGTCGGTTTCATCTCATAAGGAGATGCCTATTGTCCTAGCTGCTAAAGCATTTTCTGATTATTTGTCCCGTCTTGTCCAAATTTTAGAAATCCCTGTCAGTCCTGTCTTGTCCCCTGACCCTGTCCCCAGAAGTCCCAAATGTCCAGCCGTTGTCTCCCCGTGTCCTGTTGATGTAGTCATGTGTCCCGTTGATGTGGCCCCGTGTCCCGTAGATGTCGTCTCCCCGTGTCCCGTAGATGTCGTCTCCCCGTGTCCCGTGAGTGTTGCCCCGTGTCCTGCTGATGTAGTCAAGTGTCCTGTGGATGTGGCCCCGTGTCCCGTAGATGTTGTCCCCCCGTGTCCCGTAGATGTTGTCCCCCCGTGTCCAGTAGATGTTGTCCCCCCGTGTCCAGTAGATGTTGTTCCCCCGTGTCCAGTAGATGTCGTCTCCCCGCGTCCCGTAAGTGTTGCCCCGCGTCCCTTGTCTGCTCCCGTCATGTCCCCTGTCAGTTGTCCCGAGACCCCTCCCCGCCCCTCACCACCCAGACCTGCCCGTACCCCCCGTCGTCAGCCTTCGTCCTGTCCTCCTAAGATTCCTACCCCACCCACCCGCCCTGGTCTGTCCCCCATGAACTTTGTGGTCCCGCCCCCTCCCCTTCCCTGTTTGTTTTTTTTGATTTGTCACCCCAACCCTGCTGTTGTGTATTCATGTTTGCCATTGTTATTATTTGTCATGTCCTGTTGGTTTGTGTCTGTGTCCCAGTCTGTCATGTCAGTCGTGTCCCGTGTTTGATGTTCCCTTGAGGAGCGTCTGGAAGCCGCTCCTTAAGGGAGGGGTTCTGTCATGATTCTGCCCTCGTGTCCTTGATTTTTCCTAGTCTTGAGGCAGGATCATGACAGACCCATGTTTTGTGTACAAGCACATGGCCCAAAGACAAGGCCATGCGCTTGTGTTGTCTCGTTCCCTTGCCCCGCCCCCCTTGTTAACCTAGTCGTGTCTTGATTGTCCTATCTGTAACACCTGTCGTGTCTTGATTAGTACCCCTATTTAGATCTCCTAGTGTGCTCTGTCTTGCGTCGGTTCATTGTCATTGTGATTGTACCTCAACTGTGTCCTACATTGTGATTGTGTGTGAGAGATTGTGCTGTACCCGCTGAAGTCCTTGTATTACCGTGAGTGTTTATAGTTAGTATTTAGAGTCCTTGTTTATCTTGTCAGTCCAGTCCTGTTTTAGTTCTTTAGTCTTTACCTTGCTCCGTGTTTTCCCCCTCGTGGGTTTTGTTTTCCCCTTTTTGTAATAAACCCTTTGTTTGAGAATCCCTGTCTGCACCTGAGTTCCTCCCTTACCAAGAACCTGACAGATGCAGCATTTAATTTCACTACATTACACTTCTTAAAAAAATGCTGAACACTAGAAACTAAACTATTTTGAAGACAACTCAGCAACTATTAAAAATAGTTATTAAAAATATATACTATTAATATATATATATATATGGGACATGACACAAAAAGTTCACTCCTGTTATACTGTACGAATTGCTTCTCTTGTTCTCTCTGTTCCTCCCTCCCCCTTCTCTAGGCTCTATCCTGCAGTCTGGAAACAATGCACTCACTCCAGACTGTCTGTCCTTATCCTCCAGGGACAGCACACAGTGAACACAAACTCCAGAATCCATTCTATATATTCTCAAAAGCACCAGCAAAAGCTATCAAACAAACACAGACATGTATAGAACAAATGGTTTCATAGGACTAAGAAAAGTTTATGAAAATTATTAAATTAATAGTTCATCTTCAAAATACAGTATGGACACCATCTGTGATGTGCTGTTGATTACCAGTTTTTTTTTTGTTTTTTTTTTTAATAAACAACAACCACGTTTGCTGTACACTTTATTTAAAGTCTACTGAAAAAGAAATTCCAGATGGTTAAAACAGAAATGTGCAGCTTGTTAAAGCTTACATAAATTATTTAGTGTTGCAGAAAGGTCCTGTGGCAGTACTTTTGAAATAATGTGTTAAAATGTTTTAACATCTATCCTGTCCAATGACGTTCCCCACAGACTTCCAGTTTTAGTCCATTATTGTACACATGAACTTTGCTTGATTGACTGTGGTGATAAAACAGCATGTCCCAAACGCTGTGAGCTCATGTTGAACTAGAAATATCTTCAAAAGGTAACACTCAGGTAACATTAGGTTTGATTTGTTAAAATTAGTAAACTATATTAGAATCACATTTTCTTTGACAAGTTTAAAAATTAATAAAAGAATAAGTGTGAAATTGAATGCTCTGAAATATTCCAGGCTCCTTTGCGTTTAAATGTCCGCCCTGACTGATTTATTTTATAGATTCGATTAACCAGCAGACTTTTGTAAAGTTTAAAAACTCAGCCCTTCAGACTGGGGTGTACAGTTACGTCTAAGCTATTATTATTATTAGTCTCCAGAAATTCAAAACCCAAGGAAAGCATTGATTGGGTCGTAATTAAGAGGCTTTCACTAAACATTGGGCCTGTGCAAAATATGTTATCCACAGTGTTGTAGCAAATGAGACCATGTTCATTTGGAGCCGTAATTATTTGACAGACTTTACTAGTAACAAAGTGACTAGTTTAGCTATGCATTATTTTAAGTCATTGTCTCAATGGCATATAAGCAGAACTCACACAGAACAAGTAGCCTTAATTATGCAATTGAATAAATGTACACATGCAAATATAAGACAGTGAGATCATCATGCAGGGATGTGATCAGATGACACACACCTATTAAGATTCACACATTTACATTTAGTCATTTAGAAGATGCTTTTATCCGAACTGTCAAAAGAGGAGAATGGAAGCACTCAAAATCAACAAGAGAGGAATGAAATGCAAGTGATATAAAAAGTCTAATTTAGCTTAATGCAGTACATGTAGTATATATATATATATATATATATATATATATATATATATATATATATATATATATATATATATATATATTAGGGGTGTAACGATACGCGTATTCGTATTGAACCGTTCGGTACGACGCTTTCGGTTCGGTACGCGGTACGCATTATGTATACCGAACGGTTCGTTGGACTAATTAATTATATTTGAAAAAAAAAAAAAAGAGAAATATAATGATATGCGTTCAACAAGGTAGCCCAATAACCCAAACGACGTAACAGGCAACGCCCCTGACACTCCCGAAGAAGAAAAAAACACCAACTTATGTTTATGTTATGTTATGACTCAGTCAGGCGCTCGCTCACTCAGCACGCGCTGAAGGCTCGTTGCAAAATGGCCAATGCGTTTAACAGACTAGAAAAAGAAGATGACTCTCAAACATATTGTTTGAGATGCATGATTCCATCTATGAGCTGCTCGATCAGAGTGACATGAGAGCCCCTCCTTAGAACATTATTTGTAAATCCATGTTATGGTAAGTGTGCACGTGAAGTCTTTGCACACTTTCTGAAATCCACACTGTGGTAAGTTTGCACACTACACTAGTGCTCTGCATTCTTTCTAAAATCCTATATAGTGAGGGCTTCGCGCGGTTGCTTCATTGCTTTAAAAAAAAAAAAACACCAGCGTGAATACTTGAAACATGTCAACTCATTTACGCCGACATCACCTTATTGTGTCAGTATCTGGGAAAAGACGAAAAAAAGGAGAAACATGCACGCAACAAACTATGCCTGCAGCATTTAGACACCAGTATTATAGCTTACAGGGAATCCAAAGTGCACCCAAACACCAGACCTGTTGGTTATTTTAGGATCTTATATTTCTGGTCTGTTAAATGCATTAGACATTTTGCAATGAGCCTTCAGCGCGTGCTGAGTGAGCGAGCGCCTTAGGGTCCGTTCACATATCGCTCCTAAAAACGCGTGGAAAACGCTAAGCACGTCTTTCTCCTCCTTTCCAAAGCGCTTGGGCAGAAGCGCTCATGAGGCGTCTGTCTTTGCTAAGCAACAATGACGTGCTCTCTCCATGAGACGCGGAAATTTCAGCAAAGGATAAATGGATTTGCAGCTCTAAAAATCGCTTGCAGTAGCTCTGCTACTAAATTTATTTCAAAATTGCAATCCATATACAACTATGATCAGCTGTTCCTTCATCTTGGCTGAGTTTTCAACGTTGTTACGGGAAAGGATGAAGCTGATTGGTTGGTTCTTGTCACATGACCCGCGGTGCGCTTGCGGCATTCTGAAAAGTTGAGATGTTTTTGCATTTTGCTGTATCTAAAACGTACCGAACCGAACCGAACCGAACCGTGACATCAGTGTATCGTATCGAACCGAACCGTGAATTTTGTGAACCGTTACACCCCTAATATATATATATATATATATATATATATATATATATATATATATATATATATATATATATATGATTACATAAAAGAATAGAGCAAGCTAGTGTGAAGTCAAGTCACCTTTATGTACATAGCATTTTTAACAATACAAATTGTTTCAAAGCAACTGTACATTAATTAGGAAAATAGTGTGTCAATAATGCAAAAATAAGTGTTAGAGGCTTTTCTTGCTTTTGTTAATTGAATAAATGTAATGCAATATATATAATAAATAAAAAGAAAACAGATAGAATAGAAAATTAATAGAGCAAGCTGTTGTTAGAGGCCTTTTTTGCTTTCTTCTTTTTTTGTTAATTGTATAATAAATATAAAAAAATAGATAGAATAGTAAAAGATTAGAGCTAAGTCAAGCTATAGTATTTTTTATTTTTTTTTAAGAATATAATTAGAATAGAGAGTGATAGGGTTAGAGGCTCAAATCAAGATGGCATAGAAACACAACACTGATGAGATCAGGTGCCTATAAGGAAACATCTGAAAATTATTTGATTATTTTTTTCTCTGAATAAATGATAGCTAGGAAAGTTATAAAAATTATATGTTTCTGAACAAACATTCAAAAAAATAAATACATGAATAACTAAATAAATAAAAATCTATCTAATTTACAAAAAGTCCACACTTAACAAAGCAACAAAAAATACTGTTGCTAGTTGCTTTGTTAAACATCAATGTTCACAATGTTCGAAAAGGTTTTCATTTTCGTTTAACTACGAACGGCAACTTTTGTCTAACATCCAATTATCCTGAATTAACGTCTATTTTTAGAATAGCGACAGCATTGTATTTGTCACGTGCTAAATATCAACTCTCATCACTTCTCAGTCACAAAAATTCGAAATTGGTTAAAATTTCAATTCTGCTATTGTGATAAATGCGGATTTGTAAATTGAACAAGCTCCAAAAGCGCAAATTTAAATGTTAAGCCGTAATTAATGAATGAATGAAAACCTGCATTAGTTGTTTATTTTTTTAAGCTTGTCTTTAGTTTCTGGTCGTGCAGGACAGATGCGCTCATTGCTTAAGGAAGTGTTTAACATGTAAGGCAATGACACTTACTTACTGAATGAAGGCTGAGTGACACCTTGAGCCCCTGATGACCAGCCAAAAACGTGTTGCGTTTTTTTCCTCTTATTATACCATTTCATGCATATCTCTTGTTATGGATGTGAACACCGAACAACGGCATAGTACCGTTTTAAAAAAATAAATGAATAAACAAATAGAAATAATAGGCCGGATTTATTTAGCCCAAAAAATCTCGAGCTGTCCCTTTCAGCATTTTCTCTGTGATAAAAGATGCTGCATGCATTCAGCTCACTGCATCACTCAGCAGATGTCATCCCCGGAGTCAGACGCGAAAGCTTGAGCCAGGTCTCGGGTTATGTCTTCATCTGAATAAACATTTGTCTGCTCTCACGAAGGGTCTCATGTGATGTCGGTATCGTTCCGTTGGGGCTATTTGGGATGTAGGATGACTGGAGACAAGAGGCGTGTCCATCTGAAGACACCAATGCGCAAGTGTGCTGAGGACATCTGGTACATGTAGGCTATTTCTTATGGCAGCTCACTCGCTGAGGAAAAGACAATGAATGCAGTTCTAATGCATGTCGTTATTATTGCCAATCATTAATAATAATAATAATAATAATAATAATAATAATAATAATAATAATAATAATAATAATAAGGCATTAAGATTTCGAATAATTAGTTATAATAGTTATATTTTTCTGCTACAAAATTAATGGTGTCCTTCATCGATTATATATATATATATATATATATATATATATATATATATATATATATATATATATATATATATATATATGGGTGCTCTTTGTATTCAATTAGAACTTCCCATGTATTATTTACAAAACTAATTCGTATGATACATATTAAATTATTGCATCACTCTTTCACATCCTTTTTTTGGTTGAGGGCATGCTAAATGTTTTAACAATACATTTTAATCAAATATCGTTTATATTTTAGCCTACTAATTATGAAAGTAATTGCACAAATAACTGGTAAAACATAATTGATAATTGTAATTCGCCATATATGGTGTGTTTTTGTTGTTCATAGTAAAATTTAGAGGTACAGCAGCGACACCTGCTGTATGCAAGATAAATTAAACGTTACTATATAAAAAATAACCAACTTCACCTATTCTGGCTGTTCAGCATTTTCCATTTTCTATAGTGTTTTGGTCGGAAACTGATAAAGTATATATATATATATATATATATATATATATATATATATATATATATATATATATATATATATATATATATATATATATATATATATATATATATATATATATATATATATATATAGTGTCTTGTGTAAATTTGTTTTGAAAAAAACATCTGAAAGACGATAAAAAAAAGAAGAAAAAAAAATGATTCCTATTGATTTATTGTTTGTTAGGAAAAGACAATATTTGTCCGAGATACAACTATTTGAAAATCTTGAATTTGAGGGTGCAAAAAAAAAACAAATCTTAATACTGAGAAAATCACATTTGAAGTTGTCCAAATTAAGTTCTTAGCAGTGCATATTACTAATCAAAAATGAAGTTATATTTATGGTAGGAAATTTACCAAATAACTTCATGGAACATGATCTTTACTTAATATCATAATGATTTTTGGCATAAAAGAAAAATCTATTGTTTTGACACATACAAATGTATTTTTGGCTGTTACTACAAATAAACCCCAGCGACTTCATATTTCATATTTTAATTCATACGTTTTCTTCCCTTTATAGCTTTTGATTTCTCCTCCCATGCCAGTTTATGGTCCAATTGTGTACAAAGTATTTTTGCACTTTTATATATTTGGACAATGGTAATGCAGAAATTATAAAATATGGACCATATGGACCAAATTTAAGAGGTAATTTGTTCAAATATATATATATATATATAAATTACTGCGTCCATTGTGTGATTATTTTGCTATCTGATTACACTGTTTAACTCCTGACCACACTCTGTCTACCTGAAGTATTTGCCTGATGAATACATAAATACAGTAATGCCCTGTTGGCACTTCTTTAAAATCACCCTGTTTAATTTATGAAGACTGGCCAGCAGATTGAGACCGTGTCATGTTAGTGGTGTCCTGATATTAGAGAGGAAAAGAAGAGAAGAACTCATAGGTTTGACAACAATAATTTAAAATATAAAAAATGGCACTGCTTAGTCCTAGAGTAGAAGGGCATACATTTTGTAAGCATATTTCATAAATTAATTGTATTCTGAATCATAGTATACATTTTTTTAATGTGATATTTGAAAAAGAACTCTGATCAAAATTAGAGAATTATATACCATAATTGATGATAATAATAATAATAATAATAATAATAATAATAATAATAATTATTATTATTATTATTATTATTATTATTATTATTATTATTATTATTATTATTATCAATTAAAAGTGTACTTCATGAAACGTTTTAACCTTTAAAAAAATGTTTAGTTTCAAATCACTGTTTAGGTGTGAAATTTGCAGCCTGATTTCAGGTAAGCACATTAACAGCATCTAATATGTATTTTTTTTAATGATCTTGGCTCAGTTCGTTGGCTGATGGCAGAAGATGTATGACCTGAGTTCATGACAGGGAGCTCTTGGGCCAAAGCGGGTTAAGAAGTGACAGAAACTACTTTTGCTGAAGCCGCTAGAGCTGCTGTGTCAGGGCTATAATCATAACCACAAGCATCTTGAATGCAAAGATCACATACATAGCTAGTAGTTATTATTCATTGGTGGACTGTAATACTAGAAGTTTTGCTATAGGTGGCGCCATAAGGCATGAACTTGTGAGTGAGGGGAATAGTAGTCGCCTCCCTTTTAAACCGAGCAGGTGTGATGATGAGCAGAAGAGCTCTGTGTAGTTACAGTGAATCAGAGCAGAAGCGCGTCATGGGACGCCAGTGCGCTAAAACAGAGACGCTGGATCGCTGCGACTCACTTTTTACGCAATTTTTTCATGTGTTCAGACTTCCAGTTCGGATCTGCCTGAATCTTTTGACTTTTCAAAGTATTCTTTAGACGGTCTTCTGAACAGCAGACATGAATGCTACATTTAACCAAATGGACAGCGGAATCTTTTCCAACCGGACTGAGGAGATCCTCCTGTGCTGTAACTTGTCGTCGGTGGTGACGGATAACGGCTTCACGGCGACCGCCCCGGATGAGAGGAGTCTCTTCATCATGAGAATAGTTCAGATAGCGGTGATGTGCGTCCTCTCCCTCACCGTAGTCTTCGGGATCTTTTTCCTTGGCTGTAACTTGCTGATCAAGTCAGAAGGGATGATCAACTTTTTGGTAACAGACCGGAGACCTTCCAAAGAGGTAGAGGCGGTCATCGTGGGCGCGTACTAGAGACATGATGAGGATTATTCCTGCCATCAAATGAAGTTTGTGTGCCTCCTGATGGACATGTTTTTCGATGACCTCTTTACAAACAAGACACAGTATTCCTATTTGGCCCGCTGAAAACTTTTATTTGGGAAATCAACGGAATGCGTTCTCACATTCTGTGTGCGCACACGATCAAACGCTTCTTTCATGAGACGAACCACCCAGATTTAAAATCAGATAAAGACATGGAGTCTTACATTTGTCATTGAAAATATTTATATGTGCAAACACTGGAGTTGTTGCACATATTGACTGTTTTGTAATGGTTACGGATGTCCTGTCTGTAAAGCACAATGTAAGCATTAATTAGTTGTTGTTTAGCGAGGTCAAAGCGTAATGTTTAATAAAATGTTTCATATTTATATGAATTATTATTATTATTTTCTCTTTTATTTGTTTTTATTATTGGATGCACTCCTTTTCAGGGGCATTTTGTGGAGATGTATTTACACTGTAAGATAAAATTTAGCTTGAATGTACTGGAAAATTAATGTCATTTTAAGGGTCAGAACAAGTGTAACTTTAAGGTAAAACATCACATATTCACCTTGATTTAAAACAAGTGTCATTGAATATAGTTTGCTAATGTGTTACAGTACATTTGAATTTTATTCTGACATCCAGGCTAATGCATGTTGACATGAATTTAATGTCTCACATATCAAGTATTGCTGCGGCAAAGGGGACTTTTTCAAATAAAGCCTGTATAAAATGTGTATTGTCACTATTATTTAACTATAACATCATGCTGACTGATATAACAGAAATTGGTGCTGAACATAGGTGATCATTTATTTCAAGTTTGTGGATTGTTTGTTTGAATGCACAATTAAGCAGTGCAGTAGTGCATTTTATGAGCAGGTAAAATGGGCTTTCTGTTGCTCCGGTTTGGATAATTAAATGGAATTCATTAGTGGTTTGAGTCCAAAGGTAAACTAAATAAATTAAGTTAACTCTTGCCTAATCAAACAGAAACACAGCCCATCCTGTTTCAGTTTATCTATCAATAATGATGATGTTTCTGTTTTAATGTGTAAGCATAGACCTGTAATTTGTCATTATGTTAATATCACCAAATTAGACCAAATTAGTATGCACAAATGGGTAAATATCTTCTAAATGTGTTCACCAGGGCTGACATTGGGCTGTTGATGAAAAAGCCCTGCCACTTTTAAGACACATATATTTATAAGAGTCTGTGAGAGGTGAGAGCTTGTTAACTTCACAATGAATAATTCTGCAGCAGCCCCGCATCAGTACTGAGCCAGGCACTATGCATTGACATCAACTTTAACAGAGAGAACCGGCCTGTTTGTACATCATGATTTTGCACTTCCCGTGAGAGATATGTAAATTTTCAGATTGTCAATTTGTCTAGTGTCAGAATTTTTGTTCACAATAAATGCTTGTCAGCACATTGTCAGTATAACATTTTAAAGACAATAAAATTATGAAATTACATAAATATATACATAATACACATATACATATACATATATACACAAGTCCTATTTAAGAGGGTCAAGAATCACTGCTCAATTTAACTAATATGATATTAAATTTAATATAAAGTTAAAATACGTTTAAATAGCATGCAATTAAGTGTCCGAAAAAATTAACTTCCTTTTGTACTTAAGTACATTATGTTCTTTAAAAGTATGTTAATAAGTACTGTTTTTAAAGTATGCTAAAATGTACTTTTTATATAGACATATAAACTTTCTCTTGAAAAGAAGTTGCTCTGTCAGAGTTTTAATTAAACACTGACTTTCTGGCTGAGTGAATTGGCCTTAAATTAGAGTATTGTCTTCATCATGTCATGTCTGCTCCAGACATTAGTCTGATGGCAGAGTGGCAATCGAAAGGATGGGGCGGCACTGACATGAGTCGATCGTTTCATGATTATTCTGCATGACTACATCTAAACACAATTTCTTAAATATACAGTGAATCATTGTGTGTTGTGCTGGATATTTTTTATCTAGACACTGGTGTCACAGAGAAACATGTAGACCTCAATGGTGTCTAATACAAAAACGGGTGCACAGTAAGTCTCCTTTTTTTTTTCAGAGGTGAGTGATGATTACATGCCGGTGCCCTGAGCTCCAGTTCATCCATCAGCTGATTGGCAGAAAAGCTCAGAGGCTCAGCGGGTCTCATCAGTGATCGTGATGTTGATTGACAGCTCTAGACGCCACTGTGACAGAGCCATCATCTGGTCCTGTGTTCTTCATGTACCTTTGAGAAAGAGAATTGTCACAAGTAATACTGTAAGATTGCTAGGAAGAGTTGGAGTTTGATTTCATAAGTTTTAAAGAAAGCAATCTGATCTCCTACTGTAGTCGGTGTTAAAGGGATAGTTCACCTAAAAGTGAATATGTTGTTGTTGTTGTTTCTTATGTAGAACATTAAAACAATTTTTTTTAGCTTAAATCAAGGTCTTTTGTGATTCATTAAAATGCAAGTCAACAGCCACAGTCATTTTGAGATTCAAATTAAGGCTTATTAGGCAACACAGAATTAATACTGGGGACTCCTGGTGATATATTTAGGTCTTATGAAGCGAAATGATCAGTCTGTGCAAGAAACTGAACATTGAAGTGAGGCCTCTTTTGTGCAATGGAAATTATGCTAAATGTTCTTCATGGAACCACTGATGCCAAAAAAGGTAACATTTTAAAGAGACTTATTGTGTTATTACACTGTATCAAGGACACAGTGTGACATTCAAATATATTTGGTTTATTATTGATTTCTTAATATCTCTTGTTTTCATTCTGTCTGATGTACAATACCACAACACACGTTTATCCTAGGTACAATCGAATCTCTATTTAACACCTGAGTTTGTTCGTCTTTTGCCTTTACATATCCATCTTGTAGTATCTCTGCTGGCATCTGCCTGATGTATCTATAACTTGTATGGCAAATTAATCTGTGGCAAAATGCCATAAAGTTTGACTGGATATTATATTTATTTTGACATGTTTTTCCTTAAATCTGCCATTATTTTTTTAAGTGAAGATCATTTTCCAAGATAAATATGGAAAAGTATATGTGAAAAGACAAAAGTAAAACAACAACATTTTTCTCTGTTGTTCCTCAGTTCCAGCATTCACATTACTGCTAAGAACAGTTTGTCTGAATTCACAGTTTGACGTCCACTTATTTCATAGAATGATTTCAGTTGAGCTGATGTTCTTTTGATTAATTGTGCAGAAAGTGACTGGTGGGGTGATATTGATCTTAAAATCTATTTAGACAGAGAATCAAGCTCAGTCCCACTGTTCCTGACAGTACTGGATCTAAACTGACTGGGATTATAAATCAGGCCTTACTTTGCTCATGGTTCATCCCAAGTTTTCTCCATGGTTTCTAGCAGATAGCCTATTTAGGGATGTCTTTTGAGTTAAAAGGGACAAATGCTGCACACTATTTACACCAGAGTTAAACAATTAAAATGTTTAGTATGTTTACTCACTGTTGTAATTTAATTTTTAACTTGTTTATCACTGAGAATGCTCTACTTAGATAATGTCCTCTTATCATCTGATTGTGGTTGTATCTCTCTATTAGTGCTATTGGATCTTAGTGCTGTGTTTGACACTATTGACAACACCATTCTCTTGACAAGAAAACTTTGCTGGCATTAATGCAAGTGCATTTAGCATGATTCAAATCGTACTCATCTCACCGCCATCAATTCATTGCAGTAAATGAAGATGTATCATATCGATCACAAGTGCAGTATGGAGTACCTCAAGGTTCAGTATTAGGGCCGTTACTTTTCATGCTTTACATGTTACCCTTGGGAGATATCATCAGGAAGCACACTGTTAGCTTTCACTGTTATGCTGATGATACTCAGCTCTATATTTCTTCGAGACCCGGAGAAACATACCAATTTTAAAAATGAACTGAATGCATAGTCGATATAAAAACCTGGATGAGGAGTAATTTCTTACTGCTAAATTCTGAAAAAAAACAAAAAAAAAAACAGAGGTGTTAATTATAGGACATAAAAACTCTGCATGTATAACCTAGAATGTGTCTAAGACTTGATGGCTGCTCTGTCAATTCTTTGTCATCAGTTAGGAAGCAAGTTGTGCTATTTGAAAGCAACACAGTATTTCCTTTAAAAGCTACATTTCTAGCATTTGTTAAACTGCATTTTTCCATATCAAAAATATATCTAAATTATAACTTATGCTCACAATGTCAAATGCAGAAATGTTAAATCATGCGTTCTTGACCTCAAGGTTAGATTATTGTAATGCTTTATTGGCTGGTTGTTCTGCATGCTTAATAAACACACTCTAGCTAGTCCAAAATGCAGCAGCTTGAGTTCTTAATAGAACCAGGAATTATGACCATATTAGCCTGGTTCTGTCAACACCACACCGGCTCCCTATCAAATATTGTATAGATTTTAAAATATTGCTCATTAAGTCAAGTCACCTTTACTTATATAGCGTTTTTTTTTGGGGGGGGGGGGGGGGTCATTTTTTATTTATTTTGCAAAGAGAGGGTCATATACAATTGTATACAATTTCTTCTCCAAAAAATATACCATACAAAATTGACCCTCTAAACCCCTCCAATCACCCACCCCACCCAGCCCCCCAGCGGTCCCCAAGTCCAGGTCACCTTAACAATAAAAATGCAATCAAAAAACAAATTGCCTACAAAATTTGAAGAAGAGAAAATAAATAAATAAAATAAATAAATAAAATGCAATATAAATAATAGATACTCCAAAATTAAAAAAAAAAAACTTTACAAATAAAATATGAAATAAATAAATAAATACATACAAAATATAGAGGCAATCTACAATATGATAACCTTAGGCTAAACAAAGTACCACACACATCATGTTAAACATTCAAAATATATCCCACGTTAATTTCTACTAAACTTGAAGTTTTTCTGTTAAATCCTTTGCAACTACTTTCCATGCCTCAATGGTTGAGGCTCTAGCCTTATTTATTCTGGCTGTTGAGAGTTCTAACATTACTATTTCATGAAACTGAAGTTGCCAGTGTCGCACAGATAAAGTATGAGGAGGGAGCCATCTTTGTGCAATTATCTTTTTGGCCGATGTTAGTCCTGCCAACCAGATCTTTCTTTGTAGTTCAGTGAAACCTAAACTGGAATCATCATTTAGAAGAAGCACTACTGGTTGCACTGGTAAGGGAACTAAGGGACTCCGTATGCTCTGAGTGCCGAACGCAATTGCAAGAATAAAAAGAAGGATGATGCAGGTACGTTAAATGATACAGCTATATTTTGAAAACTAAGCATACCATTATCATCCCATATGTAAGCAAGAGTCCTTATTCCTTGCTTCGACCACTGTTCTGATGTGAATGGTTCAGAATCACATTTAATATTCCTATTGCGCCACAAAGGAGTCTGCAGATGCCATTTGTTATCATAGCTTAATAATTTCTCCACTGTTTTAAAAGTGTTAATTGTGTTCGTTATGATGGGGCCAAATGATTGTTTGCAGTACTTTAAAGAGAGTCCAGAAAAAAGTACATCTTCAAGTCTAATTGGTTTGACAATTGCTTCTTCTATTTCTCTACAGGGTGTGGGAATCATAGTGTTAAACCATTTTTTGGCTGCACGCAGTTGGAAGGCTTTATGATATAACTCAAAATTAGGCAAAGAGAGACCTCCCTCCATTTTAGTACGTTGTAATGTAGCCAATTTTAACTTTGGTTGTTTGCCATTCCAAAAAAAAGTACGAATTAAGGAGTCCAGTTTTTTCCACCATTTTGATGAAGGTGGCAATGGAATCATGGCACTAAGAAAGTTAACCCTAGGTAAAATATTCATCTTCACAGTTGAGACTCTGGATTGCAGTGATGCAGGAAGTGTTCTCCATCTGTCAATATCTGTTTTAAGCTTTTGAAAAACTTTGTCGTAATTTATATGTACAATTTCTTTTAAATCAGACTGAATAAGAATCCCTAGATAAGTTATCTGATTTGTGATTGGGATATCTGTTGTTATCTGCATACTCTGAGCTTTTTTGTTTAATGGTAAAAGAGATGATTTGGACCAATTGATCCTATATCCAGAAAATTTCCCAAAACAGTTAAATATTTCCAGTATGTTTAGGATTGTGCCAAAATCTGAAAAATACAATAAAATGTCATCTGCATAGAGAGATATGGCATGCTGGGTACCCTTAATTGAGATGAAACAAATTTGGTCTTGTCTTATTTTTTGAGCTAAAGGCTCCAGGGATAATGCAAATAACGTTGGAGATAGGGGGCATCCTTGCCTTGTTCCTCTTAAGATATCAAATGGTTGGGAGTGTAGGCCATTTGTTGCTATGCTTGCTGATGGATTGTTATAAATTATTTGTACCATATTAATAAATTTCTAGTCAAAACCAAATTTACCTAGCACCTCCCATAAGTAATCCCAATTTAATCTATCAAAAGCTTTATCCGCATCTAAGGATATACCTGCATAAGGGGACTTTTTATCTTTACTTTCATTAATTATATGTAGCAACCGACGTATATTATCTGCAGCTGAACGATGTGGAATAAAGCCAGATTGATCACTGTGAACTAATTTACCAATATATTTTTCAAGGCGTATAGCTAATACCCTAGCATATACTTTTAAATCGGAGTTTATTAAAGAGATTGGTCTAAAATTAAAACATTTAGTATGATCTTTGCCTCTTTTTTTTTTTTGGAATGAAAGAGATTAGAGCTGTATTCATTTGTTTTTCAAAATGGCCATTTTGGATTGCCATGTTTATTGCTGCATGCATAATTGGTCCTAATATATCTCAAAAATGTAAAATTATTTCTGGAGGGATCCCATCTGGCCCAGGTGATTTCCTCTTCTTTGCCGTTTTCAACGCTGCATACAGCTCCACAAGTGTTACTGTGTGTTCACACCGCCAGCGTCGAGAGCGTCAAAGTGGCCGGAAGTCATTCATTTTCAATGTGAGCCGGCGTCGAGCAGCGGCAAGGAGCGGCGCGGCGCGACTTGGCCGTTGAGAGCGTCGAGGAGAGTTGAAATCAGGGCAACTTTATGGTAATGATCTATGACGCGGTTGGGCAGCAACCAATCAGAACGTAGAAGTCCACCGCTTGAGAGGATTCCAGAGAACGCAGTCCTGTAAACTTTGGTTCCGACCACATTAGTTCCCAAGCAAAATGGCAAAATAACACCGATTTGACCAACTGCATTAAAGCTACACTTCAACCAGGAGAGTTTGAAATGTAGGTTGCACACAGATTAATGGTAAAGTTAAATAAAGACCAAGGCTAGTAAATGTCTCCTATAATGTTGAAATAAGACTACCATGAACACAAAAGCCACACCATGACTGACTGTGGTCAGTCATATAAGATCAACAAGCTTGTTTGCTTTGCGGCCCCTTTAAATACAAGATAATCATTCGAACTACGTCAGAGCGTCAGAGCGCTCACGAATCTTTCTACAGCGTTGTTGGCAGCGCGTCCAGAGCGATTTTTGACGCTCTCGACGGCGGCGGTGTGAACGCACAGTTATAGGTTGGCTCATTTGCTGAGCTTCACTTTGCGTTAATTGTGGTAGATCAAGGTCTTGTGGAAATTTATAACATTCAACCATATCTGCACTGTCCTTAGGTTGATACAGATCTTTAAAATGTTCTACAAAAGTCTTATTTATCTCTCTAGGATTGGTTACTAAACCTTTTGTAGGCGAATCAATGGTATCAATTATAGCTCTAGCTTCACTTTGTCTGAGTTGTAAAGCCAATAACTTACTGGGTCTTTGCCCCATTAAAATAATAGTTTTGTCTCTATATAATAAATTCAGCCTTTCTTCAAAGCAAATCATTTAACTTGGACCTGGAACTCTTTAAAGGGGGGGTGAAATGCTATTTCATGCATACTGAGTTTTTTTTAAAACCGTTAAAGAGTTGGATTCCCATGCTAAACATGGACAAAGTTTCAAAAATTAAGTTGTACGTTTGAAGGAGTATTTTTGTTATTTTTGTCACAAGTTTCGGAAAGTTTTTTTCGAGTATGGCTCTGTGTGACGTTAGATGGAGCGGAATTTCCTTATATGGGTCCTAAGGCACTTCTCCCGGAAGAGCGCGCGCTCCCGTATAGCAGAGCACTGAGAGGCTGGGAACAGGCATTCGCTGATCAGAGCGAGAGCGTCGCGAAAAGTCACAAAAGAAGTGTGTTTTTGGTTGCCAGGGCAAGACAACCCTGCACAGATTACCAAAAGAGAAACAGCATTAAGGGACCAGTGGATGGAGTTTATTTTTACAGAGCATCAACGGAGTTGTGCAAGTGTTTTTGTTTGTTCCCTGCATTTCGAAGATGCTTGTTTTACAAACAAGGCCCAGTTTGACGCCGGATTTGCACATCGTTTATTTCTTAAGGATAATGCAGTCCCAACGATAAAGGGTCACGATCGTGTGTTGGAACCACATGCGGTGAGTAAAACTGCTTCAAATATCTCTGTGTTGTTAACTTAGCTATCAGCGCGTAAGCACATCAAACAACATGCAATGTTGTCATCAAACTGCACTTTCCACATGTACAGGTTAAAAAAAAAAAAAAAAGACGACAAAGTGGAACTTAGTCATTTTCCAAAACCGCTAAGCAAATATATACAGTTTCAGTACATACCACATAGAGACGCCTTTGCTGACGCTGCTCTTGTTAAATTTCAGCCTCTGGATCTGTGTCACAGCTTCCAAACGTTCTCAATGCAAAAGCCTACTGGCGCTCGTGATTCTTTAGCACCGCCCACACATCACGCCTCTAGGCGCTCGTGTTTTTCCGGGAAAAATCGGTACAGACTATCTTTCTCTTATGAATATAATAAAACTAAAGACTTTTTGGAGTTATGAAGGATGCAGTACTACTCTATAGGTACTCAAGATTAACAGGATATTGAGTGAAAACGAGCCCCCCCCCCCCCCCCCCTTATGCACTTTCAACTGATTTTGAGAATTTCTTCTTCAACTCCGTTTCTTTGGAGAGGCAGATTTGTTCTAATTCTTCAATTTGTGCTTTTCTTACTTTATTTAAATGAGATGAAAAGGAGATAACAAAATCTCTGTTAAAACCTTTTGTAGCCATCCATACCATCATGTGATTATTCACACTATTAAGATTTATATTCAAAAATTATTTTCGAAAATCCATTAAAAGTCTTGTAGAAGAGTTTTATTAAATTGCCATCTTGGAGATCTATCATGTGAGCAATAACTAAATTTTGTCAGCAGTGGATTGTGGTCAGATATTACTGCAGGTAGGATTGTAACGCCCTCAAAACACATCCTGAATTCACGAGAACATAGAATATAATCTATTCTAGAATATGTCTGATGCCTCGCAGAAAAAAAAAGTATAATCTCTAATCGATGGATTCTGAACACGCCATACATCTATGAGGTTAAAGGTTCCCAGAAAAGACTTAAAATTTGTTGATGTTATCTCTTGTGATTTAGTAAATATAGTGGTGGATTTATCAAGCATCAAATCTGCAAGTGCATTCATGTCTCCTCCAATAATGAGTGCATAATCATTTAAAATCAGCAACTGATTCGTTGACCACTGAAAAAAATTTACATCAAAAACTGCTGGTGCATAGACAGAGACAAAAGCTATTTTCTTTCCTTGAATATTTGTGCAGAAATAGCTCAATCTACCAGATTTATCATTACTACATTTTTTAATCGCAAGGGGCAAATTCCGTTTAATGAGTATAAGAGATCCTTTTGTTTTTGTGCCATCACTGGATGAGGCGACAACTTTATAAAATTTATTTTGCATACGAGGAACGTCAGTTGATTTTAAATGAGATTCTTGTACTAAAGCCACATCTACACAGTGTCTACGCAAACTATCCAGAAACTTTGTTCTCTTTATGGCACTATTTAAGCCTCTAATGTTGACAGATAAAACAGAGATATTAACCATTATCAAATAGACTGTAAACTTGAACTGTATTGAAGGTCAAATAATGAACTGTTTTAAACATGACTTCTTTGATTGCACATTCCGTTACCAACATAAATAAATAAATATATGGCTGGACGAAACTCCCCCCTCCCACCCTCCCCTGACCACTGGTAATTCCCCCGACCACTGGTAATTCCCCCGTTTGTGAATCGGATCTGTGACGATATCATACGTTCCACTGATCTGAGGCTCAACCGCTCCCTCCCATGTGTAAACAAACAAACTCTTATGTTAAACACTTCAAAACTCTAATGTACATCTGGAACCAAAAAAGTAACCTTAACGTTAAAACCTGAACGCCATATTTAGAAACAATAGGCTAATAACCTTAAAGACGTAACAATATTTGAAACTTGTCAGGTTCATCCATAGTAACAAAATGTCCTAACAAAACACAGTTCCTTGAACAGCCCTACCAGTAATGATGGCAGGTTAATTATCGTTTCAATTCTTGTCCATCTCGTATGGATTGACATCGGCGAAAGTCAGCTGTTTCTCACCATTCAGAATTGGTCCCTTCTTGCTCACCTCTCTGGCCCCGTCTAAGATAGCCTGACGGTCTTCATATCTCAACACTTTAAAGATCATAGTGCGGCCTGTCTCCGTGGACCTCTGCTGTCTGTAGATGCAATGGGCTCGTTCGATCTCTATCGGCCTGTTTGAAAGCGAGGGGATCCATTTTGGAAGCATTTCCTGGAGAAAACGTATCGCATCACTTCCCTCACGGTTCGGTGAAAGACCAACAATTTGTACGTTATTATGTCTTTCTCGATCTTCCAGTTCTGCCAGTTTTACTTGAAGCTTAGATACATCCGTTTTGCATCCGACGACATCTTGTTTCAGGCCTCTCGTCTCACGCTGAACATAATCCACCTTGTCGATAAGCCCACGCACAACTGTCATCTGTGAGTGAAATTCCGCCCTTAGGGACTGCATGCACTGTGTCACATCTTTCATCGCAATATGTACCGCGTTCCGAACAACTTCTTCCAACGTATCTTGTTGTTTCGTCAGTACTAGCGTAATGGCGTCCGTCATGTCTTCGCTGCAAGTCGAAGATTTCATTCGTTTCCCGGTCAGGGTTTTCGCAGGCGAGGATGCAGCTTTATTACAATTCATCTTGTCGAAAGGTATATTTAGAATGCTCACTTTGATTACTTTGACCTTTTAATTATCAAAGAATGAGGGAGCGTACTAGGAGCTCTAAAGATCTGCAGCCATCACGTACGAGGCGTCACGGGATCTTCCCTTATATAGCGTTTTTAATAAAATAGATTGTAACAAAGCAACTGAACAGCATTTAATAGGAAAATAATGTGTCAATAAAGCAAAAAGGCAGTTCATCTTTAAATTCAACTATGTCATCATCCAGCTCAGCACAGTTTAAATAGTATCTGTGCAATCAACGAATTTGCTGCTAATTAAGTGTCCCTAACTAAGTAAGCCAGAGTCAACAGCGGCAAGGAACCAAAACTCCATCGGTGACAGAATGGAGAAAAAAAAAAACCTTGGGAGATACCAGGCTCAGTTGGGGGTCAGTTCTCATCTGTCTCTGGGGCTCATCTAGTTGTCCTGGTCTCCACTGATATTCAGGGCTGTAGAAGTCCTCTGTAGGTGCTGATCCACCATCTGGTCTGGATACGTACTGGATCCGGGTGATTGCAGTGACCCTGTGATCTGAATACACACTGGAATTGGTGGCTATGTTGACCTCGGAATAAGAGAGAAACAGACTAATATTAGCGTAGATGCCATTCTTCTAATGATTAAGCAAGTATATTGTGTGTTATGGGAAGTGTTCCCAGTTCCGGATTTTCCTAATGAATGCAGCCTAAAAATTGTAAGGATCCACCCGCCAGCCCAAATAGCAGAATCCAGCGGCCTGGTCGAAGGTTTAATGCATATTCAGTCTTTTACTTGCGCTTCTGAATTTATCAGGATTTAGTTTAAATCTTAGTCTAGCTCCATGCTCAATCTGACTCCAATTTCATGTGACCATTAAATATAGACAATGTTTCTAATTAAACACTGATCACAAAGGTTGATTATGTATCAATTTTGATATTTGATTATTCTGGACTCACTATACTTTCAATTATCCATTCACTGGCGACCTAATGTCTCTTTTAAGTCTCACACTAGCTCCACGTGGATCTTACGATCACAAACTCGCCATTCTGATGCTAGTCAGAGGATGTAGGTAGAGTAATACATGTTTTGCCTGCCGCCTACTGCTTCCTTATGACAAAAGTGTAGTTTATTTAGTCTTTTCCCATACAACTTGCTAACAGCAGTGATATAGAGAAATCAGAGGGTCTCCGATGATGTGCCTACTGCTCTAGTCATTCTCGAGCCTTCTGTTTGACCTATCCTAGACATAGATTTGCAGTAACAAAATTTAGGAGTTTAGGATAAATCAAATATAACAATTTTATTATTAGTCAGGTAGAATTGTATCATGTCAATTACATAATGAAACAATTAGAAGCCAATTTAGAAAGGATAGTGCAATTGCGAATCACATTGTAACCTCTCCTGCAAAGACACTGTAGTCATATGGGCAACGACCACGTGATCCACGCAGGAGTGAAACAAATTTAACATAGTCACACATATAACAGTTATTCTAATTTAAGACATGTGTTCTAAAATGTATAGCAAAGCACTCAGATGTTTTAGAGAATAAAAATAACTAGGCAATTTGCACGGGTAGTAACACAAACAACTATACAATGTGCTCTTTGGGCACAATGTGTTCAACACAAATACATTTTTGAGTAAATATTAATATACCCGACTTCAGAAAGATATACATAGTATGGAGCATATGAGATATACTCCACACTATGGGCTGATCTGACTACAGAATCGCCCTGTACTGTTTTGTCACTCCCCTTAAATACTCAGACCAGACCACAAAGAAATCTTCAAATCAGTTGTAAAAACATAATGGTCATTTTGGTTCAATAGGTTCCCACAGTCACATGAGGGTTAAACCTGGTTGGAGTAAAACATCCTCAAAGAACCTTAAAGGGAGACACACCTCCTTCTCAGCAGAACACAATTCTAGAAAAGTTCTTGATCTTTCTCATAATATAAATGACTATTGTGAAATTGAGACCATTTTACCAATCGCACAGAGACCTTTAAAATGATACTAAACATGAAGTGAAAAAAAAAAAAAAAACCTTTTCACAAGATATAACATGGCATATGGATATTCTTGCTTTTGGAGGAGAAGAGTGAGAGTCAGAGGCAAGGAGGGGAGAGGAGAGGGAGGAAGAAGGTCGTAAATAGGTTTTGGTTACACTCCTTGAAGATCTCTTCTCCAGATCAGTTTTATTGTTTTATTGCATGTGTAACCCCCGTCCGCCGATTAGGGGTTAACTTATAGTAAAAAAACAATGGCTCACTAGAATTTACCTAGATTACTTTCAGGATCGTATTAGACCAGATTAATACTCATCAGAAGACTCAAGAGCACACACACACACACACACACAAGGATAGGATTTAAATGTACTTATTTATATAATGGTGAGATTTGGATTTTCTTCCAGATTTCTGGCAGAATACACAAATTGTGTATGTATATATAACACTGTATAGAAAGTAACAAAAACAAACAAAATAAATGTAAATCAAAGGTGCATAAATTAACTTAAAATCTGACTTTTAACCAATTAAGGTAACTGAATTAATTTTAAATGGAACTTTACAGAAGAGATTCTTTCCCTCAAAATAAAATAAATTTGGTTCTTGACTCAAAATGTCTCTTATGAGCTTATGTCAATATTAGCTCAATTTTAACACTTGAATTAACTCAAACCAATTCTAACAACACATTTGAGAAAAAAAAAAAAAAAAAAAAAACTTAGTGTACGTGAAATCACATATACAGATTTACAACATAAACATAAAATTGCATTAACAAAAATCTGTTCAGTAACCTTTTAGAATGCACAGTTCGATAATGTCAGTCCAGATAATAACAAATGATATTTTTCTTTTCTCTCAGTTCCTTATAAAGAATGATCATGTGCTCAGAAAAAAAAAATGACATGTTTTGTAAATACTCCAAACCTTCAAGAGCCCAATGAAATAATGAGCTGGAAGCAATGAAGATGTCCAGGAATGCAAAAGGTAATTGTCTTTGGTCGTCTCAAGGGTGGCCCGCCATCTTTACACAGTGCACATTTGAAGTGTTCATAAAGCAGTCCTCGAACGGAAGAATCCAGAATCTAAATTCTAAGATAACAAAACTGGCCAGCGCACACACACACAGGACAATATTCTTAATCCACACTTAGATACATTTTTTTTTACAGCTCTGTACATATTTTTATAACAGTGTATACATTTACTCCATACAAAACTGAACATTTTTCCCTCAAAAATACACCAATACACCAATGAATCACCATATTTCGATATGTATATTAAAATAAACATTTTAACTCACCGATTCCTTTGTGTATTAATGATATTTCCTATTTTCTTTCAGGTTTTCACCGGATAACGCAACGTTCACCTAACGCTTCAGCACATAAGGGCTAAACCCGGTGGTCTCATTTCTGGTACAATTATAAGCGTGTGCAAGTGGCTTTACAAACTCCTTCCAGTAGCTTTTCTTCTTGGCTTCCAGGGTTCCAAGCATATTTAGCAGAGTTCTGCTGAATCTTTCAACAGGGTTTCCCCTTGGATGGTATGGGGTTGTTCTGACTTTCCGCACCCCAGCAATATCACACAATTCTTTGATTAGGTGTGATTCAAAATCAGGGCCTTGATCGCTTTGAAGGCGTTCGGGATAACCATAATGACATATGAACTGCTCCCACAGACACTTCGCAACAGTCTTAGCTTTCTGATTTGGAGTAGGAATAGCAAGGGCATATTTAGTAAAATGATCAGTTATTACCAACACGTCCTTTGTATTACTGTGGTCAGGCTCGAGGGTAAGAAAGTCCATGCATACCAATTGTAAGGGACGATTGGTTGAAATGTTCACGAGCGGTGCTGCCTTTTTTAGGTAGGACTTTTCTCCGTATACATCTACCACATGTTCTGATCGTATGCTCTATATCCAAAGCCATTTTGGGCCAATAGAATCGTTTCTGTACCAAATCCAAAGTACGGTCGATTCCCATGTGACCGAGGTCGTCGTGCAGATGATTAAGGACGTCAGAGTGGAATTCTTCAGGTAATACCAACTGATACATGACTTTATCAGCCACACTCCTCCTTCGATAAAGGACTCCGTCATGGAACTCCAGTCGTTCCCTCTCCCTAAGAAGGTAAGGTAACCTAGGCAAAGCACTACGGACAGTTCCTGAAGGGGATTCTCCAGTCTGAGTCTGGGTAATGACTTCTCTGATACAGGGATTGGCCAGTTGTGCTCTTTGGATTTCTGAAGGAGATATATGGGGAAGAGTAGGTAGTCCTCCACATTGGTCCTGAATACACATCAGGCACGGCAGCTGACTGCATTGTCAGATAACTTATGAAGGCCACAGGTAAGTCACGTGAATACTCACACCATTGGGTAAGACGACTGTTGCATATGGCTCTTACTACCTCACTAGTGATCTCTTGCTCTCCAGCTTCTGCAGTGAGATGCTCAGCAAAGGTAAGTATTCGGTTCTGCTCATCGTAAGAAGTATCGTTTTCAGGAAGCTCTGAATGAGGTCGCCGAGACAACCCATCGGCATCAACATTTTGCTTTCCGCACCTGTACTGCAGTTTGAAATCGTAAGTTGAGAGTGCTGCTAACCACCTATACCCTGCCGCATGCAGCTTGGCAGTGGAAAGAACATAGGTTAGAGGATTGCTGTCTGTCACTACCGTGAAGGTGCTGCCATAGAGAAAATCGTGGAACTTCTCTGTGACTGCCCACTTCAAAGCTAGGAATTCTAGTTTATGGGCAGGGTACTTGGATTCGCTGGATAAAAGTCCCCGACTTGCATAAGCAATAACCCTCACTTGCCCATCCTGCTCTTGGTATAGAGCAGCTTCTAGTCCTGACATGCTAGCATCTGTATGCAGGATATATGGTAACTTGGGATCAGCAAATGCTAATACAAGGGAAGTAGTGAGCTCCTCAATGATCTGATCAAATGCCTTTTGGCAAGCAGTAGTCCACCTACTTCCGAAGAAATCCTTTGGGTTTCGATAACGGCCATTGTTTGTCGACTTGATGCCCTGGCGAGTAGGGGTGTATCCTGAAGTTGAGTCATTCAAGGGCTTAACTTTTTTTGAAAAATCTTTGACAAAGCGACGGTAATTACCAACGAATCCTAGGAAGGACCGAAGTTCTTTCGAGTTCCTAGGAACCGGCCAGGTTTTGACAGTTTTTTGCTTTGTCATTCTCTTCGACTTCAATTTGATAAAAACCAGACTTCAGGTCGAGTACTGAGAACCACTTAGATCCCGTCAGAGCCATAAAGGTGTCCTCCAATTTTGGGAGGGCATAAGCTTATTTTATGGTTCTTTGGTTTAACTTTCGATAGTCTATGCATAACCTAATGTCACCACTCTTCTTTCTCACAACAACAATTGGTGAAGAGTAGGGGGACACAGATTCTTGTATGACACCCGCATCAAGCAATTCCTGCAAATGCTTCTTTACCGCGTCCATTTCTTCTGGATGTATAGGCCTTGGCCGATGTTTGAAAGATGTCTCATCCATAAGGTTAATTTTATGCTTAACCTTATCAGTGCATCCAAATTCTTGAGTATGCAAAGAAAAGACTTCTGGCATATCTCTTAACTGTCTAATAAGCCTGTCTTTCCACTCTGGTGGAATGGACGAATCACCAAAGTTGAATTCAAGAGAAGACTTTGGAGTGGGTTCTGTTTCATCCACACTGTTGGACAGTTTATTTAAGATCACAGACTCTACAGCCTTTAGTTCAGCTACAATGCATCTGAAAGGAATTGCGATGTCGTGAGTGGTAGGGTTGGAGATCACTACAGGTAATTGACAAGGCTTACTCTCCCCAAGGGTAACTACACGTCTTAACGAACAAGCCACCAGGTAAAGAAGAGGAGGATGGGTGTTCGATGACTACCCATTTCTCGGGGTACACTCCTCGAACAGATGCTGTCCCACAAAGAACTGTGCTTTGACCAGCTGGAATCACTCGAGATTGCTTTCAGGTAAACGCACTACCCCAACATTTCCTTCCACACCTTGTTTTTGGCGTAACTCCAAGATCTTAAGGATTTGCTTGTACCCATATGAGGGTGAAAAGTAACGAGGTTTTTGTTGTGAAAAATCCTTGTAGAGCTCGTCCAGGGTATTTGTACTAATCAGTAAAGACGGTTGAAAGGCAGAGGGAAGATCGGGGATAACAAGAACTAAGGTAGGCACCTCCATTCTGATTCCAACAAAATCTCTGGGAAAGGTGATAGTAACTTCAAAGTATCCAAGGTAGGGGACATTTTGGCCATTGGCACTCTCAACCTCAAGCAAATAATCTAAAGGGTAAATTTTTTGGTCACCAAGATTTCTGTTGTAAAAGGATTGCATGATGGTGGTGACTTGGGAGCCAGTGTCGAGTAAACAGTCACATGTCATTCCTGCTATGTCTACCTGGGCAGTGCATCTGGCCCCAATTAATCCTCTGGGTAAAACTTATTGTCGTGAGTTCACCTGTGCTTGTGCTATCAATGCTTTATGGTGTTTGGGACACTCTGATTCGGTCTCAGTTCCTGTTTGTCCCGCAGCAGGAACTGCGCCTAGTTTAAACAGGGCTTGAGGTTGCCATACTGCAGATCCCATTCGTTCTGACGCTTTGTGAGTTGTTCTCTCTTTTCTGCCACTAATGTGGGATTTGGATCATTTGAACATGAACTGGCAATATGCCCCTCCTCTCCACATCTAAAGCAGTAGCCCGGTTTAGGTCTAAGTGGCTGTGATTTGTCTGCAGCTTTGTTTTTACTTGTGCTCTGCTTATACCCAGGTTTGACAGCACTCATCTTTGTATTTGATTTGTCTTTGGACTGTTTTGAGGTTGGTGCTGCAAGCTGCCTTTGGAGCTCTGTTATTTGACTTGCTAACTGAGCAGTAACAGAATGTCACTGAGCCACATCTTCTCCAACAGCTGTTTGAGACTGTACAACGACACGCTGCTTAGAACTTCCCAAGTGTTGTTTCATCCGTAAACCTTTTGAAGCGTGTTTGCTCTCCTCAGTAGGTAACATTGTCATTAGCTCTGCAAAGGACGGTGGTGAACCTTTCCTCTGTTCTAATTGCAACTCTAAAAGCAAGGAACTCTCCCAGCATCCTCTACAGAACTGTTTAATTAAACTCTGCAGACCCGGTACCGGGTCCGAAAATAGCATGCCAGATGTTTGTGTCTCATTTGCATATCCTTCCTTATATTATTTGCCCAAAAATGGGTTCATTTGAAAGCTTAGAGTGTTTTCTTTATAAAGAATACCATTAATTGGGGTTTTATGATACATAAAGTAGTCAAATTAAGCTAAGAAATATATTCCCCCCCCCCATAAATTTCCATCTAACGATTGCGAATACGTTTTCGTAAGAATGTGTATTTAAAATATTTTTCACAAAACAGTCAAGTCATATATCACAAGAAAGCTCTCATTCTCAGGAATCTGATGATGTAGATCATTTTATTGTGTGACAATCACAGATCGAATGATCTTCAACAGAATCGCGATGTAAAATTTCTCACCTTATTATTTATTCATTTTGCACCGCTTCAGTCAGCCGCAAACAGCCACGCATACCTATATACTCGATAAAATCTTTTAGATTAGAATCTCTTCTTTCAAACAAGACCATTTTTACGTTTCTGCGTGCTTCCATTGCTGAGATATAAAGTGTTTTGTACAAGTGCGCAAAAGGGCTCCAAGGGCTGTATGTTTGACAAGATCTTCAACTCATATAGATGGGTCTAAAAGCCTTTCTTCTGCTATAGACGTCTGATCTCTTTTGTGAAGCGCTATTTGTCCTAATTGCTGCCATTCACAAGTCGTTCCCTCCAATCGAAGGTGTGATTCAGCACCAGCGGGGGTGACAGGAATTGGACAGCGACTGCCCACTCCTTTCCGCCCGTGTGACGCGCTGGTGTCTGGGAAACGGAGTTTTTTGCTGCTTCTAAACAAAGGCCACGCGAGGCGAAACTACAAGCGGCCGAATCTCCGGATTTATAATGCATAATATTCATAAAACAAGTTATGGGTGGCCACCTTCGCCGTGGAGAGGTCAGGACGGGCATCTGGTAAGCCTATACGCGTGCTACTTGCCTTTTATACATATGATTCTTTATTCTGAGGCCTGGAAGCTCCGGTAGCAATAAGCTAATATGTTTATTTTCAATATCGTACAGTATTTGACCGCATCTCAGTGAAGGTACAGTAATCCGTACAGTACTGGGGGAATAAACATAAATTAGTTTGTTGACGCTCCGAAGTTCGCACAAAAGCTTCGGGGAGCATGTTTACGCTGAATCAGAACCGAAACAAACAGACACGCTGATAAAAAATCAAAATATTATATATGAATGAGACAGGTGAGGTCTCCCAATATTTACACGATGCAGAATAGACATAAATGAAACGATATAAAGCTGGAGATTGTGGATTCTATTTTAGATTGTGATAGACCAGATATTTTTTATAATTTTATGCATGTTGCTATTGTGTAATTTGACTTATTCTCTTTCAAAGACTGTTCAGAAAACCCACACACAAAAAAGCACATTGTATTGAGATGGTTCATCATATGTGAAACAACATAAATAATACTATTTGTCACAAACAGCAGCTTTTTATGTAACTTCTGAGTGTTTTCTGTAAAATAATATACAGAGATCACATTATTCCATACTGCAAGTGTGCAAAAGATGACTTCATACTTATTTAGACAAAAATTTTATACAAAAATGGTATTATTCCTTCCTTCAGTTGGAATAGAATAACTTTTGCATAGATTAGGATAGAAAGAAATTTCTGTTTTCCTCTAATAGCTGACAAGTGGAACAAGCACAAGACATTGGTCTGAAGTTGCCAGCCCCTTCAATGCCTGAGTTATACCATTTCAAACTTCAGTTTACACAAATAAAATAAAAAAGCGCCTTGTTTTTTCCCCTATTTATTATAACACAGACAGCATATATTGTCATTTTTATCAATTTCAACAGTGTTTTATGTAATTTCAAAGGGTTTCCTTTGAAATTATACCAAACTTTCTGAGCTTACACTGTAGCATTAGTATAGGCAGGCTTTCAAAATTAGGTAGGAAAAATGAAAAACGGAAATCCCCAAAATAGCATTTGTGCTTTTAAGCAGATGCTTGTTAATCTCTGAGCTAAGGACTCCACCACGTCGCATGGTGGTCTGCAATGCCACGTGTAGTCGCTGTAAATAAGCAGATGGCTTTTCACCTGGGTTCTAAAATGTGTTAAAAAATTTAGCAAATAATTCATCGCCATCCTCGATGGGTGCAAAATCAGAATCAAGGAGTTGAATGTAGGCTGAAGGCGATGCTGTAGGACTAAGTGATTTTACAATGTCCGCGGCGGGGGACAAGAGACTCTCACAGATTCTGCGTACTCTGTGGAAATCAGAGACTGTCGGGTCTTGGAAGAGAAGTTCAGCGCTGGTACGCCAAGTTTTGTAATCAACTTCATTGGGTGGATGGGGAGTTCGCCCAGAAAAAGCACGGAGTCTTATTGGTGAGTTCCCAGATATCGCAAAGTCACTAGTGCGTACAAGATGCTCTACCAAAACTTTTTGCACTGCAGGTGGGTTTAAGTCACTGGCTGTAAGTGATGGGGATTCTGGGCCTGCGACTGCAGATGCTGGTGGAACTGTGCAATGTCGTGCAGCATTTATCGGCACCTGAGACTGTTTAGGAGCGAAATCAGTTTGGGATGGAGCAGTCGAATGAGCAGGCAAAGTGTCATCAACTTCAACAAGAGCGGGTTCAGAATACGGCTTTGGCACAACCCTCTCATGAATATGAACTAACACGCCCTTCAAAACATCCTCAAAACTTTCTCCACTGCTGCTTGCCAATGCTTCCAGCTCATTGAGGTAAGTTTGGGTTGTGGTTTCTCCCAGTTTCTGAACATAAACATCTGACAGGGTTGTTACATGGAAAGAGACTTCGGGATCATCTTGTGCCTGTTGGACATATGGGAGCATTGTCCGGAGGGTTCGCACTGCTAGCCCTGAGTTGAATTCAACTATTTAAGACTTCTTTGACTCTGGGCTAGTATCACTTAATAGGCTGTTAATTGACCCGTACTGTTTCTCAAAGTCCAATATTTCCTCATCTACTCCTGTTTCAGTTATGCCAGTAATTAAAATAGCGTTTGGGACTTTCACGCATTCATTCTCTACAACCTCCATTTTGTTCTATTTGTGTTTTTTTTTTGTCACTATTTCTATGATTGATGGAGGAGAAAGAAAAAAAAAAAGAAATAACTAGTTTTCTCAAGACGGGAACTTTAAGTGAATACTAGTAAATGTGTGTTCTCTATTGCCTCTCCTGGCTGAGCTCGCCACAAATAGTGTAACCCCCGTCCGCCGATTAGGGGTTAACTTATAGTAAAAAAACAATGGGTCACTAGAATTGACCTAGATTACTTTCAGGATCGTATTAGACCAGATTAATACTCAAGACTCAAGAACTTGTAAGAGGCAAGAGCACACACACACACACACACGCACACACACACACACAAGGATAGGATTTAAATGTCCTTATTTATATAAAGGTGAGATTTGGATTTTCTTCCAGATTTCTGGCAGAATACACAAATTGTGAATGTATATATAACACTGTATAGAAAGTAACAAAAACAAACAAAAGAAATGTAAATCAAAGGTGCATAAATTAACTTAAAATCGGACTTTTAACCAATTAAGGTAACTGAATTAATTTTAAATGGAACTTTACAGAAGAGATTCTTTCCCTCAAAATAAATTAAATTTGGTTCTCGACTCAAAATGTTCAAATTTTAAATTTCTTCCTTTACTTATGAGCTAATGTCAATATTAGCTCAATTTTAACACTTTAATTAACTCAAACCAATTCTAACAACACATTTGGGGAAAAAAAACAAAAACAAATTACAGTGTATGTGAAATCACATATACAGATTTACACCATAAACATAAAATTGCATTAACAAAAATCTGTTCAGTATCCTTTTAGAATGCACAGTTCGATAATGTCAGTCCAGATAATAACAAATGATATTCTTCTTTTTTCTCAGTTCCTTATAAAGAATGATCATGTGCTCAGAAAAAAAAAATGAAATGTTGTAAATACTCCAAACCTTCAAGAGCCCAATGAAATAATGAGCTGGAAGCAATGAAGATGTCCAGGAATGCAAAAGGTAAGTGTCTTTGGTCGTCTCAAGGGTCGCCCGCCATCTTTACACAGTGCACATTTGAAGTGTTCATAAAGCAGTCCTCGAACGGAAGAATCCAGAATCTAAATTCTAAGATAACAAAATTGCCTGCGCACACACAGGACAATATTCTTAATCAATCCACACTCACATACATTTTTTTTTTTACAGCTCTGTACATATTTTTATAACAGTGTATACATTTACTCCATACAAAACTGAACATTTTTCCCTCAAAAATACGCCAATACACCACTGAATCACCATATTTCGATATGTATATTAAAATAAACATTTTAACTCACCGATTCCTTTGTGTATTAATGATATTTCCTATTTTCTTTCAGGTTTTCACCGGATGACGCAACGTTCACCTAACGCTTCAGCACAACAACAGTCGCACGGATTAACAGGATAAAGGTATGTTCTTTCAAATCTACTTCAATTTGTTCCACGACAAAACTACCATTTCACGCAGTTTCTAACACCCGTTTCTCTTCTTGTGTTCTCTCGAACTTTCTTTCTACGCAGAGGGGGCGGAGTCAGCTTTTTTTCTGTTTTTTTTTTTGGTTTGAAGAAATATAGAAATATAGAGCTGAGTATCATCAGCATAACAGTGAAAGCTACTGTAATACTATGTTTCCTGATGATATTTCCCAAGGGTAACATTTAAAGCGCGAAGAGTAGCGGCCCTAGTGCTGAGCCTTGAGGTACTCCATATTGCACTTGTGATCGATATGATACATCTCCATTCACTGCTACGAACTGATGGTGGTCATATAAGTTCGATTTAAACCATGCTAATGCACTTCCATTAATGCCAACAAAGTGTTCAAGTCTATGCAAAAGAATGTTGTGGTCAATTGTGTCAAACGCAGCATCCAATAAAACTAATAAGAGAGAAACATCCACTATCAGATGATAAGAGCAGATCATTTGTAACTCTAAGGAGAGCAGTCTCAGTACTATGATATGGTCTAAATCCTGACTGGAAATCCTCATATATACCATTTTTCTCTAAGAAGGAATATAATTGTGAGGATACAACCTGTTCTAGTATCTTGTACAGTAAAGGGAGATTTGAGATTGGTCTATAATTAACTAGTTCTTTGGGGTCAAGTTGTTTTTTTTTTTTGTTTTTTTTTGATGAGAGGCTTAATAACAAGCAGTTTGAAGGTTTTGGGGACATATCCTAATCACAATGAAGAATTAATAATAATAATTAATTAATAATTTTGTGTGTATGTGGTGCAAACAAAGTACACTTATTTTGATGTGATGACTAACATTGTTACATTCATTGACTTTGAGTTTGTAATGACCCAGAACTCGACATGGGATCCATATGCAGGCCTCATTGCAGAAACTCATAGTCGTACAGGCAATGGTCACTCTCTAATTTCTATTACACCAGCCTGAGCGAGCGTTGTAAGGCATGCCTGCCAGTGAACGGTCCCAGGGAAGATTTCACCGCTTTCGTGGAGTGGGTACTGGAGAAAAATGGATCTTCAGTTACCATCTGCACCGCTGAAGAGGATATCTCCAGCCCCACTTCTGAACCAGAGGCCAGCCAGCTGCCATCCTACTGCATGGAGCAAAACCCAGAGCACACCGCAGCCGCAGTCATACTTGAGCCATGAGGGATGACAATAGTTGATGACTTTGAAGATTAAGGTTGCTCTCCGGAGAGTCTGAGCTATGACTAACATGCAGAAAAGTGTATAAATGTGTGTTAGGTGCTGCCCCTTTAAGAACGTTGTTTCAGTGGCTCATGTGATAGCTGACGGAAAGGGCACATGCAGTTGAAAAAGAGACAGATAAAAAAAGACCATGTTGTTCTCATGTTGAAGCTTGTTGAATTTCTATAATAATTGCAGATTGAACTATAATTTGAATTTAATATTCCCAGCGTGGTGAGTAATTATTGTGCTGTTTAAGTAATCTGAGGTTTCTAGAGTTATCTCTATGTAGATCGATATTTGCGATTAGTGCCATAGCGCCTAAACGGTTAATATCATATACTGAAAGAAAGAAAATTAATAACAACATGGACCAAGAAACAGAAGAAAGTTCTACCCCAGATCAACAACAAAAGGGTCTCAAGCGTCAACGTGGAGGTGCAAAGGCTGCTGTGACACGCTTGATGACACAGATTACAAGCGCTATGAACTGTAATCAGCCTCAAGAGGTAGAGATGAAACTTGCTGCTTTGGATCAGGCTGTTATGCGGTTTCGTGAGATCCATGACATGTATCATAAAACATTAGAAGATGATGATGACTTAGATGCTTCTAAAGGCTATTTAACATCAGTCCTGAGGGATGTGCAAGACTTACAGCACTTTAAGATGGTTTGAAGACTTTAAGCAATCAATGGAATCTCCTGATGCATCAAACTTCCAAGAGGAACAGCAAATGCTTGATGAAGCTGTTAAACCGCAAATGTCTCCTGTAGACCAACTATATACCCAGTTTCAAGAGCTACAGAATCTAAGACAGAAAGAAAATAAAGAGTTCTCTGTGCTTTTAGCTCAACAAGAAGAACGTCTGCGTGCACAGTTTAAACTACAACTTCAGCAAGCTGAATTTGAAATGGATGGACTAAAAGGCTTACTGAAACTCAAAGATGCTGAGATGGAGGAAAATAGACGAAAGGCTGAGTTAACGACAATAAACAAATATTTCTCAACTCCTGTCTCAAGTAACCCATCCTTTAACTTTCGTCCATCATTCTCAGCAGTAAACGAGAATTATTTATGTCAACTACTGGAGCTGTCAAGGCAACAGTATCAGTCACACATTGATTCCATGCACTTACCACCTGTTGACATAATCAAATTCGATGGTGAACCCTTAAAGTACTGGCAGTTCATCAGATTGTTTTCCTCAGTGATTGACAAAGAGACAGTGCCAGATCAAGAAAAACTCACTCGTCTGCATCAGTACACTGTTGGTCAAGCTAGAGATGCTATCTCGCACTGCTTGTACAACCCTGATTCTAGCCTGGGCTATGCAGAAGCCATGACTATTCTGAAAAGACGTTTTGGCAATCCATATGCAATATCACAAGCATGGGTCGACAAGGTGCTCAATCACAAAGAGATTAAAGACAACAAGCAGTTGCAAAGCTTTGCAGACATTTTGCGGAGCTGCCGAGATACTCTAAAAGCAATGAAGTGTGAGGATGAGCTCAATGGTGGACGCACTTTGCTACAGATTGTAGAAAAGCTGCCTGAAGACATAAAAAAAAGATGGCTCACAATAAATTATGAGATAATCAAATCTGGACGTTTACCAAAGTTGGACGATGTAGTCAGTCTTGTTGAATCTGAAGCCGCTAAGAGAGCTGATCCTATCTTTGGGAATCTTCTTTCACCTGGCAGTCGAAATTCTCCAACGAGTTACAAATCAAATGCTAAGTCAAGCTTCAATAAGAAAAGGCAGACATTTGCAACCGTGTCAGTTACTAATGAATCCACCATATCATCTACACCAAAGATAACTTCAAGATTTAAATGTCCAAAGTGCGCTGACGGACATTTCCTGAACCAGTGTCAAGCTTTCAGAGCTTTGTCTGTTCAAGAACGTTTGGCCTTTGTTCAGCGAAAGCAACTCTGCCTGAACTGCTTTATGAAGGGTCATCGTAGCACAATCTGTTCTCGCAGTTGGGTATGCAAAGTGCCTGGATGTGGGAAAAAACACAACAGTTGGCTACACTCTGCCATCGTAGCTTATGACAACGACAAAAGCCAATCTACTAATCAAGCTACTGAAGATGAACCAGCTGCCGACCCGCCACAAGCCATTCAAGCACATGCTACCAGAAAATGCAGTGAAGTCAGTCAAAAGAAGATTGCTCTTCCCATTTTGCCTGTAGTAGTTTCAGACAGCCCAAAACGATTCTCTATGAATGTCTTTGCTTTGCTTGATAGTGGCTCAAATGGGACCTTCGTGTCTAAGAAGCTAGTTAATGCTCTTAAACTGGAATCACGCAAAATGAACATTAAACTGAACACTATGGAGACCAAAAACCTCAATGTAGTCACCTTAGCAGTGGATCTACGAGTTGAAGATGCTCAACAAAGGAACTCTTTCCTGATGAAAGGAGTGCTCTGTCGAGATCACTTGAACATAAGTCTCGACAGCCTAGTCACACAGCAGGAGCTGTTTAAGTGGCCGCATCTGCAGAAAATTGCGGATGAGATCAGTCTACCTGATGCTGATCTAGCTGATGAGGTTCACCTGCTAATAGGTCTAGACCAACCAGACATACTTGCTCCTCGTGATACATGCTGTGGTGAGTCTGGCGAACCATATGCAGTTCTTACTGGCCTGGGATGGACACTCCATGGACCAGTAGCTGATGGCTCTACATCTGTTTCTGCCAATTTTATTCGAGCTGACCATTCTCTACAACAAGCAGTTGAAAGATTTTGGAAATTGGATGATCCAGTCCATGTGAACCATGATTCGCAGTCAGTAGTTGATGAGCAGGTTGTGGCCCTATGGAACAAACAAGCAGTCAAATAGGAAGGTCATTACACACTTCCTATCCCGTTCAAAGAACATCCACCACAATTGCCCAATAACTACACGATGGCCAAGCATCGATTAGACCTTCTAGGAAAGAGGCTAAAGAAGGACTCAACTTTGCTTCAGAGGTATACAGAGGGTATTGGAGACTCTTTGCTCAAAAAATATGCAGAAGAAGTCGTCGATATTAACAGAAAAGATGGCTGCGTGTGGTACCTGCCACATCATCCAGTGCTACATCCACGTAAGCCAGAGAAAGTTTGTATTGTCTTTGATTGTGCATCACGGTACCAGGGTACTTCATTAAATGACCATATTCATCAAGGCCCAGACCTTACCAATAAGCTGCTAGGAGTCCTTCTCAAGTTCAGACAAGAACCCATTGCATTGAATGCGGACATTGAAAGCATGTTTTATCAGGTCCGAGTGCCATCTGAGGAAAGAGATGTGCTTCGCTTCCTGTGGTGGGAAGATAACGACCCGAACAAACCACCTAAGCATTATCGTATAACAGCTCATCTGTTTGGAGGTGTCTGGAGTCCTAGTGCTGCCAATTATGCCTTGCAACGAGTGGCGGAGGACAATCGTGGAAACTTCTCTGATGACACAGTGGAAACGGTTAAGCAAAATTTCTATGTCGATGATTGCCTTAAGTCAGTACCAACAGAGGAGGCTGCCATTAAACTCGCTTCCGAACTCTGGGAACTGCTCACCTGCGGAGGCTTTAGATTCACCAAGTGGTTAAGCAATTCTAAGGAAGTGATGAAGTCAATACCAGCTGATGACTGGGCAAAATCATTAAATGAGGTAAACCTTGACCAAGAGGATTTGCCATTTGAACGAACACTGGGCGTCCTTTGGGATGTAGAACGAGATTGCTTCACATTCGATGTCAAGTCAGTGGACAAGCCTCTAACAAAGAGAGGAGTATTGAGCACTACCAGTTACATCTATGATCCTTTAGGATTCGCAAGCCCTTTTGTGCTTAAAGCTAAAGCAATCTTTCAAGAATTGTGCTGCATGAAAGTTGAGTGGGATGAGGAGTTACCAGTGAACATAGCAGCACAATGGCACAGATGGTTGAACGACTTGCCTCTGTTGTCAGCACTGACAATTCCAAGATGCCTTAGACCAACATCTACAAGTTGTTTATCAGCCCAGCTCCATCACTTTTCTGATGCTTCAGAACTGGCTTACGGTGCTGTTTCATACATCAGGATTGGTGAAATCCTGCAGGCTGGTGATGTCAAAGGCCAGACTTGCTCCAATCAAGCCAGTTAGCATACCACGACTGGAGCTACTAGCAGCAGTTGTTGCTACGGAGCTGGATCAGCATATCAAGCAACACTTAGAGATCCCAATTGAAAGGACTTTCTTTTGGACAGACAGTACTATTGTACTTCAGTACATTAAAAACAAGCATTGTCGTTTCCAGACATTTGTCGCCAACCGTATATCAAAAATACCTGAATGCTCAGAATCATGCCAGTGGAGACATATTGATTCTGCCTCTAACCCTGCGGATGACGTCTCTAGAGGGATGACTATGAGAGAGATTTTGGCAAGTGAACGATGGAAATCTGGTCCACACTTTCTTAGATACGATGAGGAACATTGGCCTGCTCAACCTATTATAAATGACTTGCCGGATGAAGCAGAGATCAAACGAGGCAAAGAAGTCTATGCAGCTAGCATAACACCAAACCAAGCAATTAAAAATGCAGTAGACAGGCTAATGGAACGATACTCCAGTTGGCATCGTTTGAAAAGAGCTACTGCTATCTTGTTGCGTCTCAAGGCTTTGTTACGCAAGAAACTGAGTGTTCATCTTTCTGACCCCATCACTATTGGTGAGCTCCAGCAAGCAGAGTTAGCCATTGCCAATTACGTACAAGCTGCAACTTTCAGATCTACTGAAGCCAAGCCTAGTTCTCTTCTCAAACTTAAACCCTTTAAAGATGAAACTGATCAACTCCTTCGTGTCGGAGGCAGACTAATGAATGCCCCAATTCCTTACGAGGCTAAACATCCAGTGATCCTACCTAACAATCATCACGTCACCCAGCTAATTATTCGTCACTATCATCTTCGCTTGGGTCATGCAGGGCCAGAACGAGTTCTTACAGAAATTCGTCAATGTTTCTGGATTCTAAAGGGACGTGCTGTCATTACACAAACTCTGAAGTCATGCCTACAGTGTCGCAAGTTAAGAGCTAAGCCACAAGCCCAGCAAATGGCAAACTTACCTGACTCTAGAGTGACACCATGTGAGCCTCCATTCACTCGAGTGGGCATAGACTACTTCGGGCCATTCTTGATTAAGAAGGCACACAGTGAACAAAAGAGGTATGGATGGTTGTTTACATGTCTCACTACGAGAGCTATTCATCTCGAAGTCGCTAACACCCTAGATACTGATTCTTTTATCAACGCACTACAGCGATTCATTGCCAGGAGAAGTTCCCCTTCTGAAATACGGTCAGATAACGGGACTAATTTTGTTGGTGGATTAAGAGAGTTACGGAAAGCCATCAGTGAATGGAATCAACAAAAGATTTCTGATTACCTGCTGCAGAACAATGTAAAATGGATCTTCAATCCACCTGCCGCCTCCCACATGGGTGGTGTTTGGGAGCGACAAATTCGCACTGTTCGTTCCATTCTAAACACTGTCCTATTGCAGCAGGCACCAGATGACGAGGGTCTGACAACACTGTTTTATTGTGTTGAGGCTATTGTCAATGGTAGACCAATCACTAAACTCTCAGATGACCCATCAGATCCTCTACCACTGACCCCAAATCATCTGTTGTTACTCCGTTCGGGTCCAACTCTACGTCCAGGAGCTTTCTTAAAACAAGATGTTTACCGACGCAGATGGCGCCAGGTCCAGTATCTGGCAGATATATTCTGGTCGAGATGGATTAAAGAATATTTGCCTGCACTGCAGCAACGCCAAAAATGGCTACAACCAAAGCGTAATCTTCAAGTAGGAGATCTTGTGATCATTCTGCATGAAAATACACCACGCAATCACTGGCCACTAGGTCCGATTACTCAAGTTTACCCTGGTACAGATGAACTTGTGCGTACTGTGGAAGTGAAAACACAGGCAGGAGTCTTCAACCGTCCTGTGGATTAAATCTGCCTCCTAGAAGCCAGTTTTATCAGTTAAACTAGTTTAGTTGAGGCAACACCTTTACTTTCTTTGAATGACCTGTTTGGGTCATTGGGGGCCGGGATGTTACGTGCTGCCCCTTTAAGAACGTTGTTTCAGTGGCTCATGTGATAGCTGACGGAAAGGGCACATGCAGTTGAAAAAGAGACAGATAAAAAAAGAACATGTTGTTCTCATGTTGAAGCTTGTTGAATTTCTATAATAATTGCAGATTGAACTATAATTTGAACTGTATATTCCCAGCGTGGTGAGTAATTCTTGTGCTGTTTAAGTAATCTGAGGTTTCTAGAGTTATCTCTATGTAGATCGATATTTGCGATTTGCGCCATAGCGCCTAAACGGTTAATATCATATACTGTGTAACGGATATGCAGATCATCGATTCATGGGTTAAATTCAGGCATAAAAAAATGAAACCCATTTTGCACTAATTGCCTGGCCTGGCGCCAGCCTGGCTGGACTTAAATTAATTTACGATACCCGTGCAAGCCTCAAAGGAGAAATGAAAACCCCCAACCAAATTCCTGAAGACGAAGGAAACCTTTCTTAGAAGTTCCTTACTTTCATAATTTTATTAATAATATGTATTTTAAATATGTTTATGGATTGCATAAAATGGTTGATCCTTGTTATGTGAAGAGTATAAGTTGCTAGCTTATACTTTAGGAAATGTCTCTCCTCACTTTAACTTTCTCAAAGAGAGCCATGCTTCTGCAACCCCCACCCCTGCAGGTCGTAAAACTTTATGACCACCCTGGACAACAGGACAGGAGAGAAGCCAGATCACTGGTTTCCTTTCCTTATGCATTCTAAACTTACCTTTTTGTTTTTATGTTTTATACATGTATTACGTTTTCCCTTTTTGGTACATTAGATGTTTCCCATATAAATTGGGACTATCTGCAGTGTTATCATGTGTTAATCAAATCTTAAAATGTGTGTAATTCTGCATTTGAATGTAACTTCATGTTTTGATCATCTATATATGAAGAGCTCTTTTCCAAAACGCGATAAACGCCAAATTTAAAAAAAAATGACTTCGTCATGCCATTATGCCGTGTACTGAACCTATTCTCTGCTCCATCAATGTTTCATGCTAAATTGCTATATTTCCTTGTTTAAAATGTACTGCAAGATGCAGTTTTTTTCCAAAACGCTATAAGCGCCAAACCTGTTTTTAGTCTAAATGCGATATATCCTATCGACCAATCAGAATTCGGCGAGCGATTGACGCAATCTTGGCGGCGCTCTGAATCGGGATCTTGTTTGTGTTGCTCAGTCTTCAAAATGAGTGCTAATAACACTTTTGATGGTCTGGATGAGCCAGTGAGACCTACACCTGGCGGCAGAAAACGCCGATTGGACAAAGAAAATCACAAAAAACAACAAAAAAAGAAGCTTCGCCACTCAGGCGGCGCGTTAATACCCACTGTGGGATGTCATCACAAGGCTGAAGCGACCGGTCTCTGTCAGGCAGAGAAGCTGTCACCGGACGACCTGATGATGAATTTCAGTAAGTTTTATGAAAGACCAAACAAGGTTTGGCTGTTCAGCGACTCTTGCTTTGGGCAAAACAAAAACATGAACATGGTGTCCATGCTCATGGAATTTCGTCAGCTTTTTCCTAACTTTGGCATAGAGCATACCTTTCCAGTAAGGGGCCACAGTTTTCTCCCAGCAGACCGAGTCTTTGGCAGAATTGAGCAGAAGATCAGGAAAATTGACACAATTCTGCTACCACAGGAATACCATGCCATCCTGCAGCAATTCGGCCATGTTCACATTTATGGCACAGACTGGGAGGCATTTGATTATAGGTCAGCCTCAAAAGAGTGCGTTAAGGCTCAGAAGAGCTTTAAAATCAGTGAAGCACGCATGCTTGACTTGAGTACCAACAAGGTTGGTTTGAAGACTACTTACAATGGGGAGTATTGTTTTCATAGTGTATTAAAGCGGGGCAAGCGGTGGGCTGACCTTAAACCTGAGTTACTTCCAAAGCGAACCTCTGTGAAGGCAGCAAAGAAGCGCGATGTGCTGGCACTATTAGGAGCAGTAGGTGTGTCTGATGTAGTGAGGGCTTTTTATGATGATGCACTGTATCATGTGACTGACAACGCAGGCCATAGTGATGAAGATGCAGAGTGATCTATACTCACTCACTCACTCTCACTCACTAACTCTCTGTCATACACACTCTCTCTCTCTCTCTCTCTCTCTGTCCTCTCACACACTCAAAGCACATTTCACACACTATGTGGTTAGTTTTATGTATAGCGGACAATGGTCCTTCTGTTTACGAGTTTGACACTTTACTGAATACCAATGTATTATTGAATGACTTGCCTATGAATATTGTTATCATTATTAGTTAGTTTTTCATGCATATATAGTGGACAAATTGTTCTACTTGTTACAGGTTTGACACTTTACAAAAAAAAAGGCTTTGAATGTATTTCTAAATTACCTGCCTATTGAGGATTGTTATCATTACTATCATTACTTTTTACAGGTTCGGCACTGAATGACTATTAAAATGTGTTACTAAATTATTTGAATGTAATGTTAACATTGTTGTAGGTTTATTTAATTGGTAGTATATGTATGCGTGTTATTTTTAAATTATTTGTTTTATGTGGTGGACAAATATTTATTTTATTTAAATTTTATTATTTATTTGGCTGCTATTTATTTCATGAATTTTCTTTTATTTTATTTATATTAATTTATAGTATGAGTCCCTGTTGTCATATGTTGTGTGTTCTTTTGTTGTTGTTGTTGTTGTTTTATAAAAAAGACATAAAACCAACAATTAAAAAAAAATGGATTTGTAGCATTTTGGAAAAAAAATATGGATTTGTAGCGTTTTGAGAAAAAATAAATAAACTTTGAATTTGTAATCAAAAATATTGTTGTTTCATTTAGCAAACTTTTTTTTAACATGTTCAGACTGAGCCAATATACCTTTTTAAAAGGATGAATTAAATATTAACAAAATGTATGGGTCTAGGTAAAAAAAAAGTCATTTTCATGAAAATGATTAAAATGGATTTATAGCGTTTTGGAAAAGAGCTCCTCATATATCATGTTTAGTATCTGTGTAATCGTCATGCTGTGACAGACCCATTTATCTAGAGCAAAGTACTGAAAAATGTATGTAATCTGGAATTACGAACTTGCTAGAAATTTCCCTGAGTAAATCTGACAAGCCCTAGATCACCAGGGGGTTGTCTCCACAGAGACAAAGGAACTTTTCCCTCCGCTTCAGATCGCGGACGTTCATTGGCTGTTAACGCGAAAAGAGGCGGGGACCATCTCAAGCCATAAGAAAGACCGAACAAGGTCCGCCCTCTCTCTTCTTCTCCTTCTCCGTTCTCGGACACGCTGCTCTCCTGTGCGACCAACGTTGCTTCCGCGCGCAGGCCCCGCTCAGCACAGGGGCTGAGAGAAAAAGCCATTGTAATGGCTCCTTTGGAAGCTTTCGTTCTTTTCTTTTCTTTACTAAGTTTATTCAACTATTCGCCTCTCCACGCAAGGAAGACGAATTCTGGAACATTGTTTGTTGAACCTTTCAAATACCGCGCGAGGACAGAACAAAAGACCACGTGCTCCAGCGTGCGCCGGTCTCCAGCACGCGCACGCCGGTTTCAAAAGCTCCAGCGCGCCCCGATGTCCAGCTCACGCACATTGGACACATTGCAAGTATCACTTTCTCTATGGAGATTTAAATGCTGCTTTAAATTGTTGCGGTGATCTGATCGTTGTTGGCTTCCAAAAGTTACTGACTATGATTTCCATACCTGAGCTCCTTATGTGATCTCATTCTGTTTTCTCTCTCTCTCTCTCTCTCTCTCTCTCTCTCTCTCTCTTTTATTTGGATTCCGTTATGTCTTGTATAAAGCTTACTGTTTGTATTGTCGTACGCATATTTACTCTGTGTGATTTGTAGTTTGAAGTATTACTAGTTTAATTATTAAAAACCCATATACTGACGATTGGCTTGGACTCCACCCCACTTACATTACGAGTCACTGAGATGTCTGATCTATAGCTACAAGCTTTAAATTTAGAAACTAAATTTATCATAAGGATAGGATAATGTTTTCAAGGCCAGTTAATATTTTTCCTTGAATTATAAGGCGTGATAACCTTATTGAAAATTGATAGGTCAACAGTGGTTTGCTGGACAAACCGCTGTTTGATTTGCAGTAATTTACAGTAAGAGCTATCACAACAATTGATATGAAGAATGGAATATTGACATATTAATGAGTAAATTACAATGCCCTGTGATTATTTATTGGTATAGGCAATTGAGCTATTTTCATAATCAATCAAATTTAATGTAACTGTCATCTGAGATATAAATTAATCATATTCCTGATTAATTATTCAAATTCCCTATATATCATTTGAGTTAATTATTCTGTAAAACTCAATGTTGTTACATTATGGTGGAGATAACGCGGGCATTTCAAACTTCGTTTTGTGAGCAATCAATCTGTGTATATGGTTTTTAATAATTTCTATACGTGCGCTATGAAAGTATGTAACGTTACTTGTGAGATAAGTCGCAAGACGCGAACTCACTCAACTGACTGAGGCAAAAAGCTGGTCAGTCAGCGCGCTAGATATTCGTAGAAACTTAACAGTATAGTCACTGTTATTTTTAATGAAAGTAAACTGCAGTATAATGTTAAAAGTATCCTGTTAATCAATCAGTCAATCAATCACCTTTATTTATATAGTGCTTTAAACAAAATACATTGCGCCAAAGCACTGAACAACATTCATTTGGAAAACAGTGTCTCAATAATGCAAAATGATAGTTAAAGGCAGTTCATCATTGAATTCAGTTATGTCATCTCTGTTCAGTTGAAATAGTGTCTGTTTTAATTTGCAATCAAGTCAATGATATCGCTGTAGATGAAGTGACCCCAACTAAGCAAGCCAGAGGCGACAGCGGCAAGGAACCGAAACTCCATCGGTGACAGAATGGAGAAAAAAACCTTGGGAGAAACCAGGCTCAGTTGGGGGGTCAGTTCTCCTCTGACCAGACGAAACCAGTAGTTCAATTCCAGGCTGCAGCAAAGTCAGATTGTGCAGAAGAATCATCTGTTTCCTGTGGTCTTGTCCTGGTGCTCCTCTGAGACAAGGTCTTTACAGGGGATCTGTATCTGGGGCTCTAGTTGTCCTGGTCTCCGCTGTCTTTCAGGGCAGTAGAGGTCCTTTCTAGGTGCTGATCCACCATCTGGTCTGGATACGTACTGGATCCGAGTGACTGCAGTGACCCTCTGATCTGGACACAGACTGGATCTGGTGGCCACGGTGACCTCGGAACAAGAGAGAAACAGACAAATATTAGCGTAGATGCCATTCTTCTAATGATGTAGAAAGTACGGTGTTATGTGAAGTGTTCCGGTTCCAGTTTACCTAATTAATGCAGCCTAAAAATCCTTTAACGGATTTGGATATTAAAAGCATATTAGTATGTTATGTGTATGCCAGGTTAAAGAGATGGGTCTTTAATCTAGATTTAAACTGCAAGAGTGTGTCTGCCTCCCGAACAATGTTAGGTAGGTTATTCCAGAGTTTAGGCGCCAAATAGGAAAAGGATCTGCCGCCCGCAGTTGATTTTGATATTCTAGGTATTATCAAATTGCCTGAGTTTTGAGAACGTAGCGGACGTAGAGGAGTATAATGTAAAAGGAGCTCATTCAAATACTGAGGTGCTAAACCATTCAGGGCTTTATAAGTAATAAGCAATATTTTAAAATCTATACGATGTTTGATAGGGAGCCAGTGCAGTGTGGACAGGACCGGGCTAATATGGTCATACTTCCTGGTTCTAGTAAGAACTCTTGCTGCTGCATTTTGGACTAGCTGTAGTTTGTTTACCAAGCGTGCAGAACAACCACCCAATAAAGCATTACAATAGTCTAACCTTGAAGTCATAAATGCATGGATTAACATTTCTGCATTTGACATTGAGAGCATAGGCCGTAATTTAGATATATTTTTGAGATGGAAAAATGCAGTTTTACAAATGCTAGAAACGTGGCTTTCTAAGGAAAGATTGCGATCAAATAGCACACCTAGGTTCCTAACTGATGACGAAGAATTGACAGAGCAACCATCAAGTCTTAGACAGTGTTCTAGGTTATTACAAGTAGAGTTTTTAGGCCCTATGATTAACACCTCTGTTTTTTCTGAATTTAGCAGTAAGAAATTACTCGTCATCCAATTTTTTATATCGACTATGCATTCCATTAGTTTTTCAAATTGGTGTGTTTCACCGGGCTGCGAGGAAATATAGAGCTGCGTATCATCAGCATAACAGTGAAAGCTAACACCATGTTTCCTGATGATATCTCCCAAGGGTAACATATAAAGCGTGAAGAGTAGCGGCCCTAGAACTGAGCCTTGAGGTACTCCATACTGCACTTGTGATCGATATGATACATCTTCATTCACTGCTACGAACTGATGGCGGTCATATAAGTACGATTTAAACCATGCTAATGCACTTCCACTGATGCCAACAAAGTGTTCAAGTCTATGCAAAAGAATGTTGTGGTCAATTGTGTCAAAAGCAGCACTAAGATCCAATAAAACTAATAGAGAGATACACCCACGATCAGATGATAAGAGCAGATCATTTGTAACTCTAAGGAGAGCAGTCTCAGTACTATGATACGGTCTAAATCCTGACTGGAAATCCTCACATATACCATTTTTCTCTAAGAAGGAATATAATTGTGAGGATACCACCTTTTCTAGTATCTTGGACAGAAAAGGGAGATTCGAGATTGGTCTATAATTAACTAGTTCTCAGGGGTCAAGTTGTGGCTTTTTTATGAGAGGCTTGATAACAGCCAGTTTGAAGGTTTTGGGGACATATCCTAATGACAATGAGGAATTAATAATAGTCAGAAGAGGACCTATGACTTCTGGAAGCACCTCTTTTAAGAGCTTAGATGGTATAGGGTCTAACATACATGTTGTAAGTTTAGATGATTTAACAAGTTTATACAATTCTTCCTCTCCTACAGTAGAGAATGAGTGGAACTGTTCCTCAGGGGGTCTATAGTGCACTGTCTGATGCGAAACTGTAGCTGACGGCTGAATGGTTGCAATTTTATCTCTAATAGTATCGATTTTAGAAGTAAAGTAGTTCATAAAGTCATTACTGCTGTGGTGTTGGGAAATGTCAACACTTGTTGAGGCTTTATTTTTCGTTAATTTAGCCACTGTATTGAATAAATACCTGGGGTTATGTTTGTTTTCTTCTAAAAGAGAAGAAAAGTAATCAGATCTAGCAGTTTTTAATGCTTTTCTGTAGGATATGCTACTTTCCCGCCAAGCAATACGAAATACCTCTAGTTTTGTTTTCCTCCAGCTGCGCTCCATTTTTCGGGCTGCTCTCTTTAGGGTGCGAGTATGCTCATTATACCATGGTGTCAAACTGTTTTCCTTAACCTTTCTTAAGCGTAAAGGAGCAACTGTATTTAAAGTGCTAGAAAAGAGAGAGTCCATATTTTCTGTTACATCATCAAGTTGTTCTGAGGTTTTGGATATGCTAAGGAATTCGGATACATCAGGAAGATAACTTAAAAAGCAGTCTTTTGTGGTAGAAGTGATGGTTCTTCGATACTTGTAACAAGAAGTAGAATTTACAATTTTGGCTATATGAAGTTTACACAGAACTAAATAATGATCTGAGATATCATCACTTGGCTGAATAATTTCAACACTATCAACATCAATTCCATGTGACAGTATTAAATCTAGAGTATGATTTCGACAATGAGTAGGTCCTGAAACGTGTTGTCTAACACCAATAGAGTTCAGAATGTCTATAAATGCTGATCCCAATACATCTTTTTCATTATCGACATGGATATTAAAATCACCAACTATTAAGACTTTATCTGCAGCCAGAACTAACTCGGATGTAAAATCACCAAACTCTTTAATAAAGTCTGTATGGTGCCCTGGTGGCCTGTATACAGTAGCCAGTACAAACATAACAGGGGATTTATCATTAACATTGGTTTCTCTGGATAATGTTATATGAAGCACCATTACTTCAAACGAGTTATACTTGAAGCCTGCCCTCTGAGAAATCCTGAAAACGTTATTATAAATTGAAGCAACTCCTCCCCCTTTGCCTTTTAGACGCGGCTCGTGTTTATAACAATAATCTTGGGGGGTGGACTCATTTAAAATAATGTAATCATCAGGTTTTAGCCAGGTTTCTGTCAAGCAGAGCACATCTATATTATGATCAGTTATCATATTATTTACAAAAAGTGTTTTCGTAGAAATGGATCTGATATTCAATAAGCCAATCTTTATCATTTGTTTATCCATATTGCATTTGTTTTTTATTTGTTGAACCTCAATTAAATTGTTAACCTTAACTTGGTTTGGACGTTTTTTGTATTTTCTAGTTCGTGGAACAGACACAGTCTCTATAGTGTGATATCTAGGTGAAAGAGTCTCTATGTGCTGATAATTAACTGACCTCTGTGACGGGAGGCAGCTAGCAGACGGTCGGTTTAGCCAGTCTGTCTGCTTCCTGACCTGGGCCCCAGTTAGTCAAGTATAAACACTAAGACTATTTGCCATATTTCTAGACAGAAGAGTGGCGCCACCCCAGGAGGGATGAAGACCATCTCTTTTAAACAGGTCAGGTCTGCCCCAAAAGCTCGTCCAATTGTCTATATAACCTATGTTATTCTGTGGGCACCACTTAGACATCCAGCCATTGAGTGATGACAATCTGCTATGCATCTCATCACCACGGTAAGAAGGAAGGGGACCAGAGCATATTACAGTGTCTGACATCGTGCTTGCAAGTTCACACACCTCTTTAAAGTTATTTTTAGTGATCTCCGACTGGCGAAGTCGAACATCATTAGCGCCGGCATGAATAACAATCTTACTGTATTTACGTTTAGCATTAGCCAGCACTTTTAAATTTGCCAAGATGTCAGGCGCTCTGGCTCCCGGTAAACATTTGACTATGGTGGCTGGTGTCTCTATATTCACGTTCCGTACAATAGAATCGCCAATAACTAGAGCACTTTCATCAGGTTTCTCAGTGGGTGCATCACTGAGTGGGGAGAACCTGTTTAATGTTTTGATCGGAACAGAAGAGCGGTGTTTTGACCCACGACTACGCTGCCTCACCGTCACCCAGTTGCCCTGCTGCAGGGGCTCTGCTGGAACCGGACAATGTACAGGAATCCCTGAGCTAGACGCATCCAAAGCCATATCTAGAGCCCTAACATTCTTACTGTCCTCAATTAAAGTTTGGATGCGTGTCTCTAATTCTGAAATCTTCTCTGTCAGCCTAACTGTTTCCCTGCATTTATCACATGTGAATCCCTCATCAGCGACAGAGATAGATAAACTGTACATGTGGCAAGAGGTGCAAATAACAATTGTAGGAGAAGCCATTACTCACCATGCTTGATGAAATATTCTTACTGCGGTTGTTTGATGAACTTGTGGAAAACTGCAGCGTGTTAAGAAAGACCAAAATCTTTTTACAGTGAGAACATTTTAATATGAATAATTAAAAGATAAAGAAATCTTTTAATAGTTGCAACATGTAAATCTGAACCTGAGCGATGTTCCTCTGATTCAGTTAAAAAGGCCTTGCTTATTAAATATCGTTATTGAATTCGTGGTAAACCACATGATAGTCCAAAAAAAAAATAAACGATAAAAACTCCTGGTCTAAAATTGGCTTAGCTACCCGATTTTTAAACCTAAAACATTTAAATCATAAGTGCTATTTTGATAGATGTTTATTGGAGTCAACAGTTGGAAAATTCCTGTTTTTGTTACATTTGTGTTTTGGAAGTGAACGGATCCTTCCTTCACACTATGTTAATATAGCACCTCAGAGATTAAAACCTTTGGTTTGTTACTTGTGATTTTTGATGCAGAAGATCAGCCTGACAAACGATCAGATAATTTCTAAGTCATATTGAAATTGTAATTCCGCTATCTAAACACCAGAGGGAACGTGTGGGTTAGAAATTTCAGGGTACGCCCTGCTTTCTGATTCCAGCTTGCATGAGTGCAAAGTTGCCATCCCGTGGCCGTTTCAGATAATGCGCTCTAATTGCTAATCTTTCCCCTTGATGTATTTGAATTAGATGTCTAAATTCTCGATAAATATTCGCATTTACAGCTTTGCTCGTGCGAATATTATTACAGGGAAACAAAAGAATGTTCCCTGCCTTTGACTGTTTACATTTACTTTGAGTTTGTTTCAAACATGATTTGAATTAAAATGTAATTGTTAATATTGGAAATCTAGATGTGTCAGGTCAACTACGGTTTGACCCACTTAGAAGGTAAGCCATCTAGTGGCAGTCTCCTGTTAAATCGACTAACAGACCTCTGTCTTTTCCATTCTGTTTGAATTGCATGTCCACTTTTACCCTTTTTGATTAATCTCACCCTGTTGGATTAATTTCATGATCATTAATGATAACTTACAAGCTATCATGGGTTATTATAGGATATTATTCAGATTTTCCTTTTAATTCATACATGCTTATTTTAAATTTTGATTTAAACCAGTTTTGAATTTTTAATTTGAATTAAGTTTTCTGCTCAGCAGGTTAAAGACAGAGAAGCAGTACTTCCCCCCCTTGTGGTGAAAACCAGCTACTCCTTCTCCCTTGTTTCATTCCTGTCTTTTAATTTGATGTTTATTATTTTGCTTCTCTCTTTTGACTTAGGCTATTTTGATAATTACCATTATTATCATAATTCCTTTGTTTTGTTTTATTATTATTAGGTAAAGCTGTTACCTTTCCTCTCTACATATATAGTTACTCAATTGATGTTAAACAAACCAAACCTTAATTAACTTTAAGTTTCCTTTGTTCATCCTTTGTGTATTTGATTGTAGAACTCCCTCTGTAATTGGACAGTCATCTCAGGTTTCCAATGAGCAAGGCTGCCCGACCGGTGTTACCGATACTGGCTGCGAGTGAAACTCGGTTCCTCTTGTCTCAAGAGACATCAGCAATTTTGGCACTCCAAAGGTTGTGCTAAAATTCACAAGCCGTTCGAGACGGCGCCACGCCAGAGTAACGGAGGACCGGGGACACTGCGGTTAAGTGTTTGGGGAGCACCGGAGAGGTTGACCAAGCCACTGGTTTCCACCTGAATGACTTCAATTCACCCAGGTGAACCAAATGTGATAAAACCCATCCACTTATTATAAGCCACAGAATATTAGATATTCCCCCGGATATATTTTAAGTGTTTAACCCTTTTGCTTCTATAAGCCACACCATATTTCTAGGTTTCCTACCCAGATAGCCCACTCACCTGTTGGCCCTATACTAAAACCTAGCAGTAGGCTTAGGCCTCCTTATTCCCACTAACACATTGTGTTTCTATTGTTTTCAGCTCATTTCAAGTGTTGTGTTTCACTTTGATCTTTTTCTACCCTCTGTTCTGTTGTGATTTGTTTCTTTCATTTCACATAGAGACAGTAACCTGGGAGCCACCAACGAAGTTAAATAGTAGAGCGACCACCAGCAGCCGGTGTCATCACACGACCCGCTAGGCTACTGCCTGTCAAATCTCCATTTCAGGTCCTTCGTTGACCCAAGTTAATTGGCTACTTGACTGTCTGACTGTTTGCATCAGTTAGCCCAAAATTCTCATAAACGGCACAGCCCGTATGAATATAGCTCGTTAAACGTAGAACGAACTTGCATTGGTCTTTTTGTGTGTGTGTGCTGTGCTTCTCTCACCGACAGAGAATCAGGATGTTCCAGTCATCCAGTCCAGCAGTCCACAGGGGCCACCTCTCGACATGGTTGAAAGCAGTGACGACCCCCTTCCTGCCCAAGGACGCCAGTAACCTGCAGCACCCAGAGCAACTAGACACTGAGCTAGATGAACTGATGGCATGCGATCCAAACCAAAGCAACTACTACAGAGAACTCGCCAGGATCTTCGGAAGCCTAGTTCACATTCTCGTCGCCCAAGCATGGCTCGGTGAACGGAGCAACATCGCGGAGGAGGCCTGGAAGGACCAGGCCCCAACTCAGAGTCATCTTGATCAGCTCCTCCTCGAGACCCAGAACCAGCGCGAGAAAGAGGACGACATAGATCCAGAGCTACAGAAAGGAGTTGAAAGACTTCACAATGCCCTGCAAGATCTTCGCCTCGACACAGATCAAAAAGAACAGCTGGAGAGAGAAGCTAGAAAAGACCTCAACAAAAAACTCCAGCAAGGTGACGCTCTCCTAAAAAGAGCAGAGACTGAACTGAAAGAAAGAGACTATAAAACCTGGGCCTGCAAAACACACTTGCAAGCGGCCCGAGCTAAATTCAACAAGCTTACTCTGCAGAGAGATGAGCTCCAAGATGAACTTGACACTGTTCACACCGAACTGAGACAATCTCACAGATTACAGAGTGGCTGGATCGGAGAAACGCACACCACAAAATTTCTCCCGGCCGCCACTCCAACCCTTTCAGCCAAGAACCCAGAGCTGAAAAAGGGTGTGTAAGCTCACGGCTCAAGAAATCACCAGCCAGCTTACAAGAACACCTGTCAACAATGGAGGGAAGAGAACCCTTCCAGAGAACGCATGTCACTAAACCCTGCACTGCTCACAGAGAACTTCACAAGCTAGCCAGAAGCATCTCTACATTCAATCCAGATCCTGCAGGAGGACATGACGTTCATGCTTCTTTACAAGCCATTGACTTTCATTTGCAAACTGTCGCCAACGTGACAGATGTGAACACATTGTACCTGTTAAAAATCACGTCCAGCCGTGATGTGCATTGCTTTCTGGATCGCCAACCAGAGACTGTCAAAGCGTAATACCAGCAACTGCTACAGACTTTGATTCTTGAATTCTCTGATCCAAACTCAGACCATGGGCTCCTTATTGCTATGGACCTCAAACAGGGCCGATTTGAAAACCCACAGTCTTTCTGTAGTCAGCTACGAAAAGCCTACTTCGGAGCATGCAACGAACCAGGTATGGAACAGAATGTCAAATTAAAAACTCTGTTCCTCCTAAACCTACATGCCAGTTGGAGTTTTCATCTCAGAGTCCCAGCGTGTCCACGTAACAGGACTACACAAGAGTTACAGAACCTAGCCCACAAAGCTTGCACCAAGCAAAAGACTATTTGTGAAAAGACTGTAAAAAAACCCCAAAGTCTCTGTCTCTGAGCACTGCTTGGAGTTAGCCCTAGATGGCGCCCTACAACACCACAGTCACAGACATTTTTACAGAGAGTCAATACCGTTCCAAGCCAGCAGAGGGCAACACAGTGCAGCCACGTCTGAGACAGCAGAGATCCTGAGGGTGCTGAAAGTGCTTCTTCACATGAAAACTCACAAGGAAGATGAGCCAAGCACCCAGAACACTGCCCGTCATCTACAGACCACAGAGCTAACTGTTACAGCACAAAGTGACAACAACACCCAAGCTCCACAGTCAACAGCTGCACACCCTGAACGAGACAGCACAGGTCCTCACACCAGGTACCACAAACACAAGGTACCAGAAAATGCTGTTTTGACTACCTGCCTTCGCAGCGAGCTACACAAGACCGGTCCTCACCACCCACCGATCGTCACACCCGCCCTGATGCCAACATTCCTGGGCAGCCTTGTCAAAAAGGGGGTGGGCCGAAAAGGAGTCAACAGGAAAGACCTGATCGACACAGGATCAAACCTGACGGTGATCTCATCTCACCTTTTCAAAAGACTCCAATTTGAAGCTAAGAGACAAGATCGAACTCTTACACCTCAAAACTATGAACTGAATGTACAGGTGTACAGACAGAATGACATCCAGTTTGAACAGGTTGTTTCCATTCACCTGACAATCGTTCCGATGAGTCTAATACATCCCATGTATGTCCCACCAATGAACACTCATACATTGCTCATCGACAAAGATCTGCTAGAACATTTTGACCCTTTTCTGAACTTCAAACAGCTAAAAGACTTTGCTCAAGTGTGAGAACCTCTTTCTCTCCAGCCACACAGGTTGCTAGAGCTAGACTGTCAGGTCGCAGAGGTCACGGGAACTCCCACAGAGCCAGACGGTCAGGTCACAGAGGTCACAGGAACCCCAGCAGCCAGCCATGAGTACAACGCCGTAACGACAGGCTCAAGTTCATGCCTCTGTACCTTAGTCAACAAACAGGGTACGGTGGTACCAGCTTACACCAAAGGGGTCGCTGTTCGGCTCATCCTGCAATGTGGTCAAACCTTACACCACACGCTGGGTTTCTTCCAACCCTCACCTGAATGTGTGGAACTCGGAGTCACACTTGCAAACAACAAGCATGTCAAACACAAACACCTGTTCCAGCAAGGTGATAACATCACAAAACCACACAATGTGATCGGGTACTGGAAGAAGGCAAACGGACACTCGAAGTTACCAAGTCTAGACGAGGGCTTTAAAGATCACACTGACACCCTTGCCAAAACTGGCACACTAAACAACATTCTGTGGTCACTCCCAACCCACCCACCCACATTCAAGGTTGAAGTGATTACACACAGCATAAGAACTTTACTAGCTAAACTGCCTACCTCAGAATCGCTTACGCTGGCTCCGTTGTCTACACAGACCAACATAGCGGGCATGCGGGCTTCTGAAACCTCGATAATGACTTTGCTTTACCACCTCTCAGACCCCTCCATCCACCCTGGCAACCAGTCTACAGTCACTGACAACCAAAGCCCCAGACCACTGCATGATACACAAACAATGCTGCGTGCACAGAACAATATTGTGGGTTGTGCACCGTCTGACATCACAATGCCAGGGCTTGTAATGCCACGGAGCAAAAGGGGGATAATTCCAATATATTTCCATGACGCAGCATGTGCTGCACCACGCTGCACCAGAGCCACTGACAAAACACTGAAGCAAGCGTCATGCCAGCAGCAAGATGTGGCAAAACATGGGCGAGGGCAAGCTAAACCCAGTCGCCGCCCACGAAGCAAAGAGACTGTCCTGTCCAACCAAAGACAGGCCTTGTTTGTTTCTTTCTCCCCTTTCTCTCTCTCTCTCCCTATTATCTGTACCAGGATGCTGCTGTGGTTTGCCGTGCCGTGCTGTCAGCCAAAGAGAGGACAGCTGCCACCGAGAAAACCGCTGAGACTCCTGACTACCGATGACAGGGCACACTACCCCAGCACTGTAACCGAATACAGCTGTACAAGGTTCCGATGGAGAGAGGACTCCCTCACTCACACTGAGGCCGATGTAAAACACATGTTCAGCCAACATGAGAAAGTGACTGTTACACAAATGGAGTTAAGTGGACACCACCACCACTCCAAACAGTTCCCGGGAGCTTTGCTTAGAGCCGCTGCTGCCGCCAGAATGTTTAACATTGTTATGTCCAGTGTCAATAAAGTGAACCAGACCGTAAACTCCTTGAAACCACTGTTTACTGTCTTCCAGAAGGACTTTACCCAGTTAGCTCCTCCAATAACAGTCTAACCACGAGTAAAACCCCACCGTACATGATACCCTTAAGCCTTGTGTTAACTGTGCCGTCTTACGCCATCACCATGCCAGCTGACCTGCAACAAATACACCTGGCCAACTCTCTGGATAGCGCCTTCCTACGGCACGTCAACCCCAAAAAGAGAGAAGTGAACGTGCTCCTGAACCAACCCATCAGCGAGTCAAGCCAAGTCTACAGACCTAAAGACATTGTCAGTGTCAGGATGTGGAAAAGCAACACCCACACCAAAACACACATTCCAAATGTGGTGGCCTACCACAACAGCGACACACAGCTGTACCTGGCCCCAAACATGCACATGTGTGCTTTGTCCAAAGACATTCATTATCTCTGCCTTAGCAAACCCTTCCTCAGACACAACTCTGAAGGAATCTGCGAGCTGCAACCCTGGGTCAGCGATACGTGCTGCCCTGCCGAAGCCAAGCCTCGTACACAAGTCACAGAAACGCAAGCAGAGATTGTGGGTAACAGATGGCTCGTCAACACTCCTGTGCACTCAGCTACGCTGACCTACACCCAGCATGACACCGCCACCCGTGCCAACCTGCTTGACCAAGTACTGAAAGGTACCACCCAACACATTGACATTACTCCTGTCAACACATCCCTCCAAGCACAGCCTCGACAGCCCGTTCTGAACCAGTCATCTCCGGTCCGAGCCTGGACTGCTCCCGACACTGCACGGTGCATCTCCACTGTCATTGGTCCCGCCCTGACTCGTGGCGTGACCTTCATCCTATACAGGATACTCAACGAGATGCAAACCTCTACAGCCAAACTCACGACAACTGTGGCTGGAGGTCTCCGATGGAATCCCCGGAAAGGGGGTGCCAAGTCAAAGACAACACCGAACCTCACCAAGCTGAATCCTCAGCTTCAGGAACCACCTGCCATCATGACCCACCTGCTACATGACCATCACGATTCACTGGTCATCTGCCCATCCTGATGATTGCCGTCCGATGATGTCCACACCGGGACTTCATCTGACGTAAAGGGGGAGGTGTAACGGATATGCAGATCATCGATTCATGGGTTAAATTCAGGCATAAAAAAATTAAACCCATTTTGCACTAATTGCCTGGCCTGGCGCCAGCCTGGCTGGACTTAAATTAATTTACGATACCCGTGCAAGCCTCAAAGGAGAAATGAAAACCCCCAACCAAATTCCTGAAGACGAAGGAAACCTTTCTTAGAAGTTCCTTACTTTCATAATTTTATTAATAATATGTATTTTAAATATGTTTATGGATTGCATAAAATGGTTGATCCTTGTTATGTGAAGAGTATAAGTTGCTAGCTTATACTTTAGGAAATGTCTCTCCTCACTTTAACTTTCTCAAAGAGAGCCATGCTTCTGCAACCCCCACCCCTGCAGGTCGTAAAACTTTATGACCACCCTGGACAACAGGACAGGAGAGAAGCCAGATCACTGGTTTCCTTTCCTTATGCATTCTAAACTTACCTTTTTGTTTTTATATTTTATACATGTATTACATTTTCCCTTTTTGGTACATTAGATGTTTCCCATATAAATTGGGACTATCTGCAGTGTTATCATGTGTTAATCAAATCTTTAAATGTGTGTAATTCTGCATTTGAATGTAACTTCATGTTTTGATCATCTATATATATTATGTTTAGTATCTGTGTAATCGTCATGCTGTGACAGACCCATTTATCTAGAGCAAAGTACTGAAAAATGTATGTAATCTGGAATTAAGAACTTGCTGAGTAAATCTGCCTGAGTAAATCTGACAAGCCCTAGATCACCAGGGGGTTGTCTCCACAGAGACAAAGGAACTTTTCCCTCCGCTTCAGATCGCGGACGTTCATTGGCTGTTAACGCGAAAAGAGGCGGGGACCATCTCAAGCCATAAGAACGACCGAACAAGGTCCGCCCTCTCTCTTCTTCTCCTTCTCCGTTCTTGGACACGCTGCTCTCCTGTGCGACCAACGTTGCTTCCGCGCGCAGGCCCCCCTCAGCACAGGGGCTGAGAGAAAAAGCCATTGTAATGGCTCCTTTGGAAGCTTTCGTTCTTTTCTTTTCTTTACTAAGTTTGTTCAACTATTCGCCTCTCCACGCAAGGAAGACGAATTCTGGAACATTGTTTGTTGAACCTTTCAAATACCGCGCGAGGACAGAACAAAAGACCACGTGCTCCAGCGTGCGCCGGTCTCCAGCACGCGCACGCCGGTTTCAAAAGCTCCAGCGCGCCCCGATGTCCAGCTCACGCACATTGGATACTGGCTGCGAAAAGTGGGTCTCCGGCTGTCGTTCGCTTAGGAAAGTGAGTTGATCGCTGCGTGAGGAAAGTGAATCGTTCGCTCAACTTCGCTGCTTGAGGAAAGTGAATCGTTCGCTGAGGAAAGTGAGTCGATCGCTGGGTGAGGAAAGTGAGTCGTTCGCTGCGTGACTCGTGAGGAAATTGAATCGTTCACTGAGGAAAGTGAGTCGCTCGCTGGGTGAGGAAAGTGAGTTGTTCGCTGCGTGACTCGTGAGGAAAGTGAGTCGCTCGCTGGGTGAGAAAAGTGAGTCGTTCGCTGCGTGACTCGTGAGGAAAGTGAGTCGTTCGCTGCGCAAAGTGGGTCGCTGGCTGCGCAAAGTGAGTCGCCGGCTGTGTGAGGTAAGTGAGTCGTTCGCTGAGGAAAGTGAGTCGTTCGCTGATTGGCTTATAAGTAAACAATCCCCCACGTGGGGTGCATTCTTGTGATTGGCTAAAACAAGGGAGATATCTGATTGGTTGCAGATCATTCCCTGTTTAAAAAAAGGCATTGCAGTGAAGTTCACAGACCGCAAGCAGTTTGTAAATCAAGATATATGTGTGTGTGCATCAGAAATACATTTCTGAATCTTGTCCTGTGCATTTGTGAATCTTGAGTGCATTTGTAAATGTTGTTTGCATTTCTAAATTGTGTGTGTATTTCTGAATTTTGTGTGCATTTCTGAATTTTGTATGCATTTGTGAATCTTCTGTGCTTTTTAAATTTTGTGTGTGCATTTGTGAATTTTGTGTGCATTTGTGTATCCTGTGTGTGTATTTATGAATTATGTGTGTGCATGTATGAATCCTATGTGTGCATATGTGACTGTAGTGTGTGCATTTATCTTTATTGAGACTCTTCTGGCTCCATACTCTAGCTGCTACCTCTCTGTCAGAAAGCTGGTGATCCGCTGACAGATGGAGGTGGGCCCAAAAAGCTGTGTGAGTTTGTCTAAGAGAAGGTCAGGCCTGATCATATTGAAGGCCGAACTGAAGCCCACAAAAGGATCCTTGCATAATTATCAGGTCTGTCGAGGTGTTGCAGGATGTAATGCAGTCACATGTTGCACCACTAATTACAATCTCTAATTACACTAATTACTATTCTCTTTGACAGAGAAACAAAGACATAAAAAATAGAAAAGACGTGTTTTGTGTGTGTGTTTTTTTCTTGGCTAGTGGATTCTGCATGCTGAGCCACTCCCCATGCCTACAGGTATATAACGGCGACAGCACTCATTAACACTCATTAGGTTTTACGCTGAAGAGCCGAGAATGTGTCCCGGCAACAGCAAATAGTTCAAGGTTGTGGCATGGGCACATAACGTCTCCGTTCCCTCCATCAGGGAACAAGGGTTATGTACCTAACCAAGCCTTTCCCTATCTGTCAGTCACTATGAGTTATGTTGAATGACATATGGGGTCCATGGAAAACGCCACAACCTGAACACGGTTTTTAGCAAGGGATTTCAAACTTCAGTGAATGATTGCTTAAAATCTTTCCCATTTGTTCTTTCAGCCTGGCAGAATGATGGGGAAGCAAACCTTTAGGGAAAAGGTCGCTATAGAGACCACATCCTACCCATAGGGAGGTTACATGTGATATGATATGGACTGACCCAGGGGGCAGTACTACATATGGAAAGGGTCTCTGAGTCAGGTCCTACCTTAGAGTAGGGATGGAACAACTGCCAGAAGAGACTGACAGCAGTTCTATCAAGGGAAGACAGAGAGGGTTTACAGAGAGGGAAACCTTACCATGGAAGAAAACACATATGGGATTACTCATAGGGAATCAAGTCATATGGACACCTAGCCCAGTACAGGGGCTGACTGGTATTCCGGGCATGCTAACACTAGTACTGTACCTGGTGTTAGACTGTTCCACGAAGTCTGACTACCGGGTGTGCTGGAGAATGCCTGACTAGGGTTCGCCAACCGGGGAACTCTACTGGGCGAAGAAAGGCGCTTGCATCCCCGTATGAAGGGGAATGGCGATGCAAGTGTGACATTGAGCCAGATCTTTTCACCAGTTACTTGTTACCCAACACACAGGAAGTAACTGGCTCTACACGAAGGTTGTAAAACCTTGCAAAGGTGTTAGGTGTTGGCCAGCATGCAGCTCGACAGATGTCTGCCAGGGAGGCACCGTGCGCCCAGAAGAAGGCAACACTCTGAGTAGAGTGGGCTCTCACCTCCAGGGGGCACCGCTCACCTTGGGATTGGTACGCCAAGGCATTGGCATCCACTATCCAGTGGGCCAACCTCTGCTATGAGACAGCCTTTCCTTTCTACTGACCTCCAATGCAGACAAGGAGCTGCTCAGAGCTTCTGAAACTCTGGGTGTGGTCCACGTATATTTGTAATGCTCCAACCAACAGGACCTGTTCCTCGTCCTCCCTGGCTTTGCACAGTGTCTGTGTTAGCAGGTTCACTGGGAGAAACACAGACATAACAGTTATCGTCTCAAGAGTGCGGAGGTATGGAGTTGAACTGTCTTCTTGTGGTTTGTTTAAAACATAAATGAGCGCACTTTGCAGCTTCAGGACTCATCATCTCAACTGTCCCAAACAGGGGAGAATGTAAGATATAGCTATCATTTTATAATTTTATAGTTTCAAAGGTGGTTTAACTTTATCGGCAAGACAGATAACAACATTATACAAGTCATTTTCATTTTTGAGGTGAAACAGACAAAAATGAAAGTTTTTTTTTTTCTCTCAGTAAGAGTTGAAGTAAATCATCCACAGCTGTAGTGCTCTTTTAAGTATCTCTCTATCGAATTGTTTTTCTCATGTCCCTGGGTTTCAGGAGCATGTGCGAGTGTTTTTTATTTTTTATTTTAATTTTTTTTTTATCTAACATCAAGTCTCTCTGTTATGGAAGCCGGTTTCTACAACTGAATAAAAAATAAAAAAGGCAATTGTGACTTTTTATATTACAATCCTGACTTTTTTCATCATAATTGTGAGACATAATCAAAATTCTTAGACATAAAGTCGTAATTATGATAAAGTCAGAACTGCAAGATATACCTAGTCACAATTCTGCCTTTGTTTTTCAAAATTACGAATTCATATCTCATAATTCTGACTTTATAAAATGCAACTGCGAGTATACCAAAGAAAACATATGTGCACCGAACCCCCCCCCCCCCCCCCCCCGCAAAATTGAACTTTAACTCGCAATTACAAATTTATATCACATAATTCTGACTTCATAACTTGTATTTACTTGTTATAAAGTCAGAATTGCGAGATATAAACTCAAAATCTGAGAAAAAAATATATAATCTTCCAATTGTAACTTTATATCTCGCAATTCTGACTTTTTTTTCAGTGGCGGAAACTGGCTTCCATACTCTAAAGACTGTAAGTGCAGATTGGTCTTTCTTTTCTGCTTCATCATGACTGCTCCATCTATATTTCAGTTTACATGAGATACTGCTCATTTTGACTTGTGTAAAGTGTTTAAATAATTTCTGTTCTGCCCGTTCCTTTTGCAGGGTCAGATTTTTATCTACTAATTTATGCATTTGTTGAAAGCATCCCCCCTTCTACTTCTGGCATGGCTATGAGAGATACCATATTCAAATTGGTGATGAGAACCAAAGCATGTGCCAATACTGTGCTTTCTTCATCTTTTGATGACAGTATGACATTTTATGAGTTTATGCCTGCCAGTGAGCCTTTTCTTTTATTATGGGTATATTAATACCAGGGATAATAACACAAGACAGAATAATTGGATGACATAAATAATTGACTGCTTGTTGGCCACAAGTACTTCATGTACAGATCTATCACCAGTTATGTCTGATGTTTTATCGGTGCTCACGATTGGTTGCATGCACATGTTTTGTTATATGGCATACAGTGTTCCACTTTGAATGATTTCTATTATGGATAATTCACTAAAATCCTGTAATAATGTTGATTTTATGTTTTAAGTGTTTGTAGTAAGGTTTTTATACAATAAATTATGAAATGTATATATATATATATATATATTAATTAGAATTATATGTGCACACATACCAAATATGGGTCATAACAACACTCAATTATAAAAGCCAGAAGTGGTACTAAATGAAGAGCCATTTGGCAGTTGAAAGAGTCTTATTTCTGAGCCAAGTTCCCTAAAAAGAACCAGAATTCCCATCACTAATCCAAAACATTTTAGAACAACATTTATTGTATTTTAAGTAGTCTCTGTTGTCATTTAAAGTAAATATTGCACCTATTCTGTTTGCCTATACATTTTTCATTCACACTACAGTCCATCTGAAGTACATTCTTCTGAGGCAGAAGTAATATCTTCCAAACATCTCTTTTGATTGATTTCACAGTAAATATTTTTAGTCAATTAAATTCAGGTCAAACAGAGAGCAAACCATCTGAATTGGTTACCGGTTAGTGGTTACTATTTTAATTGGGATATGATGTACTTTGAGAACTGAAGTGTTTGGTAATGAGTTCTCTCACCAGATGATGATGATAGTCTGTCTTTATTTACTTTGCAAGACTGTACCCTAATACGTTTTTATAGCACATCAAATATTATTATATGTACTGTATTTTATTTGTTTTTCACCTTTACAATAACCTGCTGACAGTTAAAGGAAATTTGGTAACACTTTAGGGACCAGTTCTCACTATCAGCTAGCTCCTTATTAGCATGGATATTACTAGCATATTAGCTGTTTATAAGTACTTATAAAGCACACATTAATGTATTATTCTGCATCACCATATTTAAGATCCCTTAATACTAACCCATACCTAACCTTAACAATTACCCTACTAAGTATTAATGAACAGCAATTGAAGAGTTCATTGAGTCAAAAGTCACGTCAATTCACCTTTATTTAGCAACTTCTGCACATGACTGTGTCCAAGCAGCTTTAAAGGGTAAGTACATTCAACAATGAAATTTGGGCTGCTTTTTACTCACCCCCGAGGCATCCTAGGTGTATATGACTTTGTATATGACTATATGATCTTTCAGTTGAATCCAACCTGAGTTATATTCAAATTGCCTTTGATCTTTCAAGCTTTATCATTACAGTCAGTAGGTGTTGCATTGCTTCATTCCAAAAGATTTGAAATAGAAAGCACCCATCCATACAAAAAAGTGTCTCACACAGCTCCAGGGGGTGAACAAAGGCTTCCTGTAGTGAATCAATGCATTTTTGTAAGAAAAATATACATATTCAAAACGTAATAATGACTTGAATATAGCTTGTGCCAACAGTTGTACATAGAGGCAGCTCCGGACGGACGTCTGAAGTCAGTGTTGTGCATGATATGTGTACTGATAATGCAAGGGGACACTAGAAAACAAGCATATAAGTGTGCACATATATACCAAATAGGACATAATTTTACCAACTCACAGATCTGTTTAAAATATCACCATTGTCATCATAAAGTTAATCAAAATATTTAACTAAATTAAAATGTTAATAAACTCACTGTTGTCACACTGTCAGTCTCTGTTTTCCTGGGTGTTCCCTAGTGAGCTCACTTCTCCTTAGGCACTTCACCATAGGCACTTTAATTCCTCTAGTCTGGTTCTGTCTTCACAGTAATTGCACTCCAATTAAATCGCACAGGTGCTGACAATCCTTTGTCATTAGTATCCTTATATATAGCTGTCCTTCTCTGTTGTTTGTATGGAATCCTTACCGTATCTGTACCTATGTTCTCGTCTCCCGAGACTTCCCCTTACCTTCTCGTTCTTCCGAGTTCCTGTACCGTTTCATCCGTTTCGTCCGTTGCTGTTCCGGAGGCCGAGGCGGTGCCCGAGGCCGTTCCCGATGCGGTGCCCGATGCCGCTCCCGATGCTGTGGCCGAGGCAGTGTGCGTTGCTGTTCCGGAGGCCGAGGTGGTGCCCGATGCTGTTCCGGAGGCCGAGGTGGTGCCGATGCCGAGGCAGTGTCCGTTGCTGTTTCAGAGGCCGAGGCGGTGCCTGAGGCCATTCCCGATGCGGTGACCGATGCTGTTCCGGAGGCCGAGGAAGTGCCCGATGCTGTTCCGGAGGCCGAGGTGGTGCCCGATGCCGAGGCAGTGTCCGTTGCTGTTTCAGAGGCCGAGGCGGTGCCTGAGGCCATTCCCGATGCGGTGACCGATGCTGTTCCGGAGGCCAAGAAGTGACCGAGGCCGTTCCAGAGGCAGTGCCCGAAGCCAAGGCGCCTCACGTCTCCACAGGCAGTCCAGAGTCAAGTCAGGTTTTAAATACTTTGGGCACCAATAAAAGTAAAAGGAAAATTAATAAATATATAATTCCATTGCTGTATTGTCAGATTATTGTTTATGCCAGATTTGGCATGATGTGTATAATCTTGACAATCAGTTTTGGAGCTATATTTGCATGACTATAAAATAGATGCCTGCGGGTAATAATGACAGGCATTTATTTTGTAAAGGGGTCTGGTTTGATTTTATGCTTGTGCTATTTTAATCATATACCAAGGCAAACAAAATCTGAAAAGTATTAGTTTTAATTATCTCTGTGCTGTGTGACACTGCCACAAAACAGAGGAATAGTGTTAATTTCAGAAATTTAAGTCAAGTCAAGACACCTTAAAATGTATACAGTGTTTGATAGGGAGCCAGTGCACTGTTGACAGAACCAGGCTAATACGGTCATACTTCCTGGTTCTAGTAGAACTCTAGCTGCTTCATTTTGGATCTGGCCATTGACTGGAGGAGTACCTGAATTGATGGGTTGAAGCTGAACACGTGAGAACACGTCATTCTTTTCTTCATCTTCACTGACTGTTCTGTTTGAAACGTGCATTTGAAAGAACTGGTAAGAGGTGAAGGGTGAAGAGCATGCACGTGATGTCTTTGAGGAGGCAATCTGCATGCATTGTGAGCGTTTTTTTTTTTCAATAAAAAAGGAAGAAAAAAAGGCTTCTGGCTATCTGCTTCCCATTGTTCAGGACCCGCTGCTGCTGAGGCACGGAGGAGAATGAGCTTGTGAGAATTTCAGGTGGATTTGTCTGAATGGTTTAGAGAGGGACTTTCCCTTTTGCGCTCGTAATGGTGGCGGCCGAGAGAGAGCCTCGGGAGGATGATGTTATATCATTTAAAATTTTCTGATACTGAGGTTAGTGCTCTGCTGAGTTTTTACCCAGGAAAAACAGGAAATATTTGAGGATGGTGAAGAAGCTGAGGTTGAGCCTCCTCAATTCTCCTGTCCTGCGTATGTAGAGCTGTTGCAGGTTATGGATCGTGCCATGGCAAAGTTGGACTGAAAGTGCGCTAACAAGGTGTCAGCGTGAGGCCGCCTCGATGAGCATTATCTTTCTGACCATAGCCCTCCAGCACAGATGAGCCTTCCATTTATGCCTGATCTCCATACAGAGATCAAAAAGAAATGAAAGAGGCCATTTTCTTCTCGCATCCATCAGTTTCGCCCATAAAAGTTGTGCTGACATCAAGTTGATGCGCGAAAATGCCTATGAGATGATGAACCCCTTAGAAAGAGCTTTCTTTCGGGGGAGACATCCTCTCTTAATCTCCCTCCTTGCCATCTAAGCCCTTTCAAGAAATACATATCCTTTAAATGCAAGGCATATGCAGCAGCAGTTCAGGCTGTGGTTTTATTACACACAATGGTGGTTTTTCAAGCATTTCAGACTGATCTGCTAAGAGACTTGGACAGAGGCGAGGGCCTTTTTCCTGATCAGGTAGCCGAGCTGCGCTGCACCACGGATCTCTCTCCATGCTACCAAGCAGGTGTCACCCTGTCTAGACTCTGTTTCCCTGGGTGTTCACTAGTGGGCTCACTTCCCCTTAGGCACTTCAACGTAGGCACAAGAATTCCTCTAGTCTGGTCCTGTCTTCACAGTAATTGCACTCCTGTTAATTGCACCAGGTGCAGGCACTCTATTGTCATTAGTCTCCCTATATATTCCAGTCTTTTCCTGTTGTTTGTATGGAATCCTTACCCTTCGTGTATGCAGCATTCTCGTCATCCGAGATTCCCCTTCGTGTTCTCGTCTTCCGAGATTCACCCTTACTTCTCGTCTTCCGAGTTCCCTTTCCTGTTCCTTCCTTTGTTTATTTTTTTGTTTTGTTTGGACTGTCTTTTTGGTTTTGACCTTGGCTGTGTTTTGAAAACGATTTTGGATTACCCTTTATGGAATAAATACCTGCAATTAGATCTCTCGCTCTCCCTGTGTCTCTCTGGTACACAAATTGTCACAGCAGGCCACCTCTGCCATGGGCAGGACTATGGTGGCCAGGGTGGTAGCGGAGAGACATCCGTGGATGAACCCAGCAGACATCGGGAAGAAAGAAAAGGCTTTCTTCTTGATGCTTTGATTTCGCCTTCTGAACTTTTTGGTATTTCCATTGAGAGCGATACCAAGGTATCACATCTACTCATTCCCTAAAGGAATTTTTGCTTTTATCCTCCCCTTCCTAATTCCCCTGCAACCACCAGCTCTCCACCTGATCGAGGTTAGGTGGAGACCTCTCGCATAACAGTCTCCTATGCTGGACCTATAATGTTTTTGGCTGGTTCTATGTTCATAGCAACCACCTTACTCATGGTCCAGACTAAAAGGTGGCGCCCCTTGAGTGGGGCTCAAGTGCAGGAGGCTGGGTGAATATGTAACCCTTTCTGTGTATACTGAGGTGTATTAAATTGCTTGTGGTTATGTGTCTACTAATAAACTCTGTGAGTTTCCTTTGTAGTGCTCAGTTACAGTGTTTACTAAACACTCATCAGCACCAGCCTTCTGGCTTCATGTTCTGGCATTAGGGGGCTGAGCTCACAGGTTTCTGCGGGAGCATCCTTGATCATCAAGCCTGGCATAGCACTGCAGGGAATCTCATGTCTAGCCAGGTCACCCTGAGGGGTCTCCTGGCCGCTTAGTTGTGCTGTCGCATCCTGCGAGAAGTGGGGGTGGCAGTTACAGAAGTCTTCTTGTATATGTTGCCTAAGGTGATGCTCCCCTAGCTAGAGGTTTGTAAATTTTGAGCTTGATTCTTCCGTGCCGTTCAGTGCCTCTGCAATGCTTAGGAACCTTTAGGTACACACGCTAAGCTCTTTGTACTTTCTAAAAAAAAAAACAGTGTTAAGTCTGCACGCAAGACTCTGTGCACTTTCTGAAATCCTGTACAGTAAGGATTACACCCTCTGCCTTGTTCACTTTCTTGAGATGATTAGACCATGGTTCCTTGGTCTCCATTCGGCCAGTTTGTATTTGTTTATACACTTCAAGAATCGCTTCTCTCAACATGAGTGGCTATTTGGGCGATTCTCATGGTAGTTTAGCAGCACTCCCCTTTTCCAAGAATGGTCACCTATGAGCACGCTACTCTGTATTCGGAGTTCGCCTCTCATATGAGACTGAGTTCTCTGTTTTTTTCCCCAGAGCACTCCAGCATTATTTCCACAGATCGAGTTGATAAATCTCAAACATACTGTTTTGAGATGCACAATTCCATCTATGAGCTGCTCTATCAGAGTGCCACTAGAGTCCCTCCTTATAACAGCATTTGAAAATCCATGTATGTGAAGTCTTTGCACACTTAAAAAATACACACTGTGGTAAGTTTGCATGCTAGTATTCTGCGTTCTTTCTTAAATCTTATATGGTGAGGGCTTCAAACAGTTGCTTCGTTTCCTTTCTTGAGTTGGTACAGTAAAATCCCCGTTCATCATGGGTGCCACTCCACCTATGTATCCTCGAAAACCTATCTAAACAGGGTGTTGCTACTAGGGATCTGTCGAGACAGCTCCTTCAGCAAGCTTATGCGAAAGTAAGCGGTAGCCCCTGTGTGACAGGCAAGGCTTGGTATAAATTGCTAGGTTCTTAGCTGTATCCCTTTAAAGGAATCTTTCCTGATTCCAAGCCTTTCAGCTCTACCCTAGGCCAGGGCCCTAACAATTAAGTTGGGTATGTAGCTTAGGCCTTTGGTCATAAGGGGTACTGTCACAGACAGCCATCTAAATGTCCCAGGGGCAACTCCCATGGAAATGGTAGAGTTGGTACTTAGTGTTCGCCATGATTCTGGCCTGCACTCCCCTCAGCATGGCGGCATGGGTATACTGTTCCCCATAGTGACCCCTAGAGGATACAGTTTGAACCATGGTTCCCTAAATAGGGAATGAGACACTGCGTCCTCTAGCTCCCCGCCGTGCTTCGCACACAATCTTTAGATGAAGAAGTGAATTACGTGTTCTCCCGGTGCCTGTTTATAGTCACGCCAGAAGTGACGTCAGAGGCTGTTGTCGGCCAACTCGTTGGTGTTTTTTCAATGTATGCTTCAGACACGGGTCATGACGAAATGTTCCCCATAGTGACCCATAGATGATGCAGTGTTTTGTTCCCCAGGTGAAGAAAGGGATCTGATATTCAATAAGCCAAGATGTATCATTTGTTTAACCATATTGTATTTGTTTTTTGTTTGTTGAACCTCAATTAAATTGTTACTCTTAACCCCTTTACGTGCAAACATCGCTGACGGCCCCAGTTTATTATTGTTTCACTTTCACAGCACATTAAACATCACTGTCTTACTTCATCTGGACAAACTGTGCATCAATTGAACATTTAAAGACTCTAGTTTCGATATTTGACCAATATTTTGATAAAACATTGTTGCAGTGACAGATATTTAGTGATTTATGTCAGAAGTGCAAAATAATAAATCCGTATTATGCCACATTTTGAATAGAAATTCACCACTCACTCATATTCAGTCACGTCAGCAGTGGTTTATTTGTGTTCACATAGACTCACTGAACAGCGTCAATAAGAATTTATAGACAAAAGATGCATATCTGCGGAGATATATGGATATATTTACTGATGTTTACTTCATATTTCTTCAGACAGAATCATCATTTCTATTCATTTTCCACGGATTTACGCTATCTGATGATAAACAGCCTCTCCCAGCGATCTGTGTATGTGTTTGCTGTGTTGTCAGCTCGTGCTGTGTGTCACTCAGACTCTGATTGGGCCTTCCCAGTGTCAATCTTAGAGTGTCATATATGGGCACCGCCACATCGTGTCACATGCTTCCTGCACACTTCCTGGTAGTTATCTGGCCAAAACAACACTGAAACACCTCTGTACACACGAAATATCCAAATAATAAACCCGCGATTACGATAGTAAAGCTTGGTATGAGATTTTCTTGAGATCTGGGGCGTTTTTATAAAAAAGATCGAAAATGTACATGCGAAATGCTAACTTGTGCAGTGATGAAAAAGGCTACAAATAATATATTTTTACAACAGTAAACGACCAAATTCCACCCCTGATCGCTAAAGGAAGTTATTATAAACACTCGATCGGGGTTTAAAGTGAGTTTTGAGTAAAAGTGTACTAATAATTTCATTAATTGTCTGATGTAGCTTGATGCTAACGTTAGCTACAATGCTACTAATAGCAGGTGCTTTTCTTCTTCATAATGCATTTTTGTCTCAATAATTCACGTAAGGTCGTAAGAAAATGTTTTGTTGTATTTTTATAGTAAGACTTTTGATAAATAAGGGCTAAATGCAAAGAGAGACTGACGTGAGATCGCTGCTTTGTTGCTTTGTAAAGCCTGAAAAACCACAATCAATGCTAATAAAGGTGGAATAAAAACAAAAGAATAATGATAAAAGAATAATGCAGATAATGTGTCATACCTGGCGGAGGTGTGAAAGACTCGTTTGGTGAGAACAATCGAATCATGAATGGGGTGTTATGCAAAGCCAACACACACACAAAATACACAGAAGAGTTTACATGTGAGATCTTACAGGGATGACAAGGGCCATAAATCAATCTGATTAGCCTTCTCTAAAAACACACATGACATGGCCTTAGAAAATATTTCATAAAATTCACAGTTTTACAGATTCGATTATGACATTTTTTTATGAAGTTTTGGAAGACTTGTGGCCTTAGCTACACTGTGTTTTCAAACTCATTTCCTACATCAACAATTTTTAAAATACATTTAAAACATATGTTTTTAATATTTTTATTTTTGTTTTTATGTTTGAGCTTATATATCTCTATTATCATTATAGTCTGAGTGATTCTGATTCCTAAACAGTAAACTTTAAAGTGTCAGCTTTGTGAACAAAGGTTGATTATGTATCTAGTCAGAAAGAATCATGAGCAGAAACCTTTTTATTTTGGGAATGTAATTTCGGTCTCCATGCCAAAAAAGGGGGGTTACTAGTAAGGGGTTAACTTGGTTTGGACTTTTTTTGTATGTTCTAGTTCAGGGAACAGACACAGACTCTATAGTGTGATATCTAGGTGAAAGAGTCTCTATGTGCTGAGAATTAGCTGACCTCTGTGATGTGAGGCAGCTAGCAGATGGTCGGTTTAGCCAGTCTGTCTGCTTCCTGCCCTGGGCCACTGTTAGTCAAGTATAAACTCTAAGATTTTGTGCCATATTTCTAGAGAGAAGAGTGGCGCCACCCCGGGAGGGATGAAGACCATCTCTTTTCAACAGATCAGGTCTGCCCCAAAAGCTCGTCCAATTGTCTATGAAACCTATGTTATTCTGTGGGCACCACTAGACATCCGGCCATCTCGTCACCACGGTAAACAGGGAGGGGACCAGAGCATATTACAGTGTCTGACATTGTGCTTGCAAGTTCACACACCTCTTTAATGTTATTTTTAGTGATCTCCGTCTGGCGAAGTCAAACATCATTAGCGCTGGCATGAATAACAATCTTACTGTATTTACGTTTAGAATTAGCCAGCACTTTTAAATTTGCCAAGATGTCAGGCGCTCTGGCTCCCGGTAAACATTTGACTATGGTGGCTGGTGTCTCTATATTCACGTTCCGTACAATAGAATCACCAATAACTAGACCACTTTCAGCAGGTTTCTCAGTGGGTGCATCACTGAGTTGGGAGAACCTGTTTAATGTTTTGATCGGAACAGAAGAGCGGTGTTTTGACCCACGACTACGCTGCCTCACTGTCACCTGTCAACTGTACATGTGGCAAGAGGTGCAAATAAGAATAGCAGGAGAAGCCATTACTCACCGTGCTTGATTCTTACTGCGGTTTTTTGATGAACTTGTGAAAAACTGGAGCGAGAGAGAGGAGAGGAGAGGAGAAAAGAAAACAGCAATAGGTTCGAATGAAAACACTAATGACAAGCTAACGAGTGCTAACGATTTGCAGGTGTACTGCACTCACGGATATAAAATAAAAGTGAACGATCAAAATTAATCTGATAAGATTGATCGATAACTTCAGAAATATGGTGTGAAATAAGTTATACTTTATCACTTTTGTAACGGATATGCAGGTCATCGATTCATGGGTTAAATTCAGGCATACAAATGAAACTTTTTTTGCACTAAATGCCTGGCCTGGCGCCAGCCTGGCTGGACTTAAATTATTTACGATACCCGTGCAAGCCTCAAAGGGGACATGAAATCCCCCCCCACACACACACGCACACACACGCAAACAAACTTTTCTTTATGCTTTTTATGTAAGTCCTAAATAATATGTATTTTGAATATGTTTGTGGGTACAATGGTTAATCCTTGTTATGCGAGGATTATAATTTTACTAGCTTATAAATTGGAAATGTTTCTCCTCATTTTAACTTTCTCAAAGAGAGCCATGTTTCTGCAACCCCCACTCCTGACCAGGTCGTAAAGCTTTATGACCCCACTGGGCAACAGGACGGGAAAGAGTCCATTCACTGGTACCTTTTTCTCAATGTATCCTAAGCTATTACTTATTCAATGTGGTCTCAATGTATGAAGTATTGCTTTTGGTGCATTAAAGATTCCCCATATAAATTGGAGAATCTGCAGTTTTATCATGTGTTAATCAAATCTTTAAATGGGTGTAATTCTGCATTTGAATGTAACTTTGTGATTCTATCAGTTATAGATGTACTGTTTGGTGTTTTTGGAATTGTCATGTTGTGACCCAACGTATTCCCTGTGTAAAATGTGTGTAAAATCTAATAGTCTTGAATTAAGAACTTGCTAGAATATCACTGCTGAAATCTAACAAGCCCCAAAGTTAGTAGGGTGGTTGTTTCCACAGAGACAAAGGAACTTTCCCCGCTTCAGATCGCGGACGTTCATTGGTTGTTCACGCGAACAGAGGCGTGAACCATCCCAAGCCATAAGAGCCGATCGAACAAGGTCCGCCTTGTTTTTCTTCTTCTCCTCTTCATTCTCTGACACGCTGCTCTCCTGTGCGACCAATGTCGCTCCCGCTCGTGCTCATATCGCCATCCCCCTCAGCACAGGGACTGAGAGGAGCCAGTCTCATGGCTCCTCCGCAAGCTTTCATTTTCGTTGTTTTGTTTAGTTTTCTTTACTAAGTTTATTCAACTATTCGCCTCTCCACACAAGGAAGACGAATTCTGCAACATTGTTTGTTGAACCTTTAAAATATCGCGCGATTCCGCAGCAGCCCGGAAGATGAACGAACACCCCTTGCCACAAAGGACCACGCTGCTCCATGCTCACGCCAAGATCCAGTGCTGCTCCAGCGTGCGCCGGTCTCCAGCTCAAGCACATTGGACACTTTGCAAGTATCAATTTTCTATGGAGATTTAAATGCTGCTTTACAGCGTTGCTATGATTTGAGTCGTTGTTGGCTTCCAAAAGTTACTGACTGTGATTTTCATACCTGAGCTCATTCTGTGATCTCATTCATTTTCTCTCTCTCTCTCTCTCTCTCTCTTTCTCTCTCTCCCTCATTTGGATTCCGTTATGTCTTGTACAAAGTTTACTGTCTGTATTGTCGTACGAATATTTACTCTGTGTGATTTGTAGTTTCGATGTATTATTAGTCAATTATTAAAAACCCATATATTCATGATTCCTGTCTCCACCACCCGCTCACATTACGAGTCACTGAGATGTCTGATCTAGCTACAAGCTTTAAATTTAGAAACTAAATTTATCATAATGATAGGATAATGTTTTCATGGCCAGAGAATATTTTTCCTTGAATTATAAGAAGTGATAACTTTATTGAAAATTGATAGTTTAATCTTACGGCCGTTTGCTGGACAAACCACTGTTTGATTTGCAGTAATTTACAGTAAGATATATCACAATAATTGATATGAAGAATGGAATATTGACATATTAATGAGTAAGTTACAGTGCCCTGTAATGATTTATTGATGAATGCAATTGAGCTATTTTTTCATAATCAATAAAATTTAGTGTTACTGTCATATGAGATATATATTAATCATATTTCTGATTAATTATTCAAATTCCCTATATATCATTTGAGTTAATTATTCTGTACAACTCGTTGTTACAGTTTTGGTGGAGAATGCGGGCATTTCAAACGTCGTTTGTGAGCAATCGATCTGTGTATATGGTTTTTAATAATTTCTGCACGTGCGCTATGAAATTATGTACTTGTGAGATAAGTCGCAAGACGCGAACTCACTCCTAACTGACTGAGGCAAAAAGCTGATCAGTCAGCACGTTAGGTATTTATAGAAACTTAACAGTATAGTCACTGTTATTTTTTATGAAAGTAAACTGCAGTATAACGTTAAAAGCCCCTGTTAAGAAAGCTCAAAATCTTTTACAGTGAGAAAATTTTAATATGAATAATTAAAAGATAAAGAAATCTTTAATTAGTTGCAACATGTAAATCTGAACATGATTGCTTATTAAATATCGTTATTGAATTTGTGGTAAAACCACAGTGATATTCAAAAAAAAAAAAAAAATAAACGATAAAAACTCCTGGTCTAAAATTGGCTTAGCTACCCGATTTTAAACCTAAAACATTTAAATCATAAGTGTTATTTTGATAAATGTTTATGGGATTTCAACAGATGTAAAAATTCCGGTTTTTCACATTTGTGTCTGGGCAGTGAAACGAATCCTGTCCTTACACTCTTGTGCAGTATATAGCACCACAAAAGGTCATAAAACATTTTTCTGTTTGTAACTTGTGATTTTTGATGCAGAAAATCAGCCTTGACAAACGATCAGATTCTAAGTCATATTGAAATTGTAATTCCGCTAGCTAAACACCAGAGGGAAGTTTAGAAGTTTCAAGTTACGCCCTGCTTTCTGATTCCAGCTTGCATGAGTGCAAGTCCGCCATCCCGTGGCCGTTTCAGATAATGCGCTCTAATTGCTAATCTTTTTCCCCTGTGATGTATTGAATTAGATGTCTAAATTCTCGATAATTATTTGCATTTACAGCTTTCCTCGTGCAAATATTATTGTCACGTTCAGTGTTATGGGAAACACAGGAGAAGGAACCGATTGCAGGTAAGTCGTTTATTAAGGGATAATCCAAATGGGTAAACAAGCCAGGCAGGGTCAAAACCAGAAGATCCAAAACAAAACATATACAAGACACGAACACAAGGCAAGGCAAGGCAAGAATGATGGACATGAAATAACTCTGACATTAAACAAGGACTCCGTAACACAGACTGAGACAAACCGGGTATAAATACACAGAAGGATGATGAGGGAAGTGGAGACAGGCGGGGAACAATCAATTAACACAAACAAGGAGGAAGGTGACCAAATAAGGGCAAGTGAGACCTCTAGTGGACACCCAGGGATACACAGACCAGACACTGTGACATTACCCCCCCTCTAAGGAGCAGCTTCCAGATGCTCCTAAGACACAAAAAACAAACCAAAAAGACCAGGAGGGAGGCGGACAGGTGGAGGCTCAGGGGGAGGGACGGAGGGCCGAAAACTTGGGGAACAGACACCAGAAGTGAAAACACAAAAAAGGGAGACCAGGAGGGAGGAGGACCAGAGGAGGTTCAGGGGTAGGGATGGAGGGCCAGACTAACTGAGGGGAACAGACAGAAACATAACAGAAACCAAAACACCAAACAGAAGTCCATGAAGGGCATGTTGAGGCGGAGCAGAGGACCACCACGGCCGTGTGGTCAGGGCAGAAACACGCCCCCGTGGTTGAGGCTGGAGTCCCCCAGAACAGAGCAGCAGACCACCCAGTGACTTGACTTGGCTCTGGAGGGTCATCGGTGACTGGCCCTGGCTCCGGAGGGTCCACAAACACCTGACTCGACTCTGGAGGGTCCACTGGCACCTGACTTGACTCCGGAGGGTCCACTGGCACCTGACTCGACTCTGGAGGGTCCGCTGCAACCTGACTCGACTCCAGAGGGTCCGCTGGAACCTGCCTCGACTCCGGAGAGTCCCCCGGAACCTGACTGACTCCTGAGAGTCCACCGGAACCTGACTCAACTCCGGAGAGTCCACCAGAACCTGACTCGGCTCATCGGTGACTGGCCCTGGCTCTGGAAGGTCCACAAACACCTGACTCGACTCTGGAGGGTCCACTGGCACCTGACTCGACTCCGAAGGGTCCGCTGGAACCTGCCTCGACTCCGGAGGGTCAGCTGGAACCTGCCTCGACTCCGGAGGGTCCGCTGGAACCTGCCTCGACTCCGGGGGGTCCACCGGAACCTGACTCGACTCCGGAGAGTCCACAGGAATCTGACTCGACTCTGGAGAGTTCATGGGAACATGACTCAACTCCGAAGAGTCCACCAGAACCTGACTCGACTCCGGAGAGTCCACCGGAACCTGACTCGACTCCGGAGAGTCCACCGGAACCTGACTCGACTCCGGAGACTCCACGGGAACATGATTCGACTCTGAACTGTCTGTGGAGACCTGAGGCGCCTCGGCTTCGGGCACTGCCTCTGGAACGGTCTCGGGCACCGCCTTGGTCACGGCATTGGGAGCGGCCTCGGGCACTGCATCGGGAATGGCCTCAGGCACCACCTCGGCATCGGGCACCACCTCGACCTCCGGAACAGCATCAGGCTCTGCCTCGACCCCCGGAAAAGCATTAGGCACCGCCTCGGCATCGGGCACCACCTCGGCCTCCGGAACAGCATCGGGCATCGTCTCGACCTCCGGAACAGCATCGAGCACCGCATCGAGAACGACCTCGGGCACCACCTCGGTCACGGAGAAGGAACCAATTGCAGGTAAGTCATTTATTAAGGGATAATCTAAACGGGTAAACAAGCCAGGCAGGGTCAAAACCAGAAGATCCAAAACAAAACATAAACAAGACACGAACACAAGGCAAGGCAAGGCAAGAATGACGGACATGAAATAACTCTGACATTAAACAAGGGCTCCGTAACACAGACTGAGACAAACCGGGTATAAATACACAGACCAAATAAGGGAAAGTGAGACCTCTAGTGGACACCCAGGGATACACAGACCAGACACTGTGACAATTATTACAGGGAAACAAAAAAAATTTCCCTTCCTTTGACTGTTCACATTTACTTTGAGTTTGGTTCAAACATGATTTGAATTAAAATGTAATTGTTTAATAGTGGAAATTTAGATGTTTCAGGTCAACTACTGATTGACCCACTTAGAAGGTAAGCCATCTAGTGGCAGTCTCAATCAATCAATCAATCACCTTTATTTATATAGTGCTTTAAACAAAATGCATTGCGTCAAAGCACTGAACAACATTCATTTGGAAAACAGTGTCTCAATAATGCAAAATGATAGTTAAAGGCAGTTCATCATTGAATTCAGTTATGTCGTCTCTGTTCAGTTTAAATAGTGTCTGTTTATTTATTTGCAATCAAGTCAATGATATCGCTGTAGATGAAGTGACCCCAACTAAGCAAGCCAGAGGTGACAGCGGCAAGGAACCGAAACTCCATCAGTGACAGAATGGAGAAAAAAACCTTGGGAGAAACCAGGCTCAGTTGGGGGGCCAGTTCTCCTCTGACCAGACGAGACCAGTAGTTCAATTCCAGGCTGCAGCAAAGTCAGATTGTGCAGAAGAATCATCTGTTTCCTGTGGTCTTGTCCTGGTGGTCCTCTGAGACAAGGTCTTTACAGGGGATCTGTATCTGGGGCTCTAGTTGTCCTGGTCTCCGCTGTCTTTCTGGGCAGTAGAGGTCCTTTCTAGGTGCTGATCCACCATCTGGTCTGGATACGTACTGGATCCGGGCGACTGCAGTGACCCTCTGATCTGGATACAGACTGGATCTGGTGGCCACGGTGACCTCGGAACAAGAGAGAAACAGACAAATATTAGCGTAGATGCCATTCTTCTAATGATGTAGCAAGTACGGTGTTATGTGAAGTGTTTCCGGTTCCGGTTTACCTAATTAATGCAGCTTAAAAATCCTTTAACGGATTTGGATATTAAAAGCATATTAGTATGTTATGTGTATGCCAGGTTAAAGAGATGGGTCTTTAATCTAGATTTAAACTGCAAGAGTGTGTCTGCCTCCCGAACAATGTTAGGTAGGTTATTCCAGAGTTTAGGATCCAAATAGGAAAAGGATCTGCCGGCCGCAGTTGATTTTGATATTCTAGGTATTATCAAATTGCCTGAGTTTTGAGAACGTAGCAGACGTAGAGGAGTATAATGTAAAAGGAGCTCATTCAAATACTGAGGTGCTAAACCATTCAGGGCTTTATAAGTAATAGGCAATATTTTTAAATCTATATGATGTTTGATAGGGAGCCAGTGCACTGTGGACAGGACCGGGCTAATATGGTCATACTTCCTGGTTCTAGTAAGAACTCTTGCTGCTGCATTTTGGACTAGCTGTAGTTTGTTTACTAAGCGTGCAGAACAACCACCCAATAAAGCATTACTATAGTCTAACCTTGAAGTCATAAATGCATGGATTAACATTTCTGCATTTGACATTGAGAGCATAGGCCGTAATTTAGATATATTTTTGAGATGGAAAAATGCAGTTTTACAAATGCTAGAAACGTGGCTTTCTAAGGAAAGATTGCGATCAAATAGCACACCTAGGTTCCTAACTGATGACGAAGAATTGACAGAGCAACCATCAAGTCTTAGACAGTGTTCTAGGTTATTACAAGCAGAGTTTTTAGGCCCTATAATTAAAACCTCAGTTTTTTCTGAATTTAGCAGTAAGAAATTACTCGTCATCCAATTTTTTATATCGACTATGCATTCCATTAGTTTTTCAAATTGGTGTGTTTCACCGGGCTGCAAGGAAATATAGAGCTGAGTATCATCAGCATAACAGTGAAAGCTAACACTATGTTTCCTGATGATATCTCCAAAGGGTAACATATAAAGCGTGAAGAGTAGCGGCCCTAGTACTGAGCCTTGAGGTACTCCATACTGCACTTGTGATCGATATGATACATCTTCATTCACTGCTACGAACTGATGGCGGTCATATAAGTACGATTTAAACCATGCTAATGCACTTCCACTGATGCCAACAAAGTGTTCAAGTCTATGCAAAAGAATGCTGTGGTCAATTGTGTCAAACGCAGCACTAAGATCCAATAAAACTAATAGAGAGATACACCCACGATCAGATGATAAGAACAGATCATTTGTAACTCTAAGGAGAGCAGTCTCAGTACTATGATATGGTCTAAATCCTGACTGGAAATCCTCACATATACCATTTTTCTCTAAGAAGGAATATAATTGTGAGGATACCACCTTTTCTAGTATCTTGGACAGAAAAGGGAGATTCGAGATTGGTCTATAATTAACAAGTTCTTTGGGGTCAAATTGTGTTTTTTTTATGAGAGGCTTAATAACAGCCAGTTTGAAGGTTTTGGGGACATATCCTAATGACAATGAGGAATTAATAATAGTCAGAAGAGGACCTATGACTTCTGGAATCACCAGAATAGGGTCTAACATACATGTTGTTGGTTTAGATGATTTAACAAGTTTATACAATTCTTCCTCTCCTATAGTAAAGAATGAGTGGAACTGTTCCTCAGGGCATCTATAGTGCACTGTCTGATGTGATACTGTAGCTGACGGCTGAATGGTTGCAATTTTATCTCTAATAGTATCGATTTTAGTAAAGTAAAGTAGTTCATAAAGTCATTACTGTTGTGGTGTTGGGAAATTTTTCGTTAATTTAGCCACTGTATTGAATAAATACCTGGGGTTATGTTTGTTTTCTTCTAAAAGAGAAGAAAAGTAATCGGATCTAGCAGTTTTTAATGTTTTTCTATAGTATATGCTACTTTCCCGCCAAGCAATACGAAATACCTCTAGTTTTGTTTTCCTCCAGCTGCACTCCATTTTTCGGGCTGCTCTCTTTAGGGTGCGAGTATGCTCATTATACCATGGTGTCAAACTGTTTTCCTTAACCTTCCTTAAGCGTAAAGGAGCAACTGTATTTAAAGTGTTAGAAAAGAGAGAATCCATAGTTTCTGTTACATCATCAAGTTGTTCTGAGGTTTTGGATATGCTAAGGAATTTGGATACATCAGGAAGATAACTTAAAAAGCAGTCTTTTCTGGTAGAAGTGATGGTTCTTCGATACTTGTAACAAGAAGTAGAATTTACAATTTTGGCTATATGAAGTTTGCACAGAACTAAATAATTATCTGAGATATCATCACTTGGCTGAATAATTTCAACACTATCAACATCAATTCCATGTGCCAGTATTAAATCTAGAGTATGATTTCGACAAAGAGTAGGTCCTGAAACATGTTGTCTAACACCAATAGAGTTCAGAATGTCTATAAATGCTGATCCCAATTCATCTTTTTCATTATCGACATGGATATTAAAATCACCAACTATTAAAACTTTATCTGCAGCCAGAACTAACTCGGATGTAAAATCACCAAACTCTTTAATAAAGTCTGTATGGTGCCCTGGTGGCCTGTATACAGTAGCCAGTACAAACATAACAGGGGATTTATCATTAACATTGGTTTCTCTGGATAATGTTATATGAAGCACCATTACTTCAAACGAGTTATACTTGAAGCCTGCCCTCTGAGAAATCCTGAAAACGTTGTTATAAATTGAAACAACTCCTCCCCCTTTGCCTTTTAGACGCGGCTCATGTTTATAACAGTAATCTTGGGGGGTGGACTCATTTAAAATAATGTAATCATCAGGTTTTAGCCAAGTTTCTGTCAAACAGAGCACATCTATATTATGATCAGTTATCATATTATTTACAAAAAGTGTTTTCGTAGAAATGGATCTGATATAATAATAAGCCAAACTTTATCATTTGTTTATCCATATTGCATTTGTTTTTTTTTATTTGTTGAACCTCAATTAAATTGTTAGCCTTAACTTCGTTTGGACTTTTTTGTATTTTCTAGTTCGGGGAACAGACACAGTCTCTATAGTGTGATATCTAGGTGAAAGAGTCTCTATGTGCTGAGAGTTAACTGACTCTCCTGTTAAATCGACTAACAGACCTCTGTTTTTTTCCATTCTGTTTTGAATTGCATGTCCACTTTTACCCTTTTTGATTAATCTCACCCTGTTTGATTAATTTTGTAATTATTAATGATAACTTACAGCTATGATTGGATTATAGGACATTATTCAGATTTTCCTTTTAATTCTTGCAAGCTTATTTTACATTTTGATTTAAACCAGTTTTGAATTTTTAATTTGAATTCAGTTTTCTGCTCAGCAGGTTAAGCACAGAGAGGCAGTACTCCCCCCCCCATCCCCCCCCCCCCCCCCTGGTGAAAACCAGCAACTTCTCCTCTCGTGTTTCATTCCTATCTTTTATTTTGATTTGTATTATTTTTCTTCTCTCTTTTGGCTTAGGTTATTTTGATAATTATCATTATTATCATAATTCCTTTGCTTTGTTTTATAATTATTAGGTAAAGCTGTTACCTCTCATTTCTACATATATATTTAATCAATTGATTAAACAAACAAAACCTTAATTAACTTTAAGTTTCCTTTGTTCATCCTTTGTGTATTTGATTGAAGAACTCCCTTGGTGATTGGACAGTCATCTCAGGTTTCCAGTGAGCAAGGCTGCCCGACCGGTGCCCGACCACTGGCTGCGAGTGAAACTCGGTTCCTTTTGTCTCTGGCTGTTAGCGGCACGCAGTGGAGACATCAGCAATTTGGCAGTCCAAAGGTTGTGTTAAAAGTCACAAGCTGTTCGAGAGGGCACAACGCCAGAATAACGGAGGACTGGGGACACTGCGGTTGAGTGTTTGGGGAGCACCGGAGAGGTTGACCAAGCCACTGGTTTCCACCTGAATGACTTCAATTCACCCAGGTGAACCAAATGTGATAAAACCCATCCACTTATTATAAGCCAGAATATTAGATATTCCCCCAGATATATTTTAAGTGTTTAACCCTTTTGCTTCTTTAAGCCACACCATATTTCTAGGTTTCCTACCCAGATAGCCCACTCACCTGTTGGCCCTATCTTAACACCTAGCAGTAGGCTTAGGCCTCCTTATTCTCACTAACACATTGTGTTTCTATTGTTTTTATCTCATTTCAAGTGTTGTTTCACTGTGATCTTTTTCTATCCTCTGTTCTGTTGTGATTTGTTTCTTTCATTTCACATAGAGACAGTGACCTGTGAGAGCCAACACGAAGTTAAATAGTAGAGCGACAACCAGCAGCCGGTGTCATCACTTGACCCGCTAGGCTACTGCCTGTCAAATCTCAATTTCAGGTCCTTCGTTGACCCAAGTTAATTGGCTAACCAATTAACCCAACTGTCTGACTGTTTGCATCAGTTAGCCCCAAAATTCTCATAAACGGCACAGACCGTATGAATATAGCTCGTTAAACGTAGAACGAACTTGCATTGGTCTTTGTGTGTGTGTGTGCTGTGCCTCTCTCACCAACAGAGAGTCAGGATGTTCCAGTCATCCAGTCCAGCAGTCCACGGGCGCCACCTCTCGACATGGTGAAAGCAGTGACGACCCCCTTCCTGCCCAAGGACGCCAGTAACCTGCAGCACCCAGAGCAACTAGACACCGAGCTAGATGAACTGATGGCACGCGATCCAAACCAAAGTGACTACTACAAAGAACTCACCAGGATCTTCGGAAGCCTAGTTCACATTCTCGTCGCCCAGGCACGGCTCAGTGAACGGAGCAACATCACGGAGGAGGCCTGGAAGGACCAGGCCCCAACCCAGAGTCATCTTGATCAGTTCCTCCTCGAGACCCAGAACCATCGCGAGAAAGAGGACGACACAGATCCAGAGCTACAGAAAGGAGTTGAAAGACTTCACAATGCCCTGCAAGATCTTCGCCTCGACACAGATCAAAAAGAACAGCTGGAGAGAGAAGCCAGAAAAGAACTCAACAAAAAACTCCAGCAAGGTGACGCTCTCCTAAAAAGAGCAGAGACTGAACTGAAAGAAAGAGACTATAAAAACTGGGCCTGCAAAACACACTTGCAAGCGGCCCGAGCTAAAATCAACGAGCTTATTCTGCAGAGAGACAAGCTCCAAGATGAACTTGACACTGTTCACACAGAACTGAGACAATCTCACAGGTTACAGAGTGCGCCACTCCAACCTTTTCAGTCAAGAACCCAGAGCTGAAAAAGGGGGTGTAAGCTCACGGCTCAAGAAATCACCAGCCAGCTTACAAGCACACCTGTCAACAACGGAGGGGAGAGAACCCTTCCAGAAAACGCATGCCACAAAACCCTGCACGGCTCACAGAGAACTTGACAAGCTAGCCAGAAGCATCCGTACGTTCAAGTCAGATCCTGCAGGAGGACAGGACGTTCATGCTTCTTTACAAGACATTGACTTTCATTTGCAAACTGTCACCAACGGGACAGATGTGAACACATTGTACCTGTTAAAAATCACGTCCAGACGTGATGTGCATTCCTTTCTGGATCGTCAACCAGAGACTGTCAAAGCGTACTACCAGCAACTGCTATAGACTTTGATTCTTGAATTCTCTGATCCAGACTCAGACCATGGGCTCCTTATTGCTATGGACCTCAAACAGAGCCGATTTGAAAACCCACAGTCTTTCTGTAGTCAGCTACCAAAAGGCTACTTCGGAGCATGCAACGAACCAGGTATGGAACAGGATGTCAACTTAAAAACTCTGTTCCTCCTAAACCTACATGCCAGTTGGAGTTTTCATCTCAGAGTCCCAGCGTGTCCACGTAACAGGACTACACAAGAGTTACGGAACTTAGCCCACAAAGCTTGCACCAAGCAAAAGACTATTTGTGAAAAGACTGTGAAAAACCCCAAAGTCTTCGTCTTAGAGCACTGCTTGGAGTTAACCCTAGATGGCGCCTTACAACACCACAGTCACAGACATTTTTACAGAGAGTCAATCCTGCCACGTCTGAGACAGCAGAGAGCCTGAGGGTGCTGAAAGAGCTTCTTCACATGAAAACTCGCAAGGAAGATGAGCCAAGCACCCAGAACACTGCCCGTCATCCACAGACCACAGAGCTAACTGTCACAGTACAAAGTGACAACAACACCAAACTCAACAGCTGACAGCTGCACACCCTAAACGAGACAGCACAGGTCCTCACACCAGGTACCACAAACAGCAAGCTACACAAGACCGGTCCTAACCACCCATCGATCGTCACACCTGCCCTGATGCCAACATTCCTGGGCAGCCTTGTCAAAAAGGGGGTGGGCCGAAAAGGAGTCAGCATGGAAGACCTGATCGACACAGGATTAAACCTGACGGTGATCTCATCTCACCTTTTCAAAAGACTCCAATTTGAAGCTAAGAGACCTCAAACTTATGAACTGAATGTACAGGCGTACAGACAGAATGACATCCAGTTTGAACAGGTTGTTTCCATTCACCTGACAATCGTTCTGATGAGTCTAATACATCCCATGTATGTCCCACCAATGAACACTCATACATTTCTCATCGACGAAGACCTGCTAGAACACTTTGACCCTTTTCTGAACTTCAAACAGCTAAAAGACTTTGCTCAAGTGTGAGAATCTCTTTCCCGCCAGCCACACAGGTTCCTAGAGCCAGACTGTCAGGTCACAGAGGTCACGGGAACCCCAGCAGCCAGCCATGAGTACAACACCCTAACGACAAGCTCAAGTTCATGCCTCTGAACCTTAGTCAACAAACAGGGTACGGTGGTACCAGCTTACACCAAAGGGGTCGCTGTTCGGCTCAACCTGCAATGTGGTCAAACCTTACACCACACGCTGGGTTTCTTCCAATCCTCACCTGAATGTATGGAACTCGGACTCACACTTGCAAACAACAAGCATTTCCAACACCTGTTCCAGCAATGTGATAACATCACAAAAACACACAGTGTGACAGTGTACTGGAGGAAGGTAAAAGGACACTCGAAGCTACCAAGTCTAGACAAGGACTTTAAAGATCACACTGACCCCCTTGCCAAAACTGGCACACTAAACAACATTCTGTGGTCACTCCCAACCCACCCACCCACATTCAAGGTTGAAGTGATTACACACAGCATAAGAACTTTACTAGCTAAACTGCCTACCTCAGAATCGCTTACGCTGGCTCCGTTGTCTACACAGACCAACATAGCGGACATGCGGGCTTCTGAAACCTCCATAATGACTTTGCTTTACCACCTCTCAGACCCCTCCATCTACCCTGGCAACCAGTCTACAGTCACTGACAACCAACGCCCCAGACCACTGCATGATACACAAAACACGCTGCGTGCACAGAACAATATTGTGGGTTGTGCACCGTCTGACATCACAATGCCAGGGCTTGTAATGCCACGGAGCAAAAGGGGGATAATGCCAATATATTTCCATGATGCAGCATGTGCTGCACCACGCAGCACCAGAGCCACTGACAAAACACTGAGGCAAGCGTCATGCCAGCAGCAAGATATGGCAAAACATGGGCGAGGGCAAGCTAAACCCAGTCGCCGCTCACTAAGCAAAGAGGCTGCCCTGTCCAACCTGTCCAAACAACCCCTCGTTTGTTTCTTTCTCCCCTTTCTCTCTCTCTCTCCCTATTATCTGTACTAGGATGCTGCTGTGGTTTGCCGTGCCGTGCTGTCAGCCAAAGAGAGGACAGCTGCCACCGAGAAAACCGCTGAGACTCCTGACCAACGATGACAGGGCACACTACCCCAGCACTGTAACCGAATACAGCTGTACAAGGTTCCGATGGAGAGAGGACTCCCTCACTCACACTGAGGCCAATGTCAAACACATGTTCAGTCAACATGAGAAAGTGACTGTTATACAAACAAAGTTAAGTGAACACCACAACCACTCCAAACAGTTCCCGGGAGCTTTGCTCAGAGCCGCTGCTGCCGCCAGGATGTTTAACATTGTTATGTCCAGTGTCAATGCAGCGAACCAGACCGTAAACTCCTTGAAACCACTGTTTACTGTCTTCCAGAAGGACTTTAACCAGACTCAGCTGTTTACAGTGTTAACAACAGACATGTGAGAGGTTAGCTGTGAGAGGTTAGCTCCTCCAATGACAGCCTAACCACGAGTAAAACCCCACCATACATGATACCCTTAAGCCTTGTGTTAACTGTGCTGTCTTACGCCATCACCATGCCAGCTGACCTGCTACAAATACACTTGGCCAACTCTCTGGATAGTGCCATCCTACTGCACGTCAACCCCAAACAGAGAGAAGTGAATGTGCTCCTGAACCTACCCATCAGCTAGTCAAGCCAAGTCTACAGACCTAAAGACATTGTCAGTGTCAGGATGTGGAAAAGCAACACCCACACCAAGACACACATTCCAGATGTGGTGGCCTACCACGACAGCGACACACAGCTGTACCTGGCCCCAAACATGCACATGTGTACTTTGACCAAAGACATTCATTATCTCTGCCTTAGCAAACCCTTCCTCAGACACAATGCTGAAGGAATCTGCGAGTTGCAACCCTGGGTCAGCGATATGCGCTGCCCTGCCGAAGCCAAGCCTCGTACACAAGTCACAGAATGGCTCGTCAACACTCCTGTGCGCTCAGCTACACTGACCTACGACCAGCATGACACCGCCACCCGTGCCAACCTGCTTGACCAACTAATGAAAGGTACCACCCAACACATTGACATTACTCCTGTCGACACAGCCCTCCAAGCACTGTCTCGACAGCCCGTTCTGAACCCGTCATCTGCGGTCCGAGCCTGGACTGCTGCCGACACTGCACGGTGCATCTCCACTGTCATTGGTCCCGCCCTGACTCTTGGTGTGACCTTCATCCTATACAGGATACTCAACGAGACTCAAACCTCTACAGCCAAACTCACGACAAATGTGACTGGAGGTCTGCGATGGAATCCCCGGAAAGGGGGTGCCAAGTCAAAGACAACACCAAACCTCATCAAGCTGAATCCTCAGCTTCAGGAACCACCTGCCATCATGACCCGCGTGCTACATGACCATTACGATTCACCTGTCATCTGCCCATCCTGATGATTGCCGTCCGATGATGTCCACACAGGGACTTCATCTGACGTAAAGGGGGAGATGTAACTGATATGCAGGTCATCGATTCATGGGTTAAATTCAGGCATACAAATGAAACCTGCTTGCACCAAATGCCTGGCCTGGCGCCAGCCTGGCTGGACTTAAATTATTTACGATACCCGTGCGAGCCTCAAAGGGGACATGAAACATGGTTTAAATCGTACTTATATGACCGCCATCAGTTTGTAGCAGTGAATGAAGATGTATCATATCGATCACAAGTGCAGTATGGAGTACCTCAAGGCTCAGTTCTAGGGCCGCTACTCTTCACGCTTTATATGTTACCCTTGGGAGATATCATCAGGAAACATGGTGTTAGCTTTCACTGTTATGCTGATGATACGCAGCTCTATATTTCCTCGCAGCCCGGTGAAACACACCAATTTGAAAAACTAATGGAATGCATAGTCGATATAAAAAATTGGATGACGAGTAATTTCTTACTGCTAAATTCAGAAAAAACAGAGGTGTTAATCATAGGGCCTAAAAACTCTACTTGTAATAACCTAGAACACTGTCTAAGCATTTGTAAAACTGCATTTTTCCATCTCAAAAATATATCTAAATTACGGCCTATGCTCTCAATGTCAAATGCAGAAATGTTAATCCATGCATTTATGACTTCAAGGTTAGACTACTGTAATGCTTTATTGGGTGGTTGTTCTGCACGCTTGGTAAACAAACTACAGCTAGTCAAAAATGCAGCAGCAAGAGTTCTTACTAGAACCAGGAAGTATGACCATATTAGCCCGGTCCTGTCCACACTGCACTGGCTCCCTATCAAACATCGTATAGATTTTAAAATATTGCTTATTACTTATAAAGCCCTGAATGGTTTAGCACCTCAGTATTTGAATGAGCTCCTTTTACATTATACTCCGTTACGTCCGCTACGTTCTCAAAACTCAGGCAATTTGATAATACCTAGAATATCAAAATCAACTGCGGGCGGCAGATCCTTTTCCTATTTGGCGCCTAAACTCTGGAATAACCTACCTAACATTGTTCGGGAGGCAGACACACTCTTGCAGTTTAAATCTAGATTAAAGACCCATCTCTTTAACCTGGCATACACATAACATACTAATATGCTTTTAATATCCAAATCCGTTAAAGGATTTTTAGGCTGCATTAATTAGGTAAACTGGAACCGGAACACTTCACATAACACCGTACTTTCTACATCATTAGAAGAATGGCATCTACGCTAATATTTGTCTGTTTCTCTCTTGTTCCGAGGTCACCGTGGCCACCAGATCCAGTCTGTGTCCAGATCAGAGGGTCACTGCAGTCACCCGGATCCAGTACGTATCCAGACCAGATGGTGGATCAGCACCTAGAAAGGACCTCTACTGCCCTGAAAGACAGCGGAGACCAGGACAACTAGAGCCCCAGATACAGATCCCCTGTAAAGACCTTGTCTCAGAGGAGCACCAGGACAAGACCACAGGAAACAGATGATTCTTCTGCACAATCTGACTTTGCTGCAGCCTGGAATTGAACTACTGGTTTCGTCTGGTCAGAGGAGAACTGGCCCCCCAACTGAGCCTGGTTTCTCCCAAGGTTTTTTTCTCCATTCTGTCACCGATGGAGTTTCGGTTCCTTGCCGCTGTCGCCTCTGGCTTGCTTAGTTGGGGTCACTTCATCTACAGCGATATCGTTGACTTGATTGCAAATTAAAACAGACACTATTTCAACTGAACAGAGATGACATCAATGAATTCAATGATGAACTGCCTTTAACTATCATTTTGCATTATTGAGACACTGTTTTCCAAATGAATGTTGTTCAGTGCTTTGGCGCAATGTATTTTGTTTAAAGCACTATATAAATAAAGGTGATTGATTGATTGATTGATGAAACACACACACACATAAACACACACAGGCAAACGAACTTTTCTTTATGCTTTTTATGTAAATCCTTAATATGTATTTTGAATATGTTTGTGGGTACAATGGTTAATCCTTGTTATGCGAGGATTATAATTTTACTATCTTATAAATTGGAAATGTTTCTCCTCATTTTAACTTTCTCAAAGAGAGCCATGTTTCTGCAACCCCAACTCCTGACCAGGTCGTAAAGCTTTATGACCCCACTGGGCAACAGGACAGGAAAGAGTCCATTCACTGGAACCTTTTTCTCAATGTATCCTAAGCTATTACTTATTCAATGTGGTCTCAATGTATGAAGTATTGCTTTTGGTGCATTAAAGATTCCCCATATAAATTGGAGAATCTGCAGTTTTATCATGTGTTAATTTAAATCTTTAAATGGGTGTAATTCTGCATTTGAATGTAACTTCGTGATTCTATCAGTTATAGATGTACTGTTTGGTGTTTTTGGAATTGTCATGTTGTGACCCAACTATTCCCCTGTGTAAAATGTGTGTAAAATCTATTAATCTTGAATTAAGAACTTGCTAGATTATCACTGCTGAAATCTAACAAGCCCCAAAGTTAGTAGGGTGGGTGTTTCCACAGAGACAAAGAACTTTTCCCCGCTTCAGATCGCGGACGTTCATTGGTTGTTCACGCGAACAGAGGCGTGAACCATCCCAAGCCATAAGAGCCGACCGAACAAGGTCCTCCTTGTTTTTCTTCTTCTCCTCTTCGTTCTCTGACCCGCGCTCATACCGCCGTCCCCCTCAGCACAGGGACTGAGAGGAGCCAGTCTCATGGCTCCTCCGGAAGCTTTTGTTTTCGTTGTTTTCTTTTCTTTACTAAGTTTATTCAACTATTCGCCTCTCCACACAAGGAAGACGAATTCTGGAACATTGTTTGTTGAACCTTTCAAATATCGCGCCATTCCGCAGCAGCCCGGAAGATGAACGAACACCCCTTGCCACAAAGGACCACGCTGCTCCATGCTCACGCCAAGATCCAGCACTGCTCCAGCGCGCGCCGGTCTACAGCATGCGCGCCGGTCTCCAGCTCAAGCACATTGGACACTTTGCAAGTATCACTTTTCTATTGAGATTTAAATGCTGCTTTAAAGTGTTGCTAAGATTTGAGTCGTTGTTGGCTTCCAAAAGTTACTGACTGTGATTTTCATACCTGAGCTCATTCTGTGATCTCATTCATTTTCTCTCTCTCTCTCTCTCTCTCTCCCTCATTTAGATTCCGTTATGTCTTGTACAAAGTTTACTGTCTGTATTGTTGTACGCATATTTACTCTGTGTGATTTGTAGTTTCGATTTATTATTAGTCAATTATTAAAAACCCATATATTCATGATTCTTGTCTCCACCACCCGCTCACATTACGAGTCCCTGAGATGTCTGATCTAGCTACAAGCTTTAAATTTAGAAACTAAATTTATCATAATGATAGTATAATGTTTTCATGGCCAGAGAATATTTTTCCTTGAATTATAAGAAGTGATAACTTTATTGAAAATTGATAGTTTAATCTTACGGCCGTTTGCTGGACAAACCACTGTTTGATTTGCAGTAATTTACAGTAAGAGATATCACAATAATTGATATGAAGAATGGAATATTGACATATTAATGAGTAAGTTACAGTGCCCTGTAATGATTTATTGATGAATGCAATTGAGCTATTTTTCATAATCAATAAAATTTAGTGTAACTGTCATATGAGATATATATTAATCATATTCCTGATTAATTATTCAAATTCCCTACACTTTGAAAAACAGAGAGTGATAGTGAGATAAAGATTCTAGAGAAGAAAAAAAAAACAGCTACACAGAGCTACGTGGGTGAGACTTAACCAGGTTTTGTTTTTTTTGTTTTTTTTTTACCGTTCAATGTGCTGTTCATTGTGCTGTGGGGTTTAACAATGATTTCTTGAAGTTTATATGTTAAGGTATGCTGGTGTTGGTATGCTGTTTAAAACAAGATTACCCCCCCCCCCCCATATAAAAAAAAAAACTCTTTGGTAACAATAAGACTATAGTAAGATAAGTTTAGTTTGTTGCAGATGGTAGCCCATACGGGGAACAGAGTCTAGAGTCACACAAGACAAATATGCATACCTTCGAATATGAATTTGCAAATATGCAAAACTATACCTTCATCACACAATTCTTCCCTGAATTCATCACTCCATCCTCTTCTCACATAACAGAGATATGGCTGACTAGATGTTCAGGTAGCTTCTTCTAACAGTCCTCAGCCTGTTAGAACAAGGGGGACAAGTGCACTAGACTACCATACAAAGAAAACAGAACCTAATTTAAAAAAATAAAAATTAAAAATAAATAAACGAATTTCCCTAGGCAAAGGGCTGTGGATATTTTTTTTTTCAGATTTTTTATTTATCTTATGTTCTTTGTTTTCCCCCCCGATAGGGAACAACAGTGACTGTCCCCTTTTTAGGCATCCATTGTGAAGGTTTTTTTTTTTTTTTGTGCTTAAATTTGCATATGTTTACATGCATAAATTACAAAGAAAGAAAAAATACTAGTCATCAGTGCTGGATAGAAGAAAAATGTACTGTGCATTTGATGTTTATGGTAAAATAAACAAATATGCGAGTATCATGAATGAGTTTGATTCTTTCTGCTGTACTTTATAGTTCTAAATATATAATAAGAACTAAAGTACTAAATATGCTGATGGGAGGCAAATGATTAAGGAAACCAGTAATCTTATAATTAATGGATCCTGTTCAATTTTAAAACAAGTTCTTGCACCTGTGACAGACCTCATTATATAATGCATGCAGCCACGCACACACACTGCAGCATCTTCCCTGTTTACATGAATGTATTCCTATTAGGACTAACAATCTCTGACAGCTGTTTGACACTTGTCCTGTGGAGATTTCATAAAGGCAGTCAACAGAGAGAGAAAGAAGCATGAAACATAAACATCTGGATTTTAATTTGGCTACAACTCAAATGTTCTCAAACAGTGCTATTTTAATATTCTAGAGACGATTGTATAGTTTTTATTTATATTTGAATTAGTGTATTTCAGTTTTAGCTCTACTGAATTTAGTTCTGTACATTAAGAACAGTATTTGATATAATTTAATATAAATACATTATACTATATATTGGTATAATTGTGTCTATAAATACAGAAACACAGATAATTGCAAAAGGTTCACAAACCCTCATATAAACACGAGTTTCACAAATGTTTATTATATTGTTATTTCAATATGCAAACTCATTTTGCATATCAGTAGGCTGTTGTTTCCCAGTACTCAAGAATCAGTGCTTCTTTCTAATGGAGAAAATCCTCACAAATGGTTCTATGTTGAATGTTAAGCTCGCAACCTCCATCATGATCAGACTTGTGAACCCTCGAAACTGAACAGTATGTTTCTTATAGTTTCTTGTTCATCTGCAACATTTCTGGGAAATGCACTCTGAGATAAACTCTTACTTGAGTGTGCTTTCTCGTCTGCTGTTTCTCTCGACAAATGTGAGGAGGCTGTCTGGAGCCTGAAATCAGCTCTGCGCTCTGCTTGTGTCACAGGGGGGGTTTAGGGAGAGCAATTATCGCTGACATTTAGGAGAGTACTCAAAGGGTCAGATGTTTTTATGCAACAATGATAGATTATCTCTACATTTTTAGATGTGGGAAATGTATCATGCACTAATTGCATGCTTTAAGTCTGCATCTGCAGCTTTATTTCAGGGGGAATAACTACAAAACTGTAAATCAGAAGAGCTTTAAGTGTGCAGAATTTCAAACCCGACAGATAGATATGGCCTCAGCAAACACCACTAACACTGAGCCTGGTTGCATGGAACTCCTACTTTGACTTAGAATCCCTGAAGGGGAAAAATCCAAAGGCAAAGGATTTCTTTAAAAGAGTTTCAAAAACATCTTAACGGTCACCCTTAGGCTTCCAAAAACATGGAAACAATCATGGAGCAGGATAGTTTGCCCCAAAATTTAAATTTGGCCATCATTTTCTCACCCTCAAGTTTTTCCATGAGTTTCTTCTGTTGACCATAAAAGAAGGTCATTTGACGAATGTGGGTAACCAAAAATACTATGGTAGTCAACAGCTACTGTTGCTTGGCTTCATTTTTGAAAAAACTGCATGTATTTGCCCAGATTTTTGCCCCAATTTACAGTGTGGATGAGTTGACAAAAATTGCAAAGTCAGAATCACTCTGCAGATTTGAGCTGACAGATTTCACAAAACTGCATTGTGTATGATAGACAGAGACTAGGTTTATATATATATATATATATATATATATATATATATATATATATATATATATTCAGATTTTAAGTCCACTGAGATTTTAAACATGTTTTATATTTTTTGCAGAATTTACATCTGTTCATTTGTCATATGTCTCCTAGCAATACGTTTTGTGGGTAACACTTTAAAATAATGGTCCGTTGTTAATAAGTAACTACGCAGGAAGTAATAGGTAGTACTACATTAACACTTAACTTAATACTATTAACTAATATAGAAGCAAGATTAACTAAGCAGTAAGTAATAGCTCATTTAGGACATAGGTAGTTCCTTATTAGGTATTTTTAAGTTCAATGTCTCCAACTCTAATAACTTTAACGTTAGTGATATTATGCTGGGGAGGGCTTCTCTTTAGGAAGTGACAATAAATAATGATGTTCTCTTGTCAAAACATATTTGCATCCTTCATGGAAACATTGACTGCATTTATAGTGTTAAGCACAAAACAACATCTTCCAGATTACAATGTCTGGTAGAATATCACTAGTTCCTCACAGAAATATATGGCTGTACAGTATGTGTCAGATAATTTTATTGTAAATTACTTGTGAAATCCATGACTCATTACTCGAGTGTTCAACGTGATTTCATGAGAATACGTGTGTATTTTTACGTTAAATGTGGTTCTATCACACGTATATTTACTTACGTTTTCATGCACATAGAAACGTACAATTTAGACGTATTTATAGCAGTAAAACGTACAAATACTTACGTGTTAGCAGCTAAAAAAACGTAAATATTCTAACGTAAAGTATGAATGTATATGAATTCCCATGTATTAATATTAAAATCGTGGCTTTAATGATTTAAATCTGTTGTATTTAATTGTCATATCAATACATGTTTTTATTCAATTTATTGAAAGCAGTTTACTCATCTATTTAATAGGAAATAACATTTCTGTGCATGCTGCAAACCATAGATACACACAAAAGCACAGCATACAATTACAAATCACATCCATTTTATTTGTTTGCTGTACTGCATATCTTTAGAATCCAGATGTTTGCAAGGAACATATCAAAATTCAGCCCTTTATCAATGGATCTTCATATTCATTCTCAGCAACAGCGTCCGTCACAGTCAAAGCTTGCGCTCGTTATGATTCGAATTTGAAAATATTTGATATCGAACGCTCATTGGTCCTCATCCAATTCGTCACAGATTGCGACATGTCGTGTTTCAGTTTATGACATTTGAGTACTACGCCAGTGCGCCTTCACGGAGAGAAGACAGATACATAATTTCATGGATTAATAAATTAAATTCTGCTCTGTACCCTATAAAAACTATTACCTCCATATAGAGGACTGCGACTGGAACTCATTATCATTTGAACTACTTTTGGTACCACTTTTGATATTTTCGCCAAAAATAAATGATTAACGTTACGTTTGTTTGTTTGTTATTTGTTTATTTATAACAGTAACGTTATGTAGTTTTAAGAAATGTTGTCTTTAAAATAAAAAATATTTCACTTTAAAGTGAAATCTTTCACTTTAAAATAATGGTCCAGATCACTAGTAGTTCATGCGGACTGACAAGGTAACACTTGAGTAATTAGTCAAGAGTTAACATGTTTTTTACTTTAAAATAATGGTCCAGATCACTAGTAGTTCCTGCGGACTGACAAGGTAACACTTGAGTAATTAGTCAGGAGTTAACATGTTTTTCACTTTAAAATAATGGGCCAGATCACTAGTAGTTCCTGCGGACTGACAAGGTAACACTTGAGTAATTAGTCAGGAGTTAACATGTTTTTCACTTTAAAATAATGGGCCAGATCACTAGTAGTTCCTGCGGACTGACAAGGTAACACTTGAGTAATTAGTCAGGAGTTAACATGTTTTTCACTTTAAAATAATGGGCCAGATCACTAGTAGTTCCTGCGGACTGACAAGGTAACACTTGAGTAATGAGTCATGGATTTCACAAGTAATTTACAATAAAATTATCTGACACATACTGTACAGCCATATATTTCTGTGGGGAACTAGTGATATTCTACCAGACATTGTAATCTGGAAGATGTTGTTTTGTGCTTAACACTATAAATGCAGTCAATGTTTTCATGAAGGATGCAAATATGTTTTGACAAGAGAACATCATTATTTATTGTCACTTCCTAAAGAGAAGCCCTCCCCAGCATAATATCACTAACGTTAAAGTTATTAGAGTTGGAGACATTGAACTTAATGTAGCTCATAAAATATATCATATGGATAGGCTATATATATATATATATATATATAAATATATATATATATATATATATATATATATATATATATATATATATATATATATATATATATATATATATATATATATATATATATATATATACGTTTCCATAAAGAAGCTTATTGTTCACTTTATAGACGTAGCTGTTGTGATTAGTAATTACTTAGTTATTCTTCATTAGTTGGCCATAGTTCCAAAGTAGTTGTCAATGACGATATGTTTCTTTAGTAATTATCAAATAACTAATAAGGAACTACCTATTTCCTAAATGAGCTATTACTTACTGCTTAGTTAATCTTGCTTATATATTAGTTAATAGTATTAAGTTAAGTGTTAATGTAATACTACCTATTACTTCCTGCGTAGTTACTTATTAACAACGGACCATTATTTTAAAGTGTTACCGTTTTGTGTTTAGAACGACCTGGGAAGTCTAGAAAAGACTGTGTGATCCCCAGTTTTCACTCTGTAATTATTTAAAAAGAGTGTGTTGCGTAGTGTTTTAAAATCTGCTCAGATTTGATAGGTTTGATAGTACTGGGAAGAAAAAAAAATAGAGAATGGATGAAAAAGCCATTCTTTTAGAAGAAGATCAAATATAAAAAAATGTAAAAAAGTGACTGTATAGCATTGATCACTACGACGCAGAAAAACAGAAGCCTACCATGAGAAAACTGTAAGAAAAAAAGTGAATAAGTAGGAAAAATATGAAAAACTAAGAAAATGTAGTTGTTCTTATATTCAATTAAATTTTGTTTATATAGTTTTTTTTTCTTCACAATATACATTGTTTCAAAGCATATCACACTAATGTGTTTTTTTTTTTTTTGCATGGGGCTTGAGGTAGGAGTGTCCAGGAGAGGTTGAAGGGTGGTAAATAAAGATGCCTTAAAAATATTAATATCCTTAACAGACAGACTGTTATTAAGCCTCTCATCAAAAAACCACAACTTGACCCCAAAGAACTAGGTAATTATAGACCAATCTCGAATCTCCCTTTTCTGTCCAAGACACTAGAAAAGGTGGTATCCTCACAATTATATTCCTTCTTAGAGAAAATGGTATTTGTGAGGATTTCCAGTCAGGATTTAGACCATATCATAGTACTGAGACTGCTCTCCATAAAGTTACAAATGATCTGCTCTTATCATCTGATCGTGGGTGTATCTCTCTATTAGTTTCATTGGATCTTAGTGCTGCGTTTGACACAATTGACCACAACATTCTTTTGCATAGATTTGAACACTTTGTTGGCATCAATGGAAGTGCATTAGCATGGTTTAAATCGTACTTATATGACCGCCTTCAGTTCGTAGCAGTGAATGAAGATGTATTATATCGATCACAAGTGCAGTATGGAGTACCTCAAGGCTCAGTACTAGGGCTGCTACTCTTCACGCTTTATATGTTACCCCTGGGAGATATCATCAGAAACATGGTGTTAGCTTTCACTGTTATGCTGATGATACTCAGCTCTATATTTCTTCGCAGCCCGGTGAAACACACCAATTTGAAAAACTAATGGAATGCATAGTCGATATAAAAAACTGGATGACGAGTAATTTCTTACTGCTAAATTCTTAAAAAACTGAGGTGTTAATTATAGGACCTAAAAACTCTGCTTGTAATAACCTAGAACACTGTCTAAGACTTGATGGTTGCTCTGTCAATTCTTCGTCATCAGTTAGGAACCTAGGTGTGTTATTTGATCGCTATCTTTCCTAAGCATTTGTAAAACTGCATTTTTCCATCTCAAAAATATATCTAAATTACGGCCAGTGCTCTCAATGTCAAATGCAGAAATGTTAATCCATGCATTTATGACCTCAAGGTTAGATTATTGTAATGCTTTATTGGGTGGTTGTTCTGCACGCTTAGTAAACAAACTACAGCTAGTCCAAAATCCAGCAGCAAGAGTTCTTACTAGAACCAGGAAGTATGACCATATTAGCCCGGTCCTGTCAACACTGCACTGGCTCCCTATCAAACACTATAGATTTTAAAATATTGCTTATTACTTATAAAACCCTGAATGGTTTTGCACCTCAGTATTTGAATGAGCCCCTTTTACATTGTAATCCTCTACGTCCGCTACATTCTCAAAACTGATAATACCTAATCTGATAATACCTAGAATATCAAAATCAACTGCGGGCGGCAGATCCTTTTCCTATTTGGCACTTAAACTCTGGAATAACCTACCTAACATTGTTCGGGAGGCAGACACACTCTTGCAGTTTAAATCTAGATTGAAGACCCATCTCTTTAACCTGGCTTACACATAACACACTAATGTGCTTCTAATATCCAAATCCGTTAAAGGGTTTTTAGGCTGCATTAATTAGGTAAACCTGAACCAGAAACACTTCACATAACACCCTATGTACTTGCTACATCATTAGAAGAATGGCATCTATACTAATATTTGTCTGTTTCTCTCTTATTCCGAGGTCACCATAGCCACCAGATCCAGTCTGTATCCAGATCAGAGGGTCACTGCAGTCACCCCGGATCCAGTACGTATCCAGAACAGATGGTGGATCAGCACCTAGAAAGGACCTCTACTGCCCTGAAAGACAGCGGAGACCAGGACAACTAGAGCCCCAGATACAGATCCCCTGTAAAGACCTTGTCCACTTCATCTACAATGATATCATTGACTTGATTACAAATAAATGCACAGACACTATTTAACTAAACAGAGATGGCATCACTGAATTCAATAATGAACTGCCTTTAACTGTCATTTTGCATTATTGACACACTGTCTTCCTAATGAATGTTGTTCAGTTGCTTTGACGCAATGCATTTTGTTTAAAGAGCTATATAAATAAAGGTGACTTGACTTGACTTGACAGACCCGAACACAGTCATTCACTAGCCTTTTCAACATCTTTATTTTATGCCCTCTGACCTCTCCTCTGGACACACCCACCTCACGCCTCATGCATAACAACACACATACTATTAATTATTTATAATACCTTATTTTGGTCAATAAAACTGTGCCTCAGTACTTCTCCTTCTCAATAAACAGAAAAAATGCCAAATGCCATTGCAATGCATAACAGATCTTAAGGGAACGCTTAAGCATTTAAGGGGAAATACTTAACAAAAATCTTACAGGTATCTTAAGTAGACCCTTTTTTTTTCTTGGTATCCTTTACCTCAATTTATTTATTATTTTATTTTATTTTATTTTACTTATTAAAATAAAATTCTTATTACTTGCAGGCCTTGATTCCTCAGAAAATGAATAACACATCTCTCCTCAAACAACCTCACAATCTGATGTTTAATACAGTGTGGCAAGGGCTGAAGTTCAGGGAGTGTCCCTATGGCTAAAAAACAATCACTTAACTCTGAATTTGAAAAAGACTGTGTCAATGTTTTTTTTTTTTTCAATGAGAAGGAAAGCAAAAGAAAAGCTTATAATTAGAATAAATCAAGAGAAAATAGAGGAAGTTAAGGATTTTTAATTCTTAGGTGTAATTTTTGACCCCGGTCTTAAATTTGATAAACACGTAAAAAAACTATGCAAAACTGTAAAGACTAATTTGAACTGTTTTAGAATGATTAGAGGTAACACTTTAGAATAAGGTTCCATTAGTTAATGTTAGTTAATGTATTAATTAACATGAACAAACAATGAATAATACATTTATTACTGTATTTATTCATCTTCGTTAATGTTAGTTAATGAAAATACAGTTATTCATTGTTAGTTCATGGTAATTCACAGTGCATTAACTAATGTTAACAAGAACAACTTTTGATTTAAATAATGCATTAGTAAATGTTGAAATTAACATGAACTAAGACTTATAAATGCTGTAGAAGGATTGTTCTTGCTTAGTTCATGTTAACGAAAGTAGTTAACTAACATTAACTAATGGAACCTTATTCTAAAGTGTTACCTGATTAGACATTACATACCCCTCAAGGCAGCACAACTGTTTATGCATGCCATGATTTTTTCCCATATTTCTTATTTTGTTACTGTATGAAGCCAGGCTTCACAGTCAACTGTCAAACCCATTATTTTACTATATAAACAAGCACTGAAAATAAATGTTTTTGGACCAAAAAAAAAAAAAAAAAATGAAATGGCATCATTGCATGATACTGAAAAAGTATAATTTGCTCAGTTATGATAGTTTTCTTAAGTTCTCATTTATTAATTGATTTTTAAATGTGTGAATAATCTCGCACCAGTTGTACTTTGTCAATATGTTACAAAAACAAACACTAATGGAATCACCACTAGGGCATCAGCAAATGGCAACTGCAGGGTGGCACAGCGCAAAACCACTTTCGGTCAGTCATCATTTTCTGTAAAAGGGATACATTTTTGGAATATCCTACCAACAGAAATAAAAACACTAACCAATCTGAAACCGTTTAATGAAAAGGTGAAACACTGGCTGAAACAAAACCAAATCTGTGATCACTGATTATGTCACTGTGCAGACACACTTCTAAATGCCAATGGACATATACATACGGATAGAGAGATAAATACACGCGCACACACACACGCACACATACACACACATACAGATATATGTATATATTGTTATGTTTTTGTTGTTTTTGGTGTTTGTTTCTGTTCTCTTGATAATGGTGATGTATGTAGCCTAAGCAGGGACAGGGGTTGCAAATTAGCTTCAGCTAGAAACCCTAAACCTGTTACAATGTGTCTCTTTTGCATTGTCCCTGACAAATAAACAAATAAATAAAATTTAAGGTTGAGACTGTGAGTATAATAATATTGATGCTTGCTATGGATTGCTAAGGGCTGAATAACACAGACACTGGAATGCATACAAGCCACAGGGTTTCACCTGAACTCACTGAACCGTAACAGATGCCAGTGTACTCATTACACACTGAAATGATCAGGGTCACGTGAACATCAATTAAGCGGCCATAAAGATGTTTCTTCATTATTTCATCAAATCAGGTGTAGACACCAGCTCTGTTGAACAGTCAGTGTAACCATGGCAACTCCAGATTTCTGTGGGCAAATGTGCCTTCCTAAAGGACTCAGAATGTTTAAAATGGCACAGGTATTCATTTGATATGTATACTCCTCTATCATATCCATACTGTGATGCCATATCCTGTACCATATCCACATTTTTTTTAATTTCTCTTTCATTGGTGGTGATAGACTCCATTGGCACAGGTTGTCATGTTTGCATCATGTGGCTATTCAGTGTGTCAAGCTCAGCCTTGTATGTGATCTCTCCATGAACTTCCCAACACAAGGTCAGTGTTGGTCCCCAGTGGCTGATCCAGACACACACAGCAGTGTTAGAAAACCTGCCAGCAACCTTCTCACTGCCTCGCTCTGGTCCATGTGAAACTACCAGTCAAAACATCTCAAAACCTTTGGTATTAGGCTAAAAAAAAGTTATCGCTACTAGATGGCAGGACAGAACATAGTCAAAGGATAATTTAAGAAATTCATTGATGAAAAATGCAGCTAGAATTGCCTTCAACAGACTGTTACAGTGTATTTTGTAACTGGTAGGAAGACAACCAAAATGCCACTTTTGTGTGGCAGTGTGTAGTGAATCAGCTCAAAGGGGAAATATGAATGCGATAATTGTGATTGCGTCCCCCTTGATTGCTCTCTCAGAGGATCAGGTTAAGGAGGCAGCAAAACCTGCTCTGTTTTTGTTTTGTTTTTTTCTTTTTTTTTTTCGCAGCATTCCTGTGTTTACTACAGAAGTTTGAGTCGTCTGAGCCGGCGCATAACACATGTCCTAACCAAACGTTATGTAAATGGCTTACACCAATGACTTTAAACTTCAGGAAATCCTAATAATTATTTTTTCACAAAATAGGTTTAGGTTTGCTTTCACAAATTATCATAAAATGTGAGACAATCTGCCCTGTGTTCACTGAGTACAGTATGCCATTGATTCTCTGTAGGCAGCTCACTAGGATTCACAGTATTAAAGGCTGCTTTACTCGGGGTGGGGATTGATTATCTTTGCTCAAACTGGGTCTGTCTCCCCATGCGTGTGAATCCAGAAGTTCTCTCAAATTATCTGTTCTGTCTGGATCTGGGACAGACAGCAACTCACAAGGGACACCCAGGGTCCAGAGGACACAGCTGTCAGTTAAACTTCCTTTAACAGACTGTAATGAGTTCACAAGAGAGTAAATAAAAGAGAGAAAAAAAATGTGATGTGACAGTGAAAGAGGACTTGTGTGGAAAATGTCTCTTTACCAATGAATAATAATGCCTCCATCATGGCATTTATTCACTATAGTATTTACATGTTACTGATATTTACATGTTACCAGATATTAGCACATTATCTGATTGAATAAAATTAAAGACAATCAAATAATTATGAATATCACTAATCTTTGTTATATACATTTTCATTATCAGTACAAAGTAAAAAGTTTTGACCATATTCATTTGTTATTATTACTATTTTTAAAGTAATCAATACAGTACTTATACAGCAAGGCTCCATTTATTAACATTGGTTAACAAAAGGTAAAATGAACTTGCAATGAACAACATTTCTACAGTGTTTGTTATTCTTGGTTCATATTCATTTCAACATGATAATATTCAAATGCATCTGTATCTGTAACATTCAGTAAATAACTGTGAATTAATTACATATTGCTTGTTGTAGCTAATGCATTAACTAATGTTAAACAATAAACTTTATTGTAAATTATTCCCCTAATTTTAAGCTTTCAAACATGAATGATTAAGACTGTGCAGTGTGCAGTGTGAACTGACTCATCTATTATGCAATGATTGCAAACACCTTAATTGCAATATAAGTATCACAAAATACTTTTCCTGAAAGTAATGATTAGTGTTTATTTTGTGTAATTTGTCTGGTCTTGTGATGGATGTGGGTTGAGGGTGGAGTCCAGCTGCTCCGACTGACAGCACAGACTTCTGACAGATGTGTGACAGCAGCGGTGCTCACCACTCTCATCCTCAGAGAGAGCCGCGCTGACCTCAAATCAGATATTAAATATTAATATGGTCCCTGATCTGTCTACCGCACACAGAGCGACCAGATGTCAACCAAAAACTGGTAAAATGAAAAAGAAAAGAGAGAGAATGAGAACTTCTGAGTGAGTGCATCTATCTATCTATCTATCTATCTATCTATCTATCTATCTATCTATCTATCTATCTATCTATCTATCTATCATCTATCTATCTATCTATCTATCTATCTATCTATCTATCTATCTATCTATCACTTACTGGTTTGACTGAAACATAATATATCACAATAGCTCCTGGGAGTCACTTTGGATAGAAATGACTTAACTTCTTTATTCACTTCTCCAAACTTCAACTTGTTTGTTTTGTTTCTAGATCAGTTCTGAGATTACCTGCTTGTGTTTCCATTGAGCAAATTCACTTTTCTCTAGTAGATTATATAGATTGCAGATAAGAGATTCCAATCAAGAAAATGAACAGCTATTTCAGAAATCACGAACAAAAACTCTATTGCATAACAGTCATTCAACTATTAGACAGTTTGAGGTTCTTTTTCCAGGCCGCACATTTGAAAACCCTCATCAACTGTATTTGTTGTGTGATCCACTCTTATTAAATATGGATTTTTCCATCATTTTGTTTGAATGCTGATGGATTATGGCAAATTGTGAAAATGCCCATGATAACAGGACTTAATGACTACAGATCTGTGGCTCTAACGTCTGTCATCATGAAGTCGTTTGAAAAACTGGTTCTGGCTTGTCTGAAGGACATCACTGGACCCTTACTGGACCCCCTGCAGTTTGCTTACAGAGCAAACAGGTTCATGGATGATGCAGTAAACATTGCACTTCATCCTGCAACATCTGGACAAAACAGGGACTTATGTGAGGATCAAGTTTGTGGCCTTTAGTTAGGTTTTCATTCAGTCATTCAGATGTCATTCACACCATCTCTCAGGACCTGACGTGGGACAATGACATTGACTCCATTGTTAAAAAGGCCCAATAAAGGTTGTATTTCCTTCACCAGCTGAGAAAGTTTAATCGGCCACAAGAGCTGCTGAAACAGTTCTACTCAGCCATTCTTGAGTCTGTCCTCTGTACTTCAATAACTGTCTGGTTTGGTTCAGCTACAATATCAGACATCAGAAGACTACAGAGAACTGTTCGGACTGCTGAAAGGATTATTGGTGCTCCCCTGCGCAGAAAATCACTCTGGATCAATCACATCCAAGTTATCCCCTTTTTGAACTTTCTCCATCTGGCTGGCACTTCAGAGCCACAAATACCAGGACAGCCAGGCACAAGAACAGTTTCTTCCCCTAGGCAAGAACAGTTAAATATTTCCCACTTATGCAATAAAAATATCCTTATATTTGTTTGTTACCACCTCCTTCCTAGTACATCCCTGCATTTGACTCTATTCTATTCCATTATCATTAATTAACTGTTCATACAATTTATTATTATTGTTATTATTATTATTTTATTTTATTTTTGCAATATTTGTCTTATATTTACCTTTTTCCTCTTTTTTACCTGTGTGTTGTCGTTGTCTCTGTGTACTGGAAGCTTATGTCACTAAAGCAAATTCCTTGTATGTGTAAGCATACTTGGCAATAAAGTTCTTTCTGATTCTGAAATGTTATTGATCAGAGGTTGCTATTTTATTTTTTTACTTTTGGTAACAACTTTGTATGTCTCCGAACATTTTTTAGGAGACTTACAAAAAGTTTTCATCTGTAAATTTCGATTTAAATTTTTTTGTTTACATTTTTTCAATCTTATTTCCCAAAATGCATTTAAGGACACAAGGCGGGTTGCATTCTTCTATATTAGAAAGTACAAAATGTGTTTTTCTTTGAGAAAATCATAGAGAGCTTTCAGGCTGTTCATCAGAGTCTTCCGTCACAGCATGATGACAAGCATTGTGTCACAGTTGCAAACACATTCTCATTCTGTGATTTAATATTTGCTGCTTCATACTAAGACACAAATACATTATGACAGGCTGTCAAGTACAATTAGAAACCTGTCTGTGATCAGAGGAGCTGACATTCTTCTGAGAAAGAGAGAGATCAATTTACTGAGCTTGTCACAGAAAACAGCAAGAAGAGAAATAAAGAATTAAATAAATAGCCTTAATGCCCTGAAATATATATTTAGGTGCCCTTGAGCAAGGCATCGAACCCCCAACTGCTCCCCGGGCGCCGCAGCATAAATGGCTGCCCACTGCTCCGGGTGTGTGTTCACTGCTCTGTGTGTGTGCACTTTGGATGGGTTAAATGCAGAGCACAAATTCTGAGTATGGGTCACCATACTTGGCTGAATGTCACGTCACTTTCACTTTCATATATATATATATATATATATATATATATATATATACATTTATAAATTAGTAGTCAGTAATATAATCTCTTAGACTACACATTTTTGGTAATGTAATCTGATTACTTTTGTATTACATTTACTGTAGATTACATTTGCGCTAACCCTTATTTGATACCACATATATTGAATTAGCCTAATCTTGTACTATTTTGACATTATAAAGAAAAAAATATATTCCACAAAATATATTTAATTCACCAACAAGAGCCACAATTGCTTCTTCTTCAAGTGAAATGTGTGGATAGTTAATACTTACAAAATACTAACATTAGTGTGCCTTGCTGTTAGTGTTTGCTAGTAACACTGAATAAAACTTATAATGAATTACTTATAATTAAGTAAATTTAGAAAACAGCTTACACTACAAAAAACAATATTGAAAAGCATGAAATTCACAGCAATATCACTGCCAGGTTAAATATTTAATCTAATAAACTACTAGAAGTGCATATGAATGTATCAATGAAAAACTAAACAAACAAAAAAAGCTACATTGCCAACATGAATTTTGAAAAAGAATGAACTGTGAACAACTTATTACCAGTGTTAATTTCGTTGACTAAATATTTTCGTCATTATTTTCGTCACGAATATATTTTTGCGGACGAAAACGAAACGAGAACTAAAATAGAAGGCACTGATGGAGACTAAAACTATGACTACATTGATTGACATTATCGTCAACGAATAAAGGACGAGACGAAAATAGACTGTGACGAAAATCAAATCAGCAGACGGGAGAGATGCGAGGAATGAACAAAAGAACCGGAAAAACGCAACAGACTGCATGAGAGAAGAGAACCAATCCGAGCCTGACTTATTGAGACGTGAAGCGAAGGTTTTCAGTTTTAAAACGAGCTCCCGGGAAGACGGCATTCGAAGAGGTGATGTCTAAAAGAGCGACAAAATGTCCACAGCTCACTTCACGTTTGACGACGAACAAAACAAAACAAAGCGTAAAGCACGCAGAGCGCTCATTCGTGGCAAGAACACAACCAATTTGAAAAGACATTTACAGACGAGCCACCTGGACATTTTCTCAAATGTAATTTCACAACGATGTTCTTTTGTTTATTGAGCTAAGCAAAAGTGGAATACTGCAGTGCATGTTGTAGCATTAAATATTACGAACTGAAAAGTACTGTAAAATAGCCCCTTTTCAAGTTAGATGAGAGCACAATACTAATACATAATATCATGATAAATACATTTGATTAATACTAATGTTTTGTATATTTTATAATGTTCTACTTGTTGACAATATCACAAATATTTCTATATTAGTCATGTGAAACATGAATGTTCACATCCTATCATTATACATACAAATCTAGCAATATTGTAGTATTTAAAACATACAATATTGCTAGACAAATGAATACCTTATAAAATCTTGTTACTTTTTTGTATCCACCTAGCTGCCAACTTATTAAATATTTACTTTAAATGTATGCACTTATTGTTCAGCTCAGCTGTAAGCTTTAAGGTCCTGGACCTAAGTTTATTTTTCTTTTATTGATGGTCAATTGACAGCTAGTTATTGTTTACATTATCATGACAGTGTTTGTTGCTGCATAAAAGCTTTTGAATCGAAATAAAGACACAGTTGTGTTGAAATAAAGTTGAATTTGTGTTTTATATATTTTGGTTAAGTTTGTTTCCTATACCAGCTGTAAAAAAATGTCTAGTAAATCTGTTATTGATTTTAGTCTTATTTTAGTCGACTAAAATACCAAGCAATTTTAGTCGACTAAAATACCAAGCAATTTTAGTCGACTAAAATACCAAGCAATTTTAGTCGACTAAAATAAGACTAAAATTAAAACAAATCAGATGACTAAAACTTGACTAAAACTAAAAAGAATTATAGTCAAAAGACTAAGACTAAAACTAAATTAAAATTTCGTGTCAAAATTAACACTGCTTATTACCATTGTGTAAATAAAATGTAATCATGTAATCCATAAAAAAACTAACTGTAGTCTAATTACGAGTATTTTAAATAGTAGTTTACTCTAATTACAAGTACTTGGGTTTTGGAATCTGATTACGTAATCCAGATTACATGTAATCCGTTACTACCCAGCTCTGTGTGTATATATATAGAGAGAGTTAAAAACCAGTAGGCTATTGTTATATATTTTGTCGAGCTGATTACTAACAATTTTTCTAATGTTTTCAATGAAATCCATGATTTATCTTTCTGTCTGATTGATGGCTGTCAGCGGTTTGGTAGAAGACAACAAATCCCATCATTCCAAGCTCCTTCTTAGCGTCATCAAACCACGCGATTGTTATTGTTTTGGTAGTGCGCCCTCTAGTGGCAGGTCCTACAACTTGTACCTTAAAGTATACCAAAAGTACAATTGTAGGTATTATTATTAAATGAATAAATATCCAAATCTATTTTTAGTATACTTATGGTAACATGAAACAAATATATTTGAAATACATTTTAGTATACTGTATTTATTTTTCACTATAGGTTATAACAGAAAATTGCAATTTTCATACTAATCACTTTGTACAAATTACTCAATCACCACTTTCATCTAATAAAAGTTGTTTCTTTTTTTTTTCTTTTTCTTTTTTTTATGAGATCGGTTTGGAGAATCTATTAAAAAAAGCAGAAAGTTCTAATAGTTTGGACTGAGCAGCTTCTGTTGGAGATCAATGGAGGCAGACAGTGTAACAGCAGCACAACAGTGCGAGAAGAACTGTGTGTTAATGAAAAACCCTTTCCTTGTTGTGCTGGACAGACATGCTGTGATCGCGGGGCTATAAAGAGACACAAAGCGCACTCACTGTATGTATGAAGTCAGTGATACACATACTCACGTGGCAGCACACACACTGGCAGACAGACAGCCTCGTGCTGGCAGCAGCCTGACTGTTTCCCAGAGATAAGCATGACAACTGAGCGCTTCAGATGCCTCTAATTTAATAAGATAGAGAAAGATGGTTCACATCATTGCTATCTAATTAAGAATCTGGGCTCTCGACAACAACAAAAAGTTTCTAATCAAATGGGATGTTTGTTAGTCTGGGTTGTGGCTGGTATTCACTGTCAATCTGATAATACACTACAGAAGTTTATCTAGAAACTGCATTGTAGATAGACAGGGTAGCTATTCTTCTGTGACTGACAACAGCATTGCACTGAAGAGTGTGATGTGGATTGTGTATCATACATTGTGTTGGTAAATCACATTTTATTAGACCTTATTCTATTAGGACAAAGATTACACTAATGTTATTAAGCATGTTAATGCCTATGAAAGTAGCATCACATATTTTTGTATAGAAATATGTTCACCCATTGGGGAGAGAATAACAGTGGGACAGTGATCATTATTACAAAATATTGGCCACAGAATGCAGTGAATGACCAATCAAAATTCAAATATGCACTACAAAAATAAAACTAAAAATGTGAACATATTTACTGAACTATCGGTACAATTTACAGATTATAAATATAATTTCAGTTGAGATAAATGCTAATATATAAAAGGTGTAAGTTGTCACACAAACACAAATCCCCATCATGGTAACAAACATAACACTAAAATAATGCGGAAAATATTTATAACACAACATACATTGCAATGTAAAAACCTAATATGTTTAACTGATTTCAAAAAGTATAAACACATATTTAAAAAAAATACAACCAAATGTGAATTGCCAAAAGCAATCTTAATATACATGTGCAGTTTTTCACTGTTAATAATATGACTTGTCATTTAATTACTTCCAAAAAAGAAATACTGTAAAATTACATGAAATGCAAGTTAGATTTTTGACAGAGGAGAAATTATTTATTTATTTATTGCACATTTTAGAATAATAATTTCATCAAAACTATACAATAGCACTAATGCATAAATAAAAAAAAGTATAAAGATACAACAATGTTGTACTTTATATTTGAGCTCTGCAACCATATACTGGATACGTGTTGGCTTATTTTCTTTCACAATCCACTCCACTACAATTAATTTTGTTTAAATACTAAACTAAACTTAATAAAGTAAACAAAGTACAATTAAAACAAAGTCGTGGCCTAGTGGTTGGAGAGTTTGACTCCTAACCCTAGGGTTGTGGGTTCGAGTTTCAGGCTGGCAATACCCTGACTTAGGTGCCCTTGAGCAAGGCACTGAACCCCCAACTGCTCCCCAGGCACCGCTGCACAAACGTCTGCCCACTGCTCAAGGTGTGTGTTCACAATGTGTGTGTGTGTGTTCACTGCTGTGTGTGTGTGTGTGCACTTTGGATGGGTTAAATGTATATATGTATAAATCGGTTGTCATGACGTGTGTCCAAAGTTTTACTATTTGAAATTATCTGATATTACAGTCTGGAATTTCTATTTAGTGGTTTGATATTATCATGTAAAGAAGAGCCAGTAAAAAGAATCAAAAAGGTACTTTGATAGCTTTTGAGAGTATAAATCTTGATTAATCTGATCCATGGCGATCTCAGAGCAGATTGTAACTAGATTTCAAAAAGAGAATTCATACCAATGGGAGACTATGGCTGCTATCTCTTTGGGTTTGTGTTTGTGTGCCATCATATTGTAACCTGCCAGACAGGAGAGCCCTTCATCAGGTGTTTCAGCTCTGGGTTCATGGCAGCCCAGCTCTACAGGTTCATTAACGCTGGGAGCAGGTGCACTTTCATGAGTGAATATTAAAATGCAATATCATTCAGAGAGCAGGTTAGCATGGCTGCTACGACTCTCTCTCTCTCTCTCTCTCTCTCTCTCTCTCAGAGCCCCCACTGTACACCATTAATCATTTTCATGGCCACAGCGAATCACAGGAGAAGCTAGTCAGCTCAGATCCCATTGAAAGTTTTACATAACCCACCTGAAACATTTAGCAACAGATCATCTCTGTGCTGGAAATAGGACTCTATTTGTATGAAGATTAGAGATTAAAAAACAACTGAGGAACACCATTTGCTAATTCCTTTTGAGGAAATCATGTCAGGAAATGTTTGAACAAAGTAAATCATAATACGTTTTTTTTTTTTTTTTCAGATCTCTTGTGTTTACGTTCTCCTTAAATGAGTGGTCTCAAAACTTGATCCTGGATGGCTGTTTTCCTGCAGTGTTTAGCTCCAACTTGCCTCAACACACCTGCCTGGATGCCTAAAGTATACCTAGTGAGAGCTTGGTTAGCTGGTTCAGGTATGTTTGATTAGGGTTGGAGATTTGCATACAACTTAGGCCATCCATGATGCTAAGGTATGATCATCATCTAAACATGATTTGGAGAAATTTAGCACTGCATCACTTGCTCATCAGTGGAACCTCTGCAATGAATGGGTGCCATCAGAATGAGAGTCCAAACAACTGATAACAACATCAATAGCCCACAAGTAATCCACACCAGTCCAGTCCAGTCCGTCAATCAATGTCTTGTGAAGTTCAAAGGTATGTGTTTGCAAGAAACTAATTTATAATCCATAATGTGTAAAAGTCCATGCCCTGTTCTCCACTTTTCACAAACATATTTGTTTACAATTGTTTTAGATGGTTTTTGCTTGTGAACAGGGTTTGATGTGCATATTTCTCTCCTGATTCAGACAAGACAATTTTTTATTTATTTATTTATTTATTTTTTACTACAAAGCAATATTATGGATGGGACTCATATTTTAGCCAGAAGCTAATGATGGATTTGTTTGTTACTAACATGCTTGTCATTTTTCACATTCTGATGGCACCAATTCATTGCAGAAGATCCATTGGTAAACAAGTGGTGTGATGCTACATTTCTTCAAATCTGTTCAAATGAAGAAACAATATCATATATATGTTTTTTTTTTTTTTTTTTTTTATCATAACAAATGTTATTACAGTGTGAAATTTAGTGTTAAAAAAGTGAAAAATAGTGTCTCATACTCTGAATTTGTGCTCTGCATTTATCCGTTCCAAATGCACACACAGCACTGAGTAGTGAACACACTCCAAGAGCAGTGTGTATCCATTTTTGCTGCCGTGCCTGGGGAGCAGTTGGGGGTTTGGTGTCTTGCTCAATGGTTTCAGCTCAGTCGTGGTACTGAGTGTGGAAGAGAGCGCTGGTCATTCACTCCCCTCCACCTACAGTCCCTGCCAATACTGAAGTTCAAACCAGTGAGCTTTGGGTTACAAGTCCGACTCTCTAACCATGACTGCCCCCATAGTTGTTTCAATAGTTACTAATTATGTTATATGCCCTCAGTTGTTCTGCCCTTTGTTTGGTTTTGTCTTTGTTTTAACGATGCTGTTGTGGTCCACTGAATTCTCTTCTGTGTTAGTTATTTTAAAAAAATTTAAAGCTGCATTTAAATCCGTCTCTCCTCGCTTCCCTCACCCACTGTGACAATTGCAGTCTGAATAATGTATCATATACTTTAAAAAATACAAGGTCTAAACAAAGTCACTACATAAATTCTTCAAATTATCACATTCACCAACTCATCGCAATGTCCTAAATGTGTAAAATCATCCATATTATAATAAAGATTGTATTGATTTTATAAAGGTGTAATTAGCTAACAGATCTGAAATATTTTAAACTGAATATAAGCTAAAATATAAGCTTTGGGTTTCTGTTATAGTTTATAATTCTCACATTTTAAAGTGCCTGTTTTCACATCTGCTCATCCAGTTGGAACCCTGTAACGTCCACACAGGCCAGGTACTGCCCCCAGCTGGACAAAGACTGATAGCAGCTGAAGGACATATGCTGAAATGAGACATTAGCCTTATAAAGTCAGTCGAGTAATACAACCTAATAAATAAACAAATATAATAAATAAATAGGTGGAAATAAATACAGATTATATTCTTATTCAAAACATATTGGAATTACATAGTATAATACCACCATTACGCTTTCAGATCAATTTAGATCCCTGTTCTTCTTCTTCAGCACACACACAGCGAAACATCCAGATACTGTCACCCTCATTAATCCATTATGGATGCTTTCTGCCAAAGCAAATGATGGAGGTCATTTGTTTTTTCCTCTCGAGTCCCCAGTCAGTGTTTTAGGGTGTCCCAGTTTCAAAAGAAGAGCGAGAGAGATAAGAGCATTCAGTCACTCAGAGAAGGATCGGTCTTACTGATTGCACAGCTCTGTTAAACCAGAGAGAGAGAGAAGTTTAATTTGGTCTTTACTGTCGACTCAGTTACAATAATATATATAAAATAAAATAAATAATATACATTATATTTAATGCCAGTAATGTGCTTTGAACTTAACTGAACGAACTAAATCATAGTGAAAGAGAGAGAAAGATAGAAAGATTAAATACTCATAAATAAATAATTCAAGTCAATGCAAATTTATTTGCATAGCACTTTTAAAAATACACATTGTTTCAAAGCATGAGGAGAGGACCATCCTGCAACCACACAGATATCCTCACTCCTCAATGAGCTTGAATACCAGTACCAATAGCAGTGAAGACAGACTTTGCACCTCATATGAAAGCGAGATAGCGTCCCTTACCCAAATGAAATGTTTTGATATGGTGAGCACTCTGCTGTTAGCACCAAAACACACCAACAATTGGGAGCCATTGACTATAGCAGTCCACATAGAGCTTTAAAGCTTGAACAGGGCAGAGCAGGTGAAGCCTCGTTTCCTCAACAGAAGGAGTGAAGCGATTCCTTAACAGAGACAGCCTGTAAATCCCTTATGCATTTGATAGAAGCCAATGCCAACAGAAGCATTAACCTAAGGGTCATGTTTTTCTTTATATATGATCCCTTTGGGCTAAATTTTTAGAAAACATTGAGTAATTTTATTTTTTATTTTTTTTAATGCTGACTACAGTCAAATATATGTGCCCATCAAGCAAAATTGCATTGCTGGTATGTCTGCTCTAACTGCCTGTTTGTCAGATATTTGAGAGGCAATTGTGTTTGGACCATTACCTTTTTCTGGCAGCAGTTTAGCTGCTTATGTAAAACCATATATTAAAAATCTGGGTATTGTCTTTGAATCTACCCTCCTATTTCATAAGAAAGTAAATGCAGTTGTCAAATCGTGTTTTATCCAGCTGAGACTACTGGCCAAAGTTAAAAAAAAAAATGTAACCCTTGCTGATTTCGAGAAAGTAATCCATGGTTACCTTTCAAGGGAACTTCTATCTACGTCCTCTAGGGGTTGCTATGGGGAACACCTCGTTGGGACCAGTGTCTGAAGCATACATTGAAAAAACACCAACTTGTTGTTATCATGGTGACAACTAGCAAGCGTTTAGACAATGTTTGCATCTGTGTCAGCGTTATTTGACACCCGATGACACATGCGATCTTTGTGTCATTTGTTTGGGTGAAGAGCACGCATGCGATGTCTTTGAGGAACATTGTGGATCTGCGTGCATTGTGATTGTTTTTTTAATGAAAAAAGCTCCTCTTTTGTCAGTCTCTCTTCTGAAAAAAAAGGAAAAAAGGCAGCTATCTGCCTCTCGCGGTTCAGGACCTGTTGCTGCTGAGGCACGGAGTGAGAATACAGGTGGATCTGTCAGAATGGTTTAAAGAGGGACTTTCCCTTTCACGCTCGTTATGGCGGCGGACGAGAGAGAGCCTCGGGAGGATGATTTTATATCTTTAACACTTTCTGATACTGAGGTTAGTGCTCTGCTGGGTTTTTACTGTTTCCATAGATCGAGTTGATGACTCTCAAACATACTGTTTTGAGATACACTATTCCATCTATGAGCTGCTCTATCGGAGTGCCACGAGAGCCTCTCCTTAGAACAGTGTTTGAACATCCATGCTATGGTAAGTGTGCACGTGAAGTCTTAGCACACTTTCTGAACTCCACACTGTGGCAAGTTTGCATGCTAGTATTCTTCGTTCTTTCTAAAATCTTATATGGTGAGGTCTTTGCGCGGTTGCTTCGTGCCCTTTCTTGAGTCGGTTAAAGCCCCGTTCATCTTGAGCGCCACTCCACCCATGTATCCTTGGATACCTACCTAAACAGGGTGTGGCTACTAGAGAACTGTTAAAACAGCTCCTCTAGCTAGCTTATGCGAGAGCAAGCGGTAGCCCCTGTGTGACAGGCAAGACTTGGTATAAAATGCTAGGTTCTTAGCCGTATCCCTTTCAAGGAATCTTTCCTGATTCCAAGCCTTCAGCTCTACCCTGGGCTGAGGCCCTACAGGTAAGCTGGGTATGTAGCTTAGGCCTTTGGCCGTAAGGGGTACTGTCACAGACAGCCGTCTAAGCGTCCCAGGGGCAACTCCCATGGAAATGGTAGAGTTGTTACTTAGTGCTTGCCATGATTCTGGCATGCACTCCCCTCAGCATGGCGGCGTGGGTAAACTGTTCCCCATAGCGATCCCTAGAGGACCTAGTTCGAAATTCCCTTGAAAGGGAACGTCTCAGGTTATGAATGTAACCATGGTTCCCTGAGTAGGGAACGAGACACTGCGTTCTCTAGCTCCCTGCCATGCTTTGGACGAAAGCTTCAGACGAAGAAGAGAATGACGTGTTCTCCCGGTGCTTGTTTATAGTCGCGCCGGTAGTGACGTTAGAGGCTGTTGCCGGCCAACAAGTTGGTGTTTTTTCAATGTCTGCTTCAGACATGGGTCATGACGAGTGTTCCCCATAGTGACCCCTAGAGGACGCAGTGTCTCGTTCCCTACTCAGGGAACCATGGTTACATTCGTAACCTTAGACGATTTACATCTTTCTCGTCTGGACTACTAACATTCAGTATAGACAGGTATTGTTCATTCCTATATGAACCGCTTGCAATTAGGCCAAATGCAGCTACTAGACTCCATACTGGCAGTCATAAATATGAGCACATTACCCCCATCTTACTCTCTCTATGTTGTCTCCCGATTAATTTTAGATTAGAATTTACTCTTTGTTTTTAAGGTCTTAAACAGTCTGGCACCATCTTGTTTATCTGAACTTGTGACTGTTGCTTCAATTTATAACAATGTTTTCAGGATTTCTCAGAGGGCAGGCTTCAAGTATAACTCATTTGAAGTTATGGTTAATGGTTAAGAGAAACAAATGTTAATGATAAATCCCGTTATTTTGTACTGGCTACTGTATAAAGGCCACCAGGGCACCATACAGACTTTATTAAAGAGTTTGGTGATTTTACATCCGAGTTAGTTCTGGCTGCAGATAAAGTTTTAATAGTTGGCGATTTTAATATCCATGTTGATAATGAAAAAGATGCAATGGGATCAGCATTTATAGACATTCTGAACTCTATTGGGGTTAGACAACACGTTTCAGGAACTACTCATTGTCTAAATCATACTCTAGATTTAATACTGTCACATGGAATTGATGTTGATGGTGTTGAAATTATGCAGCCAATTGAAGATATCTCAGATCATTATTTAGTGTTGTGCAAACTTCATATAGCCAAAATTGTAAATTCTACTTCTTGTTACAAGTATGGATGAACTATCACTTCTACCACAAAAGTTAAAGTAAATACAGTTGCTCCTTTACGCTTAAGGAAGGTTAAGAAAACCAGTATGACACCATGGTATAATGAGCATACTCGCACCCTAAAGAAAGCAGCATGAAAAATGGAGCGCAGCTGGAGGAAAACAAAAAAAATAGAGGTATTTTGTATTGCTTGGCGGGAAAGTAACATATCCTACAGAAAAGCATTAAAAACTGCTAGATCCGATTACTTTTCTTCTCTTTCAGGAGAAACAAACATAACCCCAGGTATTTATTCAATACAGTGGCTAAATTTACAAAAAATAAAGCCCCAACAAATGTTGACATTTCCCAACATCACAGCAGTAATGACTTTATGAACTACTTTACTTCTAAAATCGATACTGTTAGAGATATAATTGCAACCATTCAGCCGTCAGCTACAGTATCACATCAGACAGTGCATTATAGATGCCCTGAGGAACAGTTTCACTCATTCTCTACTATAGGAGAGGAAGAATTGTATAAACTTGTTAAATCATCTAAACCAACAACATGTATGTTAGACCCTATACCATCTAAGCTCTTAAAAGAGGTGCTTCCAGAAGTCATAGATCCACCTCTGACTATTATTAATTCCTCATTGTAATTAGGATATGTCCCCAAAACCTTCAAACTGGCTGTTATTAAGCATCTCATCAAAAAAACACAACTTGACCCCAAAGAACTAGTTAATTATAGACCAATCTCGAATCTCCCTTTTCTGTCCAAGACACTAGAAAAGGTTGTATCCTCTCAATTATATTCCTTCTTAGAAAAAAAATGTTATATGTGAGGATTTCCAGTCAGGATTTAGACCGTACCATAGTACTGAGACTGCTCTCTTTAGAGTTTCAAATGACTTGCTCTTATCATCGGATTGTGGTTGTATCTCTCTATTAGTGTTATTGGATCTTAGTGCTGTGTTTGGCACAATTGACCACAACATTCTTTTGCATAGACTTGAACACTTTGTTGACGTTAATGGAAGTGCATTAGCATGGTTTAAATCATACTTATATGACCGCAATCAGTTCATAGCAGTGAATGAAGATGTATCATATCGATCACAAGTGCAGTTTGAAGTACCTCAAGGCTCAGTACTAGGGCCGCTAGTCTTCACGCTTTATATGTTACCCTTGGGAGATATCATCAGGAAACATGGTGTTAGCTTTCACTGTTATGCTGATGATACTCAGCTCTATATTTCTTCACGGCCCGGTGAAACACACCAATTTGAAAAACTAAAAACGAATGGAATGCATAGTCAATATAAAAAACTGGATGACGATACTGCTAAATTCTGAAAAAAAAAACAGAGGTGTTAATTATATGACCTAAAAACTCTGCTTGTAATAACCTAGAACACTGTCTAAGACTTGATGGCTGCTCTGTCAATTCTTCGTCATCAGTTAGGAACCTAGGTGTGCTATTTGATCGCAATCTTTCTTTTTGTAAAACTGTATTTTTCCATCTCAAAAATATACCTAAATTAAGGCCTATGCTCTCAATATCAAATGCAGGAATGTTAATCCATGCATTTATGACCTCAAGGTTAGATTATTGTAATGCTTTATTAGTTGTTGTTCTGCACGCTTAGTAAACAAACTACAGCTAGTCCAAAATGCAGTAGCAAGAGTTCTTACTAGAACCAGGAAGTATGACCATATTAGCCCGGTCCTGTCAACACTGCACTAGCTCCCTATCAAACATCGTATAGATTTTAAAATATTGCCTATTACTTATAAAACTATGGTGAACCCTGAATGGTTTAGCACCTCAGTATTTGAATGAGCTCTTGTTACATTATAACCCTCCACGTCCGTTGCATTCTCAAAACTCAGGCAGTTTGATAATAACTAGAATATCAAAATCAACTGCGGGCGGCAGATCCTTTTTCCTATTTGGCGCCTAAACTCTGGAATAACCTACCTAACATTGTTCGGGAGGCAGACACACTCTTGCAGTTTAAATCAAGATTAAAGACCCATCTCTGGTTTACACATAACATACTTTTAATATCCAAATCTGTTAAAGGATTTTTAGGCTGCATTAATTAGGTAAACAGGAACCGGGAACACTTCCCATACCACCCAATTTACTTGCTACATCATTAGAAGAATGGCATCTACGCTAATATTAGTCTGTTACTCTCTTATTCCGAGGTCACCGTAGCCACCAGATCTAGTGTCATGATTCTGCCTTCATGTCCTGACTTTTCTCTAGTCTTGAGGCAGGATCATGACAGACCCGTGTTTTGTGTACAAGCACATGGCCTTGTCTTTGGGCCATGTGCTTGTGTTGTCTCGTTCCCTTGCCCCGCCCCCCTTGTTATCCTAGTCTTGTCGTGATTGCCTTATCTGTACCACCTGTTGTGTCTTAATTAGTTCCCCTATTTAGATCCCCTAGTGTGCTCTGTCTTTTGTTGGTTCATTGTTCCACATATGTGTTTCTACTTGTCAGCCTCGTGAGAGAGTTTATCCTTGTAACTCCCTTTAAGAAGTCTTTGTGTAACCGTGAGTGTTTATTTGTAGTTAGTGTTCTCGTGTTTTGAGTCTTTGTTTATCTTGTTAACTCAGTCCTGTTCAGTTATTTTGTATCCACCCTAGTCAGTGTTTTCCCCCTCGTGGGTTTTGTTTTCCCCTTTTTGTGACTTATAAATCCTGTGTTTGGTACTTCCTGTCTGCATCTGAGTTCATCCCAACCCCTCCACATAACATCTAGTCTGTATCCAGATCAGAGCCTCACTGCAGTCACCCGGATCCAGTACGTATCCAGACCAGATGGTGGATCAGCACCTAGAAAGGACCTCTACATCCCTGAAAGACAGCGGAGACCAGGACAACTAGAGCCCCAGATACAGATCCCCTGTAAAGACCTTGTCTCAGATGACCACCAGGACAAGACCACAATCTGACTTTGCTGCAGCCTGGAATTGAACCACTGGTTTTGTCTATTCAGAGGAGAACTGGCCCCCAAACTGAGCCTGGTTTCTCCCAAGGTTTTTTTTCTCCATTCTGTAACCGATGGAGTTTCGGTTCCTTGCCATTGTCGCCTCTGGCTTGCTTAGTTGGGGTCACTTCATCTACAGCGATATCGTTGACTTGATTGCAAATAAATGCATAGACACCATTTAAACTGAACAGAGATGACATCACTGAATTCAATGATGAACTGCCTTTAACTGTCATTTTGCATTATTGACACATTGTTTTCCTAATGAATGTTGTTCAGTTGCTACGACGCAATGTATTTTGTTTAAAGCGCTATATAAATAAAGGTGACTTGACTGTTAACATTTCTGTGAGATGCTTAAGGTCATCAAATCAGAAACTGTTAAAAGTTCCCAGATCAAGGTTAAAAAGAAAGGGGGACCGGGTTTTGGCTTTAGTGTGCCCCAAAGTTCAGTTCAATTCAAGTTTATTTGTATAGCGCTTCTTACGAAACAAATCATTACAAAGCAACTTTACAGAAAATTACGTTTTCACAATATTTAGTAGTAGCTTATGAGTGGTGACTGTTAGTTTGTGTGCATATGACGGAATTTTTCAGAAAAGATAATACCAGAGGTAGTCAGCCAGACGATGAACATTATTAACAGCAATTATTATATGATGCAATCACTCTTGTAGCAATATTTGTTAGATTTGTTTGTTGATTCAGGGTTAGCATCATCTGGGGACCTCTGAGGCGCCAGCACCATCTCTTCTCAGGTGTTCTGGATACAGACTGGAGCTTGTGTATATCCTAGTTACCACGGGATGTAAATCCTGTGGCAAGACAGAGAAACAAATAGAGACTTCCTTAGCATAGCTGCTGTTCCAACAAAGTAAAATTAATTAGGTTAACCCAAGCTAAAGAAGAAGAATGCACATTTGATCAGATTCAACTGCAGTCACAATTTAAGAGATGCATTATTTGAATGCTTGGTGAAAGATATGCGTTTTTAATCTAGATTTAAACAGAGAGAGTGTGTCTGAACCCCAAACATTATAAGGAAGGCTCTTCCAGAGTCTGGGAGCCAAATGTGAAAAAGCTCTACCTCCTTTAGTGGACTTTGCTATCCTAGGAACTACCAAATGTCCAGCGTTTTGAGACCTTAGGGAGCAAGATGGATTGTAACATGGTATAAGGATAGTTAGATACACAGGAGCTAAACCATTTAGGGCCTTATAGGCAAGTAATGATAATTTGTAACTGATACGGAACTTAATAGGTGGTCAGTGCAGAGACTGTAAAATTGGGGTAATATGATCATATTTTCTTGACCTGGAAAAGGCTCTAGCTGCTGCATTTTGGACTACCTATAACTTGTTTATTGAAGATGCAGGACAACCACCTAGAAGTGCATTACAATAGTCCAGTCTAGAGGTCATGAATGCATGAACTAGCTTTTCTGCATCAGAAACAGATAACATGTTTCGTAGCTTGGCAATGTTTCTAAGATAGAAGAATGCAGTTTTTGTAACATGGGAAATATGGTCTTCAAAAGAAAAGTTGCTGTCTAATATAACACCCAGATTTTTGACTGTAGAGGAAGTAGCAATACATCAGTCTAGTTGCAAATTGTAATCTACAAGATTATGTGTACTGTTTTTTTGGTCCAATAATTAATATCTCGGTCTTATCCGAATTTAATAGGAGAACATTTTTGGTCATCCAATCTTTTTCCATTTTTAACACACTCTGTAAGCTTAGATAATTTAGAAGTTTCATCTGGTTTCGTTGAGATATATAGCTGAGTATTATCACCATAACAGTGGAAACTAATCCCGTATTTTCTAATAACATTACCAATGGGCAATATATATATTGAAAGTAGAAGGGGATCTAGGACGGATCCTTGTGGCACATTTTCCATTTTTCCATATTTTACTAGTGATAAATCAGATGCCTCCCCATTTAAGTAAACAAAATGGTAGCGATCGGACAGGTAGGATCTAAACCATCTTAGAGCCTGCCCTTGAATACCTGTATAGTTTTGTAATCGATCTAGGAGTACTGTATGTCATGATCTATGGTGTCGAACGCTGCACTAAGATCAAGTAAAACTAGAAATGAGATGCAGCCTTGATCTGACGCAAGGAGCAGGTCATTTGTAATTTTAACAAGTGCAGTTTCTGTGCTATGGTAGGGCCTGAAACCTGACTTAAATTCTTCATACAGATAATTTTTGTGCAGGAAGGTGCTCAATTGAGCAGACAGAAGTTTTTCAGAAATTTTAGACATAAATGGAAGATTTGAAGTAGGCCTATAATTTGCCAGTTCACTAGGATCTAGACGCTTGATAACCACCAGCTTGAATGGTTTTGGGACGTGACCTAAAGATAACGACGAGTTAATAATATTGAGAAGCAGTTCTTCGCTACAGGTAACAGCTCTTTCAGTAATTTAGTGGGCACAGGATCTAATAAACATGTTGTTGGTTTAGATACAGTGATAAGTTTATTTAGCTCTTCCTGTCCTATGGTTGTAAAGCACTGCAGTTTATCTTTGGGAGCGATGGATGAAACTGAAGTGTCAGACGCTGTAGAATCTACATTCGCTATTGTATTTCTGATGTTATCTATTTTATCAGTGAAGAAATTCATAAAGTCATTACTATTTAACGTTGGTGGAATATTTGAATTAGGTGGCGTCTGGTAATTTGTTAATTTAGCCACTGTGCTAAATAAAAACCTTGGATTGTTTTGGTTATTTTCTATGAGTTTGTGGATATGCTCTGCCCTAGCAGTTTTTAAAGCCTGTCTATAAGCTGGACATACTGTATTTCCGTGCAATTCTAAAAACTTCCAAGTTAGTTTTTCTCCATTTGCATTCAAGACTACAAGTTACTTTCTTGAGAGAGTGAGTATTACTGTTATACCAGGGCACAGTACGTTTTTCTCTAACCTTTTTCAATTTGATAGGGGCAACAGCTTCTAATGTATTAGAGAAAATAGTGCCCATGTTGTCAGTAATTTCGTCTAATTCATGTGTATTTTTGGGTACAAATCGCAGTTGAGATAGATCAGGCAGGTTATTTGCGAATCTTTCTTTGGTGGCTGGAACAATAGTTCTGCCCAGACGGTAATGCTGAGACATATAGTTAATATCAGTTATATGCAGCATACACGATACAAGGAAATGGTCTGTAACATCATCACATTGAGGTACGTTATCTATAGCAGTAAGATCGATTCCATGCGATATAATTAAATCTAGTGTATGATTAAAACGATGAGTGGGCCCGGTGACATTTTGCTTGACTCCAAAAGAGTTTATTAGGTCAGTAAATGCAAGTCCTAATGCATCATTTGTATTATCAACATTAATATTAAAATCTCCCATGATTAGTGCTTTATGAACTCTAACCAGAAGGTCTGAGAGGAAATCTGCAAATTCTTTTAGGAATTCTGTATATGGCCCTGGTGGTCTATACATAGTAGCCAGAGCAAGAGATATTAGAGATTTCTTTTGCATGTCTGACAATGTAACATTAAGCAGAAGTATTTCGAATGAGTTAAACCTGTATCCCGTTTTCTGGGTAACATTGAGAATATCACTATATAGTGTTGCAACACCTCCGCCACGACCAGTCTGACGGGGCTCATGCTTATAACAGTAGTTTGGTGGAGTAGACTCATTTAGACCAAATAATCATTTGGTCTTTACACCATGACAACAACCATTCATTTAAAGCAACAAGTCTACTGAACTTTTCGTGTCCTCGTCGATACATGGGCAGTGGTCCTGACATGATGATCGTCGTTGCGGGCGTCATGCTGCGAACCGTCTCGATCAGGCTGCTGAAGTCCCTCTTCAGCATCTCCGTCTGCCGCAGCGTGGTGTCGTTAACCCCGGCGTGAAGCACGAACGCTCTGGGGCTCTCGTCAGCCTTCAGTATCGCGGGTATTTTGCAGAAACATCGAGAACAAGAGCACCAGGCAAACAATGAGTGTGCACTTTACCTTCGGCTAACGTAGCACGGACGTGTCGGACGATGGAGTCTCCGATGATCACAGTGTCGCGTCCGGTCTAACGGAGGGGAGCGAAGTGGTTCCATGTGGAGATCTCAAAGACTGGAGAGGGAGAAGTTGTCGCCCGGGGACTGGCTCTGAAGGACATCTGGGAAGATCATGTTGTGTAGTGTTGACAGGACCGGGCTAATATGGTCATACTTCCTGGTTCTAGTAAGAACTCTTGCTGCTGCATTTTGGACTAGCTGTAGTTTGTTTACTAAGCGTGCAGAACAACCACCCAATAAAGCATTACAATAATTTAACCTTGAGGTTATAAATGCATGGATTAACATTTCTGCATTTGCCATTGAGAGCATAGGCCGTAATTTAGATATATGTAACACTAATGAGCTGATGGTATTTCAGCCATCTGTTCCATATTAATGAATCCTGACTCTACCACATCCTGCCTTGAGTGGCAGTTATTACACCTATTAAGAAATTCCAGAGTCACGTGGGCGAGCCGCACGCACATACACACACACAAACAAACCTTTCTTAAGGTTCAGTATCTTCGTCATTTTATTAATATGTATTTTGAATGTTTGTGTATTGCATAAAATGGTTAATCCTTGTTATGCGAGGATTATAATTTTACTAGCTTATAAATTGGAAATGTTTCTCCTCATTTTAACTTTCTCAAATAGAGTCATGTTTTTGTAACTCTACTCCTGACCAGGTCGTAAAACTTTATGATCCTACTTGGGAAACAGAACGAGAAGGGTCTGGCTGCAGACTTGCACTTGCACTCTCAGACTTGCATTCTCAGACTTGCACTCTCAGACACTTGTGCTTCCACTAGCGACGTCACTTGCAGTCTTTATTATTATTATTATTTTCTATTTATTGATAACTTTTTGTTTGAATCTTTCAACATTTTACAACAGTAGACAAGTGGTGAAGACAAGAAAAAAGAAACTAAATTGCAATGTCACTTGCAATCGCTACTTTCATTCTCAGACTTGCACTCTCAGACACTTGTGCTTCCGCTAGCGACGTCACTTGCAGTCTTTTTTTTTTTTTTTTTTTTATTTATTTATACGTTTTTGTTTGAATCTCTCAACATTTTACAACAGTAGCCAGGTGGTGAAGACAATAAAAAAGAAACTAAATTACAATTTCACTTGCAATCGCTACTTGCACTCTCCGCTACCTGTGACGTCACTTGCAATCAACACAAATCGTGCGTGTTGCCAATGGAGACAAGACGCTGTGGTGGTGATTAAACGATTAAAACTAAATTAGTAGGCCTACTACTATACACAAAGTCTTTCATTAAGCGTTTTCCTCCTGTAGAAAAAAAAAACAAACACTTAATATGGCATAATGTATTAAGATACGTTAAGTTCAATTAAAAGACCAAATTCGATATATAGTTATTATTTAATGTACAACAAGGCAAGCAGATGGCTATGAACACAATGCGAACACTTAATGTGGCCTAATAACACACTAAGATGATAAAGACAATTCAGCAGGCATAGCCTATATGTCTTGTTGTTGACTCAACGTATATACAGATCAGCAAATATGAACGTGCATTATGAAATGCATTAAGTGATTTTAAAAGGATCAACTCCGTACAGGCAAGCAGATGAGTACAGAATGCAGTTCTGTTGTTGGTTTACAACATTAAACGTTTTCCTGCTATAGAAAATAATTATAAATAAAGCACATAATGTGGCTTAATGGACAAAGACAGTGGTATAAACAAGTTGTGGAAAGTTTATTCTATATGGAACAATGCTTAACGCAAAACTTTGCGCGTTGCGTTTATTCACCACTACAGCTTCTTGTCTCCATTGGCAACATGCACAATTTGTGCCGATTGCAAGTGTTGCAGGTAGCAGAGACTGCAAGTAGCGATTGCAAGTAGCGATTGCAAGTAGCGATTGCAAGTGACATTGTAATTTAGTTTATTTTTTTCTTGTCTTCGCCACCTGGCTACTGTTATAAAATGTTGGGAAATTAAAAAAATAAATTAAAAAAATAAATAAATAAAATAAAAAATAAACACTGCAAGTGACGTCACTAGTGGAAGTGCAAGTGTTTGAGAGTGCAAGTCTGAGAATGCAAGTCTGAGAGTGCAAGTGCAAGTCTGCAGCCAGACCCTCTGGAACAGAACAGGAATCAAAGCTGACTCTTAGAAAGAGAATAGTAAAATCTACTCAAATGTATTCTAAATGTATTAAGTATTGCTTTTTGGTTCATTAGATGGGTCCTCATATAAATTGGATTATCTGCAGTTTATATCGTGTGTTAATCAAAACATTAAATGTGTGTAATTCTGCATTTGAATGTAACTTTGTGTTTCTATCAGTTATATATGTACTGCTTGGTGTTTTTGGAATTGTCATGTTGTGACCCAACTATTCCCCTGTGTAAAAGGTGTGTACAATGTATTAATCTTGGATTACGAACTTGCTAGAATATCACTGTTGAAATCTGATAAGCCCTAAATCATTAGGGTGGGTGTTTCCACCGAGACAAAGGAACTTTTTCCCGCTTCAGATTGCGGACGTTCATTGGTTGTTCACGCGAACAGAGGCGTGAACCATCCCAAGCCATAAGAGCCGACCGAAGAAGGTCCGCCTCTCTCTTCGTTCTCTGACACACTGCTCTCCTGTCGACCCTGGTCGCTTCCGCTTGTCCCTCCGAGCGGCCTCGGGCCGCTCTAACATCGCCGTCCCTCTAACATCCGGGAGGCTGAGAGGCGGAGAGGACAGCCATTCTCATGGCTCCTCCGGAAGCTTTCGTTTTCGTTGTTTTGTTTTCTTTTCTTTACTAAGTTTATTCGCCTTTCCACAGGAGGAAGACGAATTCTGAAACACTGCCTTGTTAAACCTTTCAAATACCGCGCGATCCCGCAGCAGCCCGGAAGATGAACGAACACCCCTTGCCACAAAGGACCACGCTGCTCCACGCTCACGCCAAGCTCCAGTGCAGCTCACACGCGCGTCACACGGTCTCCAGCTCATGCACACTGGGCCATGCAAGTATCGTTTTCTATGGAGATTTAAATGCTGCTTTAAAGTTGGTCTATGATTTGATTTGTTTGGTGTCTTTCAAGTTTACTGTCTGTGAGTTTACATAACCGAGCTCATTCTGTGACCACGCTGTCTCTCTCTCACCCCCCCCCCCCCTCTCATTCATTCTCTCTCTCTTTCTCTCTCTTATTTGGATTGGATTCCGTTATGTCTTGTACAAAGTTTACTGTCTGTATTGTCGTACGCATATTTACTCTGTGTGATTTGTAGTTTGATGTATTATTAGTCAATTATTAAAAACCCATATATTTATGATTGCCTCCACCCCGCTCACATTACGAGTCACTGAGATGTCTGATCTAGCTACAAGCTTTAAATTTAGAAACTAAATTTATCATAATGATAGGATAATGTTTTCATGGCCAGAGAATATTTTTCCTTGAATTATAAGAAGTGATAACTTTATTGAAAATTGATAAGTTAATCTTACGGCCGTTTGCTGGACAAACCACTGTTTGATTTGCAGTAATTTACAGTAAGAGACAATAATTGATATGAAGAATGGAATATTGACATATTAATGAGTAAATTACAGTGCCCTGTAATGAGTTATTGGTATAGACAATTGAGATATTTTTCATCTTCAATAAAATTTAGTGTAACTGTCATATGAGATATATATTAATCATATTCCTGATTAATTATTCAAATCCCTATATCATTTGAGTTAATTATTATGTACAACCCAGTGTTGTTACATAATTTGGTGGAGAATGCGGGCATTTCAAACGTCGTTTTGTGAGCAATCAATCTGTGTATATGGTTTTTAATAATTTCTGCACGTGCGCAATGAAATTATGTAATTGTGAGATAAGTCGCAAGACTCAAACTCACTCCTAACTGACTGAGGCAAAAAGCTGATCAGTCAGCACGTTAGGTATTTATAGAACTTCTCACTCCTAACTGACTGAGGCAAAAAGCTGATCAGTCAGCACGTTAGGTATTTATAGAAACTTAACAGTATAGTCACTGTTATTTTTAATGAAAGTAAACTGCAGTATAATGTTACAAGTCTCCTGTTAAGAAAGACCAAAATCTTTTTACAGTGAGAACATTTTAATATGAATAATTAAAAGATAAAGAAATCTTTTATTAGTTGCAACATGTAAATCTGAACAAGAGCGATGTTCCTCTGATTCAGTTTAAAAGGCCTTGCTTATTAAATATCGTTATTGAATTCGTGGTGAACCACAGTGATATTCAAAAATAAACGAAAAAAACTCCTGGTCTAAAATTGGCTTAGCTACCCGATTTTAAACCTAAAACATTTAAATCATAAGTGCTATTTTGATAAATGTTTTTGGGAGTTCAACAAATTCCTGTTTTTCACATTTGTGTCTTGGCAGTGAAACAAATCCTGTCCTTACACTCTTGTGCAGTATATAGCACCTCAGAGATCATAAAACCTTTTTCTGTTTGTTACTTGTGATTTTTGATGCAGAAAATCAGCCTGACAAACGTTCAGATTCTAAGTCATATTGAAATTGTAATTCCGCTACCTAAACACCAGAGGGAACTCTTGGTTTAGAAGTTTCAAGTTACGCCCGCTTTCTGATTCCAGCTTGCATGAGTGCAAGCCCGCCATCCCATGGCCTTTTCAGATAATGCGCTCTGATTGCTAATTTCTAATCCCCTGTGATGTATTGAATTATATGTCTAAATTCTCGATAATTATTTGCATTTACAGCTTTCCTCGTGCGAATATTATTACAGGGAAACAAAAGAATTTTCCCTTCCTTTGACTGTTTACATTTACTTTGAGTTTGGTTCAAACATGATTTGTATTAAAATGTAATTGTTTAATAGTGGAAATCTAGATGTTTCAGGTCAACTACTGATTGACCCACATAGAAGGTAAGCCATCTAGTGGCAGTCTCCTGTTAAATCGACTAACAGATCTGTCTTTTCCATTCTGTTTTGAATTGCATGTCCACTTTTACCCTTTTTGATTAATCTCACCGTTTGATTAATTTCATAATTATTAATGATAACTTACAGCTATCATTGGTTATTATAGGATATTATTCAGATTTTCCTTTTAATTCTTACATGCTTATTTTACATTTTGATTTAAACCAGTTTTAAATTTTTAATTTGAATTAAGTTTTCTGCTCAGCAGGTTAAGCACAGAGAGGCAGTACTTCCCCCCTTGTCTCTCGTGTTTCATTCCTATCTATTATTTTTATTTTTATTATTTTTCTTCTCTCTTTTGGCTTAGGTTATTTTGATAAACCATTATTATCATAATTCCTTTGCTTTGTTGTATCATTATTAGGTAAAGCTGTTACCTCTCATTTCTACATATATATTTACTCAATTGATGTTAAACAAACAAAACCTTAATTAGCTTTAAGTTTCTTTTGGTCATCCTTTGTGTATTTGATTGTAGAACTCCCTTGGTGATTGGACCATCATCTCAGGTTTCCAGTGAGCAAGGCTGCCTGACCGGTGCCTGACCACTGGCTGCGAGTGAAACTCGGTTCCTCTTGTCTCTGTCCGTTAGCGGCACGCAGTGGAGACATCAGCAATTTGGCACTCCAAAGGTTGTGTTAAAAGTCACAAGCTGTTCGAGAGGGTGCAACGCCAGAGTAACGGAGGACCGGGGACACTGCAGTTGAGTGTTTGGGGAGCGCCGGAGAGGTTGACCAAGCCACTGGTTTCCACCTGAATGACTTCAATTCACCCAGGTGAACCAAATGTGATAAAACCCATCCACTTATTATAAGCCACAGAATATTAGATATTCCCCCGGATATATTTTGTTTGACCCTTTTGCTTCTTTAAGCCACACCATATTTCTAGGTTTCCTTCCCAGAAAGCCCACTCACCTGTTGGCCCTATCGTAAAACCTAGCAGTAGGCTTAGGCCTCCTTATTCTCACTAACACATTGTGTTTCTATTGTTTTTATCTCATTCCAAGTGTTGTGTTTCACTTTGATCTTTTTCTATCCTCTGTTCTGTTGTGATTTGTTTCTTTCATTTCACATAGAGACAGTAACCTGTAGAGCCACCAAGGAAGTTAAATAGTAGAGCGACAACCAGCAGCCGGTGTCATTACGTGACCCGCTAGGCTACTGCCTGTCAAATCTCCATTTCAGATCCTTCGTTGACCCAAGTTAATTGGCTACTTGACTGTCTGACTGTTTAAATCAGTTAGCCCCAAAATTCTCATAAACGGCACAGCCCGTATGAATATAGCTCGTTAACCGTAGAACGAACTTGCATTGGTCTTTTTGTGTGTGTGTGTGTGCTGTGCTTCTCTCACCGACAGAGAGTCAGGATGTTCCAGTCATCCAGTCCAGCAGTCCACGGGGGCCTCCTCTCGATATGGTTGAAAGCAGTGACGACCCCCTTCCTGCCCAAGGACGCCAGTAACCTGCAGCACCCAGAGCAACTAGAAACCAAGATAGATGAACTGATGGCACGCGAAACCAAAGCGACTACTACAAAGAACTCGCCAGGATCTTCGGAAGCCTAGTTCACATTCTCGTCGACCAGGCATGGCTCAGTGAACGGAGCAACATCGTGGAGGAGGCCTGGAAGGACCAGGCCCCAACCCAGAGTCATCTTGATCAGCTCCTCCTCGAGACCCAGAACCAGCGCGAGAAAGAGGACGACACAGATCCAGAGCTACAGAAAGGAGTTGAAAGACTTCACAATGCCCTGCAAGATATTCGCCTCGACACCGATCAATGAGAACAGCTGGAGAGAGAAGCCAGAAAAGAACTCAACAAAAAACTCCAGCAAGGTGACGCTCTCCTAAAAAGAGCAGAGACTGAACTGAAAGAAAGAGACTATAAAACCTGGGCCTGCAAAACACACTTGCAAGCAGCCCGAGCTAAATTCAACAAGCTTATTCTGCAGAGAGACAAGCTCCAAGATGAACTTGACACTGTTCACACAGAACTGAAACAATCTCACAGACTACAGAGTGGCTGGATCGGAGAAACGCACACCACAAAGTTTCTCCCGGCCCCTCACTCCAACCCTTTTAGCCAAGAACCCAGAGCTGAAAAAGGGGGTGTAAGCTCACGGCTCAAGAAATCACCAGCCAGTTTACAAGAACACCTGTCAACAACGGAGGGAAGAGAACCCTTCCAGAGAACGCGTGCCACAAAACCCTGCACGGCTCACAGAGAACTTGACAAGCCAGCCAGAAGCATCCGTACGTTCAAGTCAGATCCTGCAGGAGGACAGGACGTTCATGCTTCTTTACAAGCCATTGACTTTCATTTGCAAACTGTCACCAACATGACAGATGTGAACACATTGTACCTGTTAAAATTTGAGGACGTTTTCATAACAGTTTAGTTGTTTACACAGGGAACTACACTGCGTCCTTTTGAAATGCCATTGCAAGCCAAATTTTTATGGGGTCGTAAATGTATCACTGATTATTTTTGTACCTACTTATGTGTAATGCTATGTTTTAATATGAGCATTTATTAAAACAGAAATGTGTATTTTAAGAATACGTTTTATAACGTGCTCCGAGCATTCAACACATCAAGTTGGCTTCAGCCCCGCGATGCAGGAAAGCTGAACTGAGCAGCTGGTTACTCGCGCAACACTGAACCGAGCTCCCCTTCAGGACGTTTGTGTCCTCCTGCACCTGAACGAACAAATAGAAATCGCATTTTAAATAAACATAAGAAAAAGAGCGAAAAGTGAAAGAGCTCAATTCAGCAGCGCGGTGTTCTGGTGTTCAGGGAGCAAGCAGAGACGCGTCTCAAGGTCTTCTTGCTTTTGTACCGACAACAAATACATACTAAATATGTCAAAATACCCGTCTTGGAAAGTGTGTAAGAAAAAGTCCGTAGTTATGTCTTCAGTGAAAGTAAAGAGTTGGAAAGAAATCGGATGCGTATATTTATGATGGATGCATTTGTCTCTTAAAGTGACCGCGCCTAATTTACTAGCTCTGCTGTCAGTGTCTTTAATGTATGAAAATGAAAGTAAATCAATCACTGCTATTGATTTAATTAATTTGTAGTTTTAACAAGAATTTATCCAAAGTCAATCCAAAAATCAGATAGAATAGATTATATTGTTTTACTAGTGACTAAAAAAAAAAAAAAAAAAAAATGTATTAGGGACCTGAGCATGTTTTGCTTAAGTGTTTCTTTCTTTAATTGCTAATGCAACCTTTTCACACCACAGACTGAACCAAATTAAGCATTGCGTCAGACATTATCAAGATGAATTTGTTGTTCTGACACTGTTTAACCCCGAGTTATTGTCATATTGTATTACCAATTTCTAAACTACAGCAAATAAACTGTGATATTGTAAGAAACGTTGAAGGTGTCTGAATACATTTTGGTTTGATTGTGTATTTTATTTTACAGTGAAGACTATGCAGTGCTATTTTAAATGAACAAAAAAAACTTAAAAAATCTAAACTTTGTGTAAATAGCACAAATAAAGAAATAGAATGAACATACAATACAAATATAATGTAGGTGGTTGTCTATTTCAATAATACTGTACTTCATCTTGAAAGAATGTCATATGCATTGCATATCATTCAGCACGAATGCATATCTTTTTCAGAGAGCATGTATATTTTTCATTGAGAGCAGGCCTTATGTTTATTTTATGAATACCATTCCATAACAGACTGATGGAAACATTTAGTCAAGTCAACTAAGTTGACTTTGTTCTACAAAAAAAAAAAAACTAGACTAAGACTAAAAGACTTAAGACTAGACTAAGACTAAAACTCTTATGATATTTAGTCGACTAAAACTAGACTAAGACTAAAAGACTTAAGACTAGACTAAGACTAAAACTCTTATGATATTTAGTCGACTAAAACTAGACTAAGACTAAAACATTTCAGATGACTAAAATGTGACTAAAACTAAATGGTGTGTTATTCAAAAGACTAAGACTAAGACTAAATCCGAATTTGCTGTCAAAATTAACACTGAAATAGAGTCATGTTTTTTTAACTCTACTCCTGACCAGGTCGTAAAACTTTATGATCCTACTGGGAAACAGAACAGGAATCAAAGCTGACTCTTAAGCCCCTTTCACACTGCACGTCGGACCCGCAATATTCCCGTAACATTGCCTGGTCGCCTTCTGTGTGAAAGCAACCACGTCCCGGAATTGATTACCGAATCGAACCCGGGTCGGGGACATAGTAACATTGCGGTAATCGATCTGGAACGAGCGCTGTGTGAACAAAAGCCAGATCTAATTCCGTATCGAAGTGATGACGCGCGTTATCGCGCGACTCTTTTACCGGCTGTTTTGAAGGAAGATCTGTCATGATCCTGCCCTTGTGTCCTTGATTTTTCCTAGTCTTGAGGCAGGATCATGACAGACCCTTGTTTTGTGTACAAGCGCATGGCCTTGTCTTTGGGCCATGTGCTTGTGTTGTCTCGTTCCCTTGCCCCGCCCCCCTTGTTATCCTAGTCGTGTCGTGATTGCCCTATCTGTGTCACCTGTCGTGTCTTAATTGTTCCCCCCTATTTAGATCTCCTAGTGTGCTCTGTCTTGCGTCGGTTCATTGTGTTACTTATGTGACTGTGATTTGTACTACTTATGTGTTCTACACTTGTGATTGTACCTCTGAAGTCCCTGTATAACCGTGAGTGTTATTTGTAGTTAGTGTTCTCTAGTTTTGAGTCTTTGTTTATCTTGTCTGATCAGTCCTGTTTAGTATTTGTTGTATCTGCCCTAGTCCTGTTTTCCCCCTCGTGGGTTTTTGTTTTCCCCTTTTTGTCAAATAAATCCTGTGTGTACCCGATCCCTGTCTGCACTTGAGTTCCTCCCTTGCAACCCTGACAGAATGAACCGACCGCCAAGGAACTCAGCAGACAGGAGGCAATGCTGGATGGCATCAGCCAGCCAGCGAGATTGTTTTGAGGGCTCTCGCCTTGTGGTGTTCCGGGGGACCAGGGGAGGTCGTTCCGGAGTGAGTGGGCGAGAGGAGGAGCCCCAGAGGTCCCCACCTACCCAGCTGCCGGCGATCCCGGAGGGTCGTGTCCTGGCCGTGGCAACCCTGGGGGGTCAGGCAAGCCCCTCCCAGAGTCCTGAGGTGCCCTCCTCAGCCAGCAGTCTCCCCATGAAACGAGGGAGACGGTTTTCATGGGAGTCGGCTTCAGAGTCTTCGGCGTCCGAGTCTGCCCTGTCCGAGACCAAACTCCCCCAACCCGCCTCTGACCCAGCTGTAGCCTCTGCACCGCGCCCGAGGAGGAAGAGGAAGAAGAAGGGGCCTGCCGGTCCTGTGACCCTGTCTCCTCCCGAGTCAGCAGCGGTGAGCGTGCCTGAGCCAGCAGCGGTGAGCGCTGGCGTGCCCGTGCCAGCAGCGGAGAGAGCTGGCGTGCCCGTGCCAGCAGCGGTGAGCGCTGGCGTGCCCGTGCCAGCAGCGGAGAGAGCTGGCGTGCCCGAGCCAGCAGCGGTGAGCGTGCCCGAGCCAGCAGCGGTGGGCGTGCCCGAGCCAGCAGCGGTGGGCGTGCCCGAGCCAGCAGCGGTGAGCGTGCCCGAGCCAGCAACAGTGAGCGTGCCCGAGCCGGCAAAGAAGAGAGCTGCAGTCGTGAGAGCGGAGGAGAGAGCCGCGGCCGACTCTGCAGCAAAGACTCTTGTACAGTCGGTCTCATCCCATAAGGAGCTGCCTATTATCCTAGCTGCTAAGGCTTTTTCTGATTATTTGTCCCGTCTTGTCCAAATTTTAGAAGTCCCCGTCAGTCCTGTTTTGTCCCCTGACCCTGTCCCCAGAAGTCCTAAGTGTCCAGCCGTTGTCTCCCCGTGTCCTGTTGATGTGGCCCCGTGTCCTGTTGATGTGGCCCCGTGTCCTGTTGATGTGGCCCCGTGTCCTGTTGATGTGGCCCCGTGTTCTGTTGATGTGGCCCCGTGTCCCGTTGATGTGCCCCCGTGTCCAGTAGATGTTGTATCCCCGTGTCCTGTCGTCTCCCCGTGCCCAGTAGATGTTGTCTCCCCGTGCCCAGTAGATGTTGTCTCCCCGTGCCCTGTAGATGTAGTCGCCCCTCGTCCTGTAGATGTAGTCGCCCCTCGTCCTGTAGATGTAGTCGCCCCTCGTCCTGTAGATGTAGTCGCCCCTCGTCCTGTAGATGTAGTCGCCCCTCGTCCTGTAGATGTAGTCGCCCCTCGTCCTGTAGATGTAGTCGCCCCTCGTCCTGTAGATGTAGTCGCCCCTCGTCCTGTTGATGTAGTCGCCCCTCGTCCTGTTGATGTTGCCCCGTGTCCCTTGTCTGCTCCCGTCATGTCCCCGGTCAGTTGTCCCGAGACCCCTCCCCGCCCCTCACCACCCAGACCTGCCCGTACCCCCCGTCGTCAGCCTTTGTCCTGTCCTCCTAAGATTCCTACCCCTCCCACCCGCCCTGGTCTGTCCCCCATGAACTTTGTGGTCCCGCCCCCTCCCCTTCCCTGTTTGTTTTTTTTGATTTGTCACCCCAACCCTGCCGTTGTGTACTCATGTTTGCCTTTGTTGTTATTTGTCATGTCCTGTTGGTTTGTGTCTGTGTCCCAGTCTGTCATGTCAGTCATGTCCCGTGTTTGATGTTCCCTTGAGGAGCGTCTGGAAGCCGCTCCTTAAGGGAGGGGTTCTGTCATGATCCTGCCCTTGTGTCCTTGATTTTTCCTAGTCTTGAGGCAGGATCATGACAGACCCTTGTTTTGTGTACAAGCGCATGGCCTTGTCTTTGGGCCATGTGCTTGTGTTGTCTCGTTCCCTTGCCCCGCCCCCCTTGTTATCCTAGTCGTGTCGTGATTGCCCTATCTGTGTCACCTGTCGTGTCTTAATTGTTCCCCCCTATTTAGATCTCCTAGTGTGCTCTGTCTTGCGTCGGTTCATTGTGTTACTTATGTGACTGTGATTTGTACTACTTATGTGTTCTACACTTGTGATTGTACCTCTGAAGTCCCTGTATAACCGTGAGTGTTATTTGTAGTTAGTGTTCTCTAGTTTTGAGTCTTTGTTTATCTTGTCTGATCAGTCCTGTTTAGTATTTGTTGTATCTGCCCTAGTCCTGTTTTCCCCCTCGTGGGTTTTTGTTTTCCCCTTTTTGTCAAATAAATCCTGTGTGTACCCGATCCCTGTCTGCACTTGAGTTCCTCCCTTGCAACCCTGACAAGATCAACATTCGCGACGAAAACATATGTGCAAACTGTAATGAAGCAGAGATCAGTTAGTTCCTCACTTTCCGCGCTGACTCAGAGATCGTTTGCTTGCTTCAGTTAAAGTATAACGTGCCAAGCGTTGTCGACTCATACATTACACGTCACACGCTGATGTCACGTGTCGTTACGGGATCTTCAAGGGTTGTGTGTGAAAGCACGCACATATACCGGGTCATCACTGGCAGTGTGAAAGTGCCAAATCTAGCGACCAGGGAACAATTACAGGAACACTTTACCCCTGTATTTGCCGGAATGGCAGTGTGAAAGGGGCTTTAGAAAGAGAATAGTAAAATCTACTCAAATGTATTCTAAATGTATTAAGTATTGCTTTTTGGTTCATTAGATGGGTCCTCATATAAATTGGATTATCTGCAGTTTATATCGTGTGTTAATCAAAACATTAAATGTGTCTCATTCATGAAACATTCGTAAATATACGAGTAAATATGTGAGTGATTTGCGCGTAAAGAGGACTTCCCGAAAACTCAGATCCTGATTCACAAATACTTCGTAGATGTCAGATGTGATTGTGAATTGTGTGTGTGTGTTAATGAATTCCAATCAGTCGTAAATGGGACATGCATGCACGCTTATTCTCAATTACCATAAATCCCGCCCATTAAATCCGACTGACAACTATATGAGCATCATATTATGACACCAAACGAAGAATTTCAACATGTCTTCTCAAAAGCGAATTAAAAATTTACATTTCTCAGCTGCAGACATTGAAGTTTTATTATCAGAAGTTCATTCAAAACGCCACGTTTTATTTTCAAGCATACGTGGCGTATCAGGTCCTTAAAAAGGAAGCCTGGCAGCATATTACAGATGCTGTTAATATAGTTTCATCTGTTAATCGAACAGTCCCAAAAACCGTATGTAATTACTATATATATATATTTTTTTCAAAATGCTGTGTAAATATGTACCCGATTATGAATTAAAATGCAGCCTTATTAATGAACAAAATGTTCAGACGTTAAATGCACTATTTACGCGTGGCTGAGAGCAGGTGTAGATTTATTTCGTACCAACTAACATTTGGAAAATACGAACATTTTAATGAATCCGAAAATTTACGCCAGAACCACTTTACACGCGATTTACACAAAAATTAGTTCTGCTCGTGTTTCATGAATGAGACCCAATGTGTGTAATTCTGCATTTGAATGTAACTTCGTGTTTCTATCAGTTATATATGTACTGTTTGGTGTTTTTGGAATTGTCATGTTGTGACCCAACTATTCCCCTGTGTAAAAGGTGTGTAAAATGTATTAATCTTGAATTACGAACTTGCTAGAATATCACTGTTGAAATCTGATAAGCCTTAAATCATTAGGGTGGGTGTTTCCACAGAGACAAAGGAACTTTTTCCCGCTTCAGAGCGCGGACATTGGTTTTTCACGCGAACAGAGGCGTGAACCATCCCAAGCCATAAGAGCCGACCGAAGAAGGTCCGCCTCTCTCTTCGTTCTCTGACACGCTGCTCTCCTGTCGACCCTGGTCGCTTCCGCTCGTCCCTCCGAGCGGCCTCGAGCCGCTCTAACATCGCCGTCCCGGAGAGGACAGCCAGTCTCATGGCTCCTCCGGAAGCTTACGTTTTCGTTGTTTTGTTTTCTTTTCTTTACTAAGTTTATTCGCATCTCCACACGAGGAAGACGAATTCTGAAACACTGCCTTGTTAAACTTTTCAAATACTGCGCGATCCCGCAGCAGCCCGGAAGATGAACGAACACCTCTTGACACAAAGGACCACGCTGCTCCATGCTCACGCCAAGCTCCAGCGCAGCTCACACGGTCTCCAGCTCACGCACACTGGGCCATGCAAGTATCGTTTTCTATGGAGATTTAAATGCTGCTTTAAAGTTGGTCTATAATTTGATTCGTTTGGTGTCTTTCAAGTTTACTGTCTGTGAGTTTACATAAACGAGCTCATTCTGTGACCACGCTGTCTCTCTCTCATCCCCCCCCCCCTCATTCATTCTCTCTCTCTTTCTCTCTCTCTCTCTCTCTCTCTCCCTTATTTGGATTCCGTTATGTCTTGTACAAAGTTAACTGTCTGTATTGTCGTACGCATATTTACTATGTGCGATTTGTAGTTTGATGTATTATTAATCAATTATTAAAAATCCATATATTTATGATTGCCTCCACCCCGCTCATATTACGAGTCACTGAGATGTCTGATCTAGCTACAAGCTTTAATTTTAGAAACTAAATTTATCATAATGATAGGATAATGTTTTCATGGCCAGAGAATATTTTTCATTGAATTATAAGAAGTGATAACTTTATTGAAAATTGATAAATTAATCTTACGGCCGTTTGCTGGACAAACCACTGTTTGATTTGAAGTAATTTACAGTAAGAGATATCACAATAATTGATATGAAGAATGGCATATTGACATATTAATGAGTAAATTACAGTGCCCTGTAATAAGTTATTGGTATAGACAATTGAGCTATTTTTCATCTTCAATAAAATTTAGTGTAACTGTCATATGAGATATATATTAATCATATTCCTGATTAATTATTCAAATCCCTATATCATTTGAGTTAATTATTATGTACAACCCAGTGTTGTTACATATATTTGAGATGGAAAAGTGCAGTTTTACAAATGCTAGAAACGTGGCTTTCTAAGGAAAGATTGCGATCAAATAGCACACCTAGGTTCCTAACTGATGACAAAGAATTGACAGCGCAGCCATCGACAGGGTTCTAGGTTATTACATGCAGAGTGGTGTAAAGGGATGGACATGGTCAGCAACAATACTTAGGTAGGCATTTAAACGATGGGGCCCAAAGTGTGCAGAGAAAATATCCCTCATACCATTACACCACCAGCAGCAGCCTGAAGCATTGAGATAAGGCAGGATGGATCCATGCTTTCATGTTATTTACTGCAAATTCTGACCCTACCATCTGAATGTCACAGCAGAAATTGAGACTCATCAGACCAGGCAACATTTGTGCGAATTGTAGCATCTGTTTCCTGTTCTTAGCTGAAAGGAGCAGCACTGGTTGTGGCCTTCTGCTACTGTAGAGCATCTTCTTCAGGGTTCAACATTGCATTCAGAGACTTTATTTTGCATACCTTGGTTTTAACGAAGGGTTAACAGAGTTACTGTTGCCTTTCTATCATCTTTTACCATTCTGCCCATTCTCCTCTGACCTCTGCCATCAACAAGGAAATTTCATCCACACTACTGCCACTCCCTGGATATTTTCTCTTTTTCGACCACCCTCTGTAAACCCTAGCAATGGTTGTGCGTAAAAATCCCAGTAGAGCAGAAGTTTTTGAAATACTCAGACCAGCCCGTCTGACATTAGCATTCCACATTCAAACGTCACTTAAATCCCCTTTCTTCCCCAATTATGATGCTCGGTTTGAACTTCAGCAAGATGTCTTCACCACATCTAGAAGCCTAAATGCACTGAGTTGGTACCATGTGATTGGCTGATTAGCAATTTGTGTTACCAAGCCATTGAACAGGTGTACCTAATAAAGTGGCCAGTGAGTGTACAGTACAACTTTTACAATAAAAAAACATATTTCCATTAACTAAAAACTGATTTAAGGTATCATTCAAATCTCAAGGTAAGATACATTTTAATACTGAAGTTTAAAAGGGTTAGCTGTAATTGCTGCATATAAGCAATAACAGACTTACCAAACAACAATGATAATAATAATAAAACTACCTCGTGATTCTGTCATATTCAAGAGACAGAATGTGAGACACAGGCGAGAGATGGTACACTTACTGATTTATATATTCATGAAATCAGGCATCTTTAGAAAAGCAGAGGTAGGGAGTCTGTCTGTCTCTCTCCTCAGGAATCAGGTTCTTTGTGTTGGGGTTGAATGAGTAGAAATCACACCATACAGAGACACAGTCAGAAAGACATATTTAGACACGTCCAACCACTCTTGTGATTTAATGGGAACAGACATAAAGACATGAGATAAGAGAGATATTAGAAAGAGGTACTGGACAAACATACTTTTACACGAGTGACACTGTTAATGAAATAACAATTGGTTATGAACCATTACGTTTTTCTATAGAACAGATTTCTATTTTTAATAAATGCTGTCATTTAAAACTTTTTATTAATCAAAGATTAATAAAAAAATTACTGTTTTCAACATTGATAATACATCAGCACGTCAGTATGATTCTGAATACTGGAGTAATGGCTGATGAAAATTCAGCTTTTATTCACAGGAATAAATTATATTTTAAAGTATATTAAAATATAAAATTTTATTCTAATATTTCACAATGTTACTGTTTTTTTAGTCTGTTTGTTGTTGTTTTTTTGTTTTTTTTTAATCAAATAAATACAACAAATACAACCTTGACGAGCACTCATTGTCTTATTGTCAAACGTACTGTCTGTGAAAAAATCTACTTAAAGTTACTTACAGTAGTACAGGTTTTCAAAAAGTTGCTTCTGAGTAAACTTGAATATATTGAGTGACCGTGGAAGATTTTTATTAGTAAGATTTTAATCAATCAAGAATCATCAATGTGAATCTAGCCATTTTTGTTGCTAGTTGTTTTTCCATTATAATCCTATAGGTAATGGATAGAAAGGAATATGCTTACGTGCTGGAATGTTCAGAACTGATGAGAAACATATGGCCAGACATACAGATAGGGCCTTTCTTCATAAATCAAGCAGAGGGCCTCTCCTTTCTAGGGATGGATGAAAAGTGTAGTCTAAAAGAAAAGTTTGACTATGTGGAACCGCCCCATATAGTGTATATAAGGAGAAACCAAATAGCATTCGAGAGATCTCCTTACAAGGACCTCTCGGCTTTGTTTTGCTAAAAATAAAGTCTTTTCTTCTGAGAGAAAAATCCCTGACTAATTTGACAAGGAGTGAGTAAAAGATCCAGTCTCCCTAACCCCTCTTTAATAGTAAACATTGTTAAAAGCATTAACATGCAATTGGCTTGGCATTTGCCTGGTTATCACAGTTATGTATAAAAGACATAAAAATACATACATCACATCACACATTGAATATCACAAGATTATAAGAGTTGAACTTCAGCTTAGATACCTTATGTATCAATTTCCCATTATCTTGACACCTTTGAATTTAATTTGCTTAGCTGTGGCTTTGACTAGTGACCTATTTAGTTATAATCTATGCTCCCCATGCTCCTAACTGTAAATCAAACCAGTCTTACATTTTATTATCTTTTCCAACATTTTCTTTAATCTACCATTCTTAGCCTTTTCAATTTGATCATTACTTCATTAAATGCTCCCTTCTATTAATACAGCATTTTCCCCAAAACATAACACATACTTTTCCTTCTTCAATTTTCTATTTTGCTCCTTTCATTCTATTTGTTGCATCCAATTGCTCTATTTTCCCTTCAAATCTTCCTACATCCATATTTCCCTTCTCATAACCTTCAAATTCTTCATCTACCATTACTTAACATTCTCTTTCCACCTTTTCTTTTCTATTTGTTGGCTCATATCTGCACCCAAGTATTTTGATCTCAGTAGCAGTCCCATCACTCTCTCATTCCTTCTTCACCAGGGAGACTCTTTGCGAGTCGTTGCAATGGTCTTTCCCTCGTTGGCAAGGATGGGTCGTTACTAGCACGCCCTTCATCCCTCACTTCATGCTGTGTGGAGTTGTTGAATCTGATTGGCATATTTAAGGTTAGAGATGTGAACTCAGGTGTCACTCTGTAACCGTTTTGCTGATTAATGCAAGGCTCTCCCTTGAGATCATAACTGCACCCTCACTGGTTCTCTTTGATGGAGCGAAGCATTCCTTGGCCTTACTGGAACTGCTGTCACCTGTAAATGGAAAACTTCAGAGTTTTTTGTTAGTGTTATCAAGCATGCTAATTTGTTCACCTTGCTAGTCGTCCTTCTTGGTGTGACCTGTGGAAATGTAATGTGGGTTGAGGGCTGTCTTGGCCCCTTTTTGAGTTTTCACAATTCCAGTGCTGTCTTTACTATTTTTTTCATTCCTTTCAATTTTATTCTCAACAATTTGCTTATTCAGTTATCTCTTTGTTTTGTAAACTGAGTTCCACTGTATTACTTTATAATTTCCTATCTTGCTCTGTAATATAGGCCTTTTGACCTGGAAAACACTCAACCCACTTTATTTTAACATTTAGAAAGACAATATTTCATCCTTTTGACACAATCAGCTCCATCATGATATGCTGAAAAGAAAGTTAGATGTGGGGTGGACAGAGCAAGCTTGCTTTGCTCTGCCTTCCCATGTTATACGCTGCACATGTGTGGCTCTGTTTTTCTTTCTGCCACAACAAAGACCTTGGTACTGACCAGGAAACTTCACCAAATTCATCCATGGTCATTATTTTACTGGGCATAAGTTTGCCCTGTGGGCCCACATTCATATTTGTATACAGCTGTTTGGGCAAATTGATTGAATTGCCTCAGTGTCTCGTCAGACACTCTCTTTCATGCCATACAACACCATCATTCATACTTTTTCACACACTTTCACTCCCCTTTTTTGCCAAAAACTTTTCTTTTCTTTCTTTACTTCCTTTTTTCAAAATCTAATAGATTGATTTATTTAGAATATTAGACCTAGGCATTGGGCATTTGAGAGAGCCAATTATCATTTCTCAAATGTCATGTGTTTGTCTAATTTAAAGTTTAGTCAAATACTTTTTTGTTATTGCTCATGAGCGACTCTGAGAAGAGGATTGGAGATCTCTGTAAATCTAGGATCCATGACCATCAACATTTCCTTCTTGTTACCCCCAGTGATGACAGTATACGTGATTACATGATTTTGGATCTTTAGAATAATTTTTTATTCATTATTATTTTAGTTCAGTTTTACCTTAGAAAATGACAAAATGGAGTGACCAATATTTCTATTTTTTCAACAATATATATTTTTTCTATTGTTCATCAAGATACCCTTTTTTATTTATTTATTCTCTCTTCCCAACGCACTCAGCATTGTTGTCAAGTATTCAGTTATGCATTTTCCCCTAGTTGTTTAATGAAACAGTCTTACTATGCAAAATCCAGCTCCATGTTTATCTGATTGGTGAGTCAAGTACTCACTTCTGTCTGTCAAAATTATTTTTTTCTTTAAGACATGAGGCTGGACTGGAACCTATTGAAAAGCAGATTGAGAGAGTTAGTTAAAACACAGAATTTAAAGAAGTGCTGTGAGACCAGTGAATAATCAAGATTAAAACATAATAAATAAGATAATGAAATAAAATAATTAACATTTGAAGCAGTCTCTATAGTGTTCATTGAATCTGCAGGACCTGTGCACTGAAGGTATGGAAGTCCTTCTGATGACATCATCTGCCTGGGCTGTTGTACTGGGTTGTCAGTCTGTGATGGCACTCAAAGACCTGATGTTGTGGTGTACGGTCTCCGTTGTTTTTCTGCTTCTTCTCAGTCTGGCTTCTGGTTGCTTTCTGCCAGAGTTTTGCATTTCATAATGTTCTTTTCACCCTCAGGAAAAGTCTCAAGTGAAAGATTCACCTTTTCCTGCTTTGCTTCAGTCTTTCTCCTTGCTGAAGTGTGTTCTTCTCTTTCAGGAGGGTATAACGTCCATCAGCCCCTCCCTCTTCTTCTCTTTGCAGCTGGGTTTGCTGCTTTGCCCTTCTCCAGTTCATTGCTTTCCTTTGTCAAGGCACTGTTCCAGAAGTCATCTGAAAGTTTAACACTCAGAGACTGCATTAATCAAATGTAACCTATGTAACTTCTGACCAAATTGTCTCTGAGCAATCAGCTCTTTTTCTAATTTTCACTTTTCAACCTTCACTTCTTTCAGTGGTCCCTTAATAAAAACAAAATCATCTGGTTGAAAACAGCAGTTCTCTTATTCTATATTAGTAAAGCAAGTTCTTCATTGCAGGAAAATAGCAAGCATTTTTTTCTTCTTTGCAAAATGCAGAAATCAGCTACCTTGATTATCTAAGTATACTGCAATAAAACAAAATAAACCTTCCTTTTATAACAGTCATATATGCATATGGTAAAATAAAGACTTCAATCATCATCTTTCCTTTATATTTGCATACATGATTCAGAATAATCTGGTATTGATGAATTAATTTTTCCTAACCAACATAAAATAATTCTTATTATTGTAAATAAAATAATTAAATTTAATTCTTTAAGCAACTAGTTCCCTTCCTATTGTAAAATGCCTATAGCTTTTGAATCAAAATGTCTATTAACTTGGTCACCCAATCTTGCTCTCATTCCACATTGCACAAGTTATGTATTTTATTTTTTACATTTCCACAAGCCCAATCTCTGAAACTCTGTAATGGATTAAATTTCATACTGTCCCAGGGATAACAAGATACAAATTTTAGATTAAATTTCTAATCTTCACATATTAGATATAGAGTTTTAAGCACGTGCATCTTTTAAATTCATCTATTAAGACAAGTTATTAAATAATAAATGCATATCTTATTTTAATTAGTTTATTATTATTTCTATATTCCACCATAGCTGCCATCTCTATATTAGTCCATTTCTTGGAACATTTGTATTTATTTTTCTCTAAAACAACCTTCATACAGTTAACTTTATTGTTTTAGGGCTCCTGCACTTCTCAACACCAGCCACCCCCGTCTCTGTAACCTAATCACTCTCAAGTGATGGTCCAGGAGGGGAGAGCACCTCTTGCTCCACCCATGTAATACAACTTTAATGTGGAAACTTCCTCCCTTGCTCTCACTCCCACTGCGCTGAGCTCACAAAATTTTCTCCCCTTTCACACAGACATCTAAAATGCAAAAATCTATTATAGATCTTGGTTCAAACTTTATTGATGCTATTTTCCTAACCTCATTCACACTTTCTGCACTCTTTATTGAGCCAGAGTGCTTATTCTTGCATACTTTTTCTAAGGGATAATCAGTCATTAATTGTCCTTTTATTATCAAGGCTCATCATACATTCATCCCCCTCAAGTGGATACCAGTTGCGTCCCACTCCACCCAGCCACCCTGAAGTGACAGTCCAAGAATGGTGCGCAACTTTTACCCACCCAACACAGAATTTATTTGTTCACACATTCATTCGTCCGGACACAGATACATCCACACAACAAAACACAGCTCTACCTAGAGCTCCTTAAGGGCCCACCTATTCTGAATTTCACTTATACTTTCTCAAAGCGGTGTCCGTGGGACTTTTCCTCGCGATTCCTTAATCTGCTTATCCGTTTATCACTGTCCTTACCTGGCACAGCTATCCAATAAACACAGACCATTGCATACAATGTCTTTCTGCCTACACCATATTTGTCTTAAATCGAGGTTGCCTTCCAAGGCCTTCCTATTAATAACCCAAATATGTGCATGCAGTTATTTCTTCTGGAGTAAAACCCCTTTTTCATTTTAGATATCCTATTATTTTTCTAAATTTGGAAGAGCAGATTTTAAGTGTCCTTACCACTCAGAACTGACCAGTCAACAACACACACTAATTATATAAGCAAAAATGCTTACCTTACTCTATGGTGGCCACCACTGTGTGTGTGTGTGTTGCTCATCAGTCAGCTCAAAAGCAGTCGTCCACTCTGCTCCTTTCCAGTCCCATCTGGGGTGCCAAATCTGTGGTGTATTTTGCCGGTTCTCCAAAGAATCGAACTCAGTCAGGGATTTTTCTCTCAGAAGAAAAGACTTTATTTTAAGCAAAACAAAACCGAGAGGTCCTTGCAAGGAGATCTCTCGAATGCTATTTGGTTTCTCCTTATATACACTATATGGGGCAGTTACACATAGTCAAACTTTTCTTTTAGACTACACTTTTCATCCATCCCTAGTGAGGAGAGGCCCTCTGCTTGATTTATGAAGAAAGGCCCTTTCTGTATGTCTGGCCATATGTTTCTCATGACTTCTGAACATTCCAGCACGTAAGCATATTCCTTTCTATCCATTACCTATAGGATTATAATGGAAAAACAACTAGCAACAAAAATGGCTAGATTCACATTGATTATTCTTGATTGATTAAAATCTTCCACATGACCTACAATGATATTATTTTTATTCCTTTATTTAACCAGGGGAAATCATATTGAGACGATAGTCTCTTTTTCAAATGGTCCCTGGCCAAGAAAGGCAGCACTTAAAAATGTAAACAGAAGAAAAGAAAAAAAAAAAAAAAAAAAAACAAAGCATACCAAATTACACAATAACATATCAACACCACATAAACCATACCACAACACATAACAAAGACAAAAGTCAGATACAACAACAAACAAAATATCACAATAACAAAATAACCAAGACATCCTACTACACGGAGTATGACAGCTACATGAAGCTCCATACAAGAATCAAAACAGAACAGCAGTCTATATACAATCACACTTATAGCTGAATGTTTCTGTGACATATAATTTAAAATCATTAAGTGGGATAATAGTGCTTATCTTCAACTGTTTCTGCAAAGCATTCCATGTTGAAGGACCATTGTAACGGAAGGCAATTTTACCGAATTCAGATTTTACAGCAGGTGTAGTAAAAAGAATGCTATTATTAGACCTAAGATTGTATCTATTGTTTTCTACAAAATAGAAAACTGATAAATAAGAAGGCAATAGTCCTAACACTGCTTTATAAATAAAAATAAGCCAGTGATGCTGTCTACGGATTGAGAGTGGAGGCCAACCTGATAAACTATACAAACTACAATGATGTGTAAAATACTCTGCTTTAGTGACAAAGTGTAGAGCAGAATGGTATACAGAATCCAATGAACGTAAAACAGACTTTGCTGCATGCATGTACAGAACATCTCCATAGTCTATAACAGATAAAAAGGTAGCAGCAACAAGTTCCTTTCTTGCCTTTAAATTAAAACAAGCCTTATTTCCATAAAAAAATCTTAATTTAACTCTCAGATGTTTTACCAATTTATCTACATGGGGATTAAAAGTGAGCTTTTCATCTAATAAAAAACCCAGATAATTATAACATGACACTCTTTCAATTTTCTGGTCATATAGAGTAATAATTTGATTCAAATCCTGTACATTCCTAGAATGAGTAAATAACATAGATTTGGTCTTTTTAGAGTTTAGTACCAATTTTAATTTAAGTATATTTTTTTGTAAAACTGTAAAAGCATCCTGCAATTTATTTAATGCCTCATACGGAGATCTAGCAGTACTGTATATAATAGTATCGTCCGCATAGAGATGTGCAGCTACATCTACATTTGTACAAATATCATTTATGTAGATCATAAACAACAAAGGCCCTAATATGGAACCTTGAGGGACTCCAACCATTAATTCTGCCTCCCCTGATATAATGCCTTCACAAGTGACACACTGATATCTACTAGACAGATAGTTTTTAAACCATTCAATAGCATTATCAGACATCCCGATTTTAGACAGTTGTTTTAACAAAATAGCATGATCAACCGTATCAAAAGCTTTTGAAAGATCAATAAATAATGCTGCACAAGATTCTTTACAGTCAATAGCACTTACAATATCATCAACTACCTTTGTGGCTGCTGTGATGGTGCTATACCCTTTCCTAAAACCTGATTGAAAAGGAATAAGAATATTATTTACTATTAAGAAGTCCTTCAACTAACCAACGACTCAAAAATTTTAGCTAAAACTGAGAGTTTTGAAATAGGACGATAATTGTCCATAATAGTTGGTTCCCCATTTTTAAAAAGTGGTCTTACATGCGCTGTCTTCCAAGACTGGGGTATAATGTTTTGTTCCAAAGATAAATTAAAAATATAAGTTATTGGTTCAACAATAATATTAGCCACAAGTTTCAGGAGGAAAAGGTCAATCCCATCTGGACCAGCTGACTTTTTACAATTAATGTTTTGTAACGCGAGTAAAACCTTCGCTCTTGAAATTGGTTCAAAAGTAAAGAGGTTTGAATCCCAAACATTAGCGTTAGACAAACCTGGAGATGAAAGATGTCCTAGCTCTGGCTTGAAAAGGGATCAAGGCCAAGTGATTGTTAAATAAATCAACTATACATTTTTTATCATTAACTTGTACATTATTAACATTTACAAATTTAGGAAGTGCAGAAAATGAAGAGTTTTGCACTGTTTTCATTGAATTTATAATTTTCCAAAATTTAGCTGGGTTTTTTAAATTTCTTGTTGTCTCATCAAGATAGAAATGTGACTTAGCTTTACGTATTTGTGTAGTACATGTATTTCTTAAATATCTGAAATTAACCCAATCATTTTCTTGCCCAGATTTACTTGCCTTTGCCCAGGCCAAATCCCGTTCATGCAAAAGAGTGGATAATACATCAGAAAACCAGGGATTATTCCTCCCCTTTACTTTGAACTTTCTCAGGGGTGCATGTTTATTTAAAATACCCACAAATTAAGCTTTAAAATATGACCATGCCAATTCAACATCAGGAATTAAACAAATCTTTTTCCAATCAAAATGAAAAATATCATGGATAAAAGCTTGCTGATCAAATAATTTAAAATACCTTTTCTCCACAATTCGTGGCACTCCCTTTTTAAGTTTGCAGTTTCTAATCATACCAACAGCACAATGGTCACTTATATCATTTGAGAAAATACCTATTTGTGTGCATTTATCTGGGTTATTAGTTAAGATCAAATCTATTAAAGTGGACTTTTTTAAGTCCTTTACGTTTGGACGAGTGGGAACATGTATTACTTGAGTTAAATTTACAGAATCACAATAATCTTTAAAATCTTTAGATACATCTGTCAACCAATTCCATTTCAATATTAAATACCAGTTCAATATAAAATATATTAAATACTTTGTGCAACTAGATTCCCCTTTCAACTTAGTTGTCTGCTTTTTGAAGGGGTCCAGGAGGCTTTACCTGCATCGCCCCTTTACCGTCCCTACATAGGATCTTCCCACTGTTCTGATGGCTCTTAAAGGGATACTCCACCGTGTTTTCATATTAAACTATGTTTTTCCCCTAACTAAGACGAGTTGATACATACCTCTCTCGTCTCAGTGCGTGCACTCAATCGCTTTGGCGCATGGTGACACTTTGAAAGCACTTAGCTTAGCCCATTCATTCAATATGGGCCAAGCAGAGAAGCTACCAAACACCTCCACATTTTCCCTATTTAAATACAGTTACTCGCGTAGTGTAACTCGACCTAGGACGGTAACACAAAACAAAACATTGCGCTTTTCTAAGCGTGTAAAATGGATAACTATATTGTATGGCGGAATACCATGGCAAGTGCTTGTAAGCACTTCGTCTTGGCGCAGTAATATCTTCACTCGTGAAAAATCCTCTCACCGGCCCCCGCTCACTCTAGTGAAGATATTACTGCGCCAAGACGAAGTGCTTACAAGCACTTGCCATGGTATTTGATAACTGCAGCGCTCTCCTTGTTGGAGTGTCTGTGCAATACCTGCAGAATTCAGCAGATAGAATTCTAACTGGGGCTAGGGTTGCTGATCATATACCTCTATTTAGGAAATGTTACTTTAGGGCCTTTTGCACTGCTGGAACCTTTTCATAGTACCAGAACTAATTGCTGCCGCACGTTTGCATTACAGATATCTTTGGCTACCTTGTTTTGTGAGCGCCTACACTTCAGAATGGTTCCGAAGCTACAAGTGATTGAGGTCTCATGTACAGTTCACAAATGGATGGGTTCAGGAGCTGCAAATCATAGAACTGGAACAACGGCAAACAGTATACAGTAATCCGGTAAGCTGCGCTCTACCTAGCTGCTAGTTTAGTAACTTTTAGTGCTAACAACCATTCACACATGGACTTTTAACAATGTGTTTTTAAAAGTGTAGTTAGTAGCTGTCAACCCTCCCGTTTTTTCGGGGGTTGTCATATATTTGAGCTCTTTTCCCGCTGTCTTCCCATTTTAGTATTTTCCTGTAAAATATCCCATTAGCCCTTCAATCGGACCTGTCAAGTCTATGTGTTGTTGTCCTGTTGCTACTCCTTGCCCTTCCAGCAAAACAAGATGTTTTCAAAGCATCGTTTTGCTTACTTGAAAGCAACCTTAGCATGATGTTGAAGTCACGTTAGACCTACCTTCACAAATTGCTTAACGTTAATGCAGCAGTTTTGTAGTACAAATTTTTGCTGTCAGCAGAGGGATAGCAACAAAAAGATGAATGTTGAAACTTCCTGTATTTTGGATAAATAACCTGAGAAATTTCCCTTATTTTCAATGTTGACTTAAGCTATATAAATTAATATTCAGATGTTATGGTCTCTGTGGTCGCGCCTCCAAGCAGGAAAGTGGTGTAAAGTTAATCCATTCTCATTTTATTTTCCCCATGGCGATTTTGTGTTGCGCTATTACACCCCACAATACAGCAACCGTTTACCATGGTTGAAATAGATTTTTAATTAATCAAATTAAGACACAGATGAGAGGGAGTATGTCTAAACACTGTGCAGTAGTCCGAGTAGCAGTAAAAGAGGCCATCAATGTGGTGGCCACACCAAGTATGATGTCACGTATGGAGCCAAAAGAGTCTCAATAAAGATAAATGCACACACTACATTCACATATGCACACATAGGATTCATACATGCACACACATAATTCATAAATACACACACAGGATACACAAATGTGCTCAAAATTCACAAATGCACACACAACATTTAAAAAGCACAGAAGATTCACAAATGCATATGTCACAGTGTGACAAATGGCATGTGGAACTTATTCCCGCTGAAGCAGTGTTCCCGGGGGAACGCTTTGAGTGTAACCCTGTTCCCAGGCCTGTGTGTGCGTTTGTTGCTGTGACAACCCCAAATGACGGATTGGCAACAGGTGTGGGGGATTTACTCAGAGTTTTGCGTGAGGCCTCATCAACAGTGGAGAGGATAAAAAGCAAGAGAGAGAGGTGGTTTGTGTGGTTTTTATCCTTTGAGAAAAGTCGTTTTATTGGGTGGTAATAGTTACTGGAGGACGGGTGAAGGAAGAGGAAAGTGTTGCTTGATGAGGGATTCGAGGACAACAGAAGGAGAGTGAAATACCCTGTTTGCATTGGAGAGGAGCTGAGTAACTGAGAACTGAGTCTTGTAATTGCACACGTTTGACACTGAATTGGATGTGGTTTGGAGTGTTTGGATCACGATCATAAATATCACTGAGTTGATTGTACTGATTCATTACCGATCTCTTACCTCTCCCTCCTCTATAAATGGTGATGTGAACTGTGACTGTGAAGAAAAACATCTCAGAACATCCTCAGTGGCAGTGAGGATCACACCCCCCCCCCCTTCCCCTCGGACAGAAACCCAAATGTGAGTGCTGGCTTTAAATTGCACTTCGTGAAGTGAGTTTGCAGTGGCTAAAATTGATGTTTTCCCCCACAATATATGTTTGAAGTGGAATTGTCGTGTGTGTGTGTAAGCTACATTCCTTTTTGCCATGCACTCTCTATGTGTTATGAGGGCTGACTGTTAATAGTAAGAGTCCTGTGACACTGATCTGTTCCAAATGTCTGGATGTTGAGGAATTATCATCTGGGATGTGAATTAACCCCTCTGTTGTGCTAATAGGAGAAGAGATGCCCTGTTGAAATATTTACTATCTGTCTCAGAAGAAGCCCCATTCAGCCTGTTGACTTCGAGTCTGCTGTATCCCTGCCATTCAACTGTATGGTGAGAAGTGTTCGCTCCTTCCAATGCATGTGAATTGTATATTTGCCTGAAACATCCATTCTGTCTGTCTCAGAAGAAGCCCCATTCAGCCTGTTGACTTCGAGTCTGCTGTATCTCTGCTATTCATCTGTATTGTGAGAAGTGTTTGTCCCTTCCAACGTATGTGAACTGTATACTTTGTCTGGAGCATTCATTCTGTCTGTCTCAGTAGAAACCCTGCACAGCCTGCTGACGTCGAGTTTGCTGCATTCTTGTAACCCATCTGTGCTGAGAGAAGCGACTGTTCTTCTGTCACGAATCGGAGGCTGGCATGCTCTGTCTGGAATATCCATTCTGTCTGTGTCAGAAGAAGCCTCGTTCAGCCCGTTGACTCCGAGTCCACTGTATCCCTGCCATTCATCTGTATTGTGAGAAGTGTTCGTTCCTTCCAACGCATGTGAACTGTATACTTGTCTGAAGCATTCATTCTGTCTGTCTCAGTAGAAACCCGGCACAGCCTGTTGACTTAGAGTTTTGTTGCATCCTTGTGGCCCACCTGTGCTGAGGGAGGTGACTGTCCTTTGTCACGAACGTGAGATGGGCACGCTTTGTCTGGAATATCCACTCTGACGGTGTCAGGAGAAGCCACCTTACTGTAAGACTGTGCACCTGCCGTATACGTACTCGACTGATATCGTTCACCTCAAATTCCGTACCTGTGGAAGAAGGAAGGAAGGCTGGAATTACATACTTACCGGAGGAGATTTACCGGACCCCTCACTTGCCAAACACATCCCCACCTCAAGGCTGTGTATCTGCCGTGTACGGACCGGACCGATATCCATCCGTCCCAAATTCTGCATCTGTGAAAAAGGGAAGGAAGTTTGGAAGTATTTAATTACCAGAGGAGACTTACCAGACTGCTGGCTTGCCGATCGTATCCCCACCTGTGAAATACCTACTTGACCACCCATCTGTCCATCTATTGCGGGGCCCGCACAGAGGAAGAGGGCGGGAGAGTCCCCGGTCGCTGCACTGTTCACCTTCAATCCTTGAGGGCAACAAAGAAGATTTTAGTTTAGGATTCCCAATTTGTTTTTACTTCAAAATAAAACTTGTTAAATTTATTCTCTGTCTCCGACTCTTCCCTCTGATACGCTCCTCGAGGTGGTCCTGGTTTAGGGGAGGGCGCAGTCCAGCTTGGCCCCCCTGACCTGTGACACATACAAAATTCACAAATGGACACAAAATTCAGAAATACACACACAATTTAGAAATGCAAACAACATTTACAAATGCACTCAAGATTCACAAATGCACAGGACAAGATTCAGAAATGTATTTCTGATGCACACACACATATATCTTAATTTAGAAACTGCTTGCGGTCTGTGAACTTCACTGCATCGACACACAAATGCCTTTTTTAACAGGGAATGATCTGCAAAATCAGAGATCTCCTTTGTTTTAGCCAATCACAAGAATGCACCCCACGGGGGGATTGTTTACTTAGTCTCCATAGTCCATAATCAAGATGCCCAAGCCCTATTACAAGGTGTGTGATGGGAGGAATTTGAGTTGGCGATTGGGTCGCGAGGCCAGTGGCAGGACTATAAAGGTTCATTGTGGGTGATAGGAGAGGAGAAGGAAGTGGGGACAGAGCTACATCCAGGATAAGTGTCTGGCTGGGGTTGGAATGAACGTGTTCATGGAGAATCGTGAGGTTCAAATGTGAAACGGACGTCTTTTGATAATGAAATCTATGTATTTTGTTACTGCCTGCACCCGACGATCGCGGCCCAACACCGTTGATGTTTCCAGTTGAGCTGGTTATTTCTGCCCTGCCCACCATACAGCAGCCTCTCTGCTAGTCTAGCTTCTGAGAGCAGCGGCTTTGATCCGGTGCATGCACCCTAATCAACGTCTAGTGATTTGTAGTGTTTTATTTTGGAGTGATCACATTGGGAAAACTTGTATTGTGTGTAGTGAGTGCACAAGTGTTTGGATTGTATTGTGGTTTGCACTAGTAGTCTTAGCCATGCTGACATAACATCCCACTGTTTGGAACCCTGTTGGAGAGAACACGGAACTGCTGCATGGATGCTGGTCTGTCTACTGCTCGAGCCCCCACTGGTGAGAGTGAGAATCCTCTGTGCTGTGTTACTGATCTGAACTATCTTTGAGTGTGTCATACAGCGCTGTATTGATGTAACATCCCACTGTTCGGACTCTGCTGGAGTGAACCCGGAGCTGTTGTATGGATGCTGGTCTGCTTACTGCCTGAGCCTCTACGGGGGAATAGAAAACCTATTGGGCTGGTGTCCGGGTTCCCCCGAAGAGAGCAGGAACTCGCTCTGCCAAAGGCAGCCTCCTATTGTCTGAACCTCCACTGAAGAGTTTACTTTGTAGCTCTAGGGCGGCAACATCAACTTATAGATCCATGAATGCAGCATTACGCAGTTGGTGGGGAGAGCCAAAGAGCAATTCTCAGTTTCTGAAAATTTGTTTAAACTTAATCTCAGATATACAATTGGAAAGATGGGAAGTATCCACAAATTGACCAGGTTTATTGTATAGTTTTTTTGTTCACAGTGACTGAACCAACTAATTTACACCAGTTTTGATTGTAAATTCCCTTACTGAGATGTGTTAAAGGCACAGTTCATGAAATAAACACTATTTACTTAAAAAAAATGTTTGTCTTCATTTCTTTTGTGAGACATAAATGTAACCAATTAATTTAATGACATTGTCTGTCAAAAGAAATGTACAGGATTCTATATGGAATCATAATTTTAGCTTTTCTTTTGATAAGTGTGGCAATAAATTCTTGATTATAGACAATCACAAGATAATTTATTGAAACTTAATTGAATGCTATTCAGGTGAATATTCCTATGCTAATTATAATAATCCCATTGTCCGAACCCCCAGTCACCAGTCCATTCACTATGGACTGATGGGGTTGTGGCTTAAAGGTTAGAGAGTCAGACTTGTAACCCCCCAAAAATTGTGGATTCGAATCTCAGGTCCGGCAGGAATTGTCGGTGGGGGGATGAATAACCAGCGCTCTCTTCCACCCTCAATACCACATCTGAGGTGAGACCCTTGAGCAAGTCACTGAAACCCCAACTGCTCCCCGCGTGCTGCAGCAATATGGTTGTCCACTGCTCTGGGTGTGTCTTCACAGTGTGTTTGTTTGTGCACTACTTTGTGTGTGTGTGTGTGCGCACATGGATGGGTTAAATGCAGAGCACAAATTGTGAGTATGGTTCACCATACTTAGCCACATGTCACTTCACTCAATATCCTAAGTCACCAGCCCAGTCCACTTGGAACTACACTTCTCAACATACCTTCAGGTCAATGCCTGCACTCACTCAGTCAGCCATCCCTACACCTGCCGTCGATGATCTCATCAAGCCCTGTATAATCTCCACTTCTTCCTTGTCTGGTCTCGTCTCTCCATATATGCATTATTGACACACTATTTTAGTAATTAATGCTGTAGAGTTGCTTTGACACAATCTGTACTGTTAAAAGTGCTATATAAATAAAGATAGCTTGAATTGACTTAACATAGCTGGCTACTTCCCTAGATACTTGCCTGTCTTCAGTCAGTCTTCGCTAAGCCTTCACCACACTCAGGAAAATAGTTTGTAAACAATGCAAAAGAACAATAACAAACAAAATGTTTCAAGTTAAGGTCAGTACATTGATGATTCAGGGATGTCTTTATACATTTCAGCTCTCTTCCGGTAGTTTCTGTGCAATCAGTCAAGCATCCCCAACTAAGCAAGCCAAAAGCGATAGCAGCAAAGAACCAAAACTCCATCAGTGACAGAAATGAAGAGAAAACCTTAGGAGAAACCAGGCTCAATCGGGGGGCTCGAGGGTCATCTACTTGACATGATTTTCCTTGACATTCAGGGCTGTAGAGGTTTTGAGATTTGATGTGAAGGAATATAATGTGATTAAAAGCTTGCTCAAGTATTGAGGAGCTAAACCATTTAGGGCTTTATAAGCAATTGTATAAATTTTAAAATGTTGGCAATATTCGATATGGAGCAAGTGCAGAGTTGACAGAACAGGCAAATACTAATATGGTTATACTTCCTGGTTCAAGTAAGAGCTCTAAATGTTGCATTCTGGACCAGCTGGAGTTTGTTTGTTTATTAAGAGTGCAGAGGAGCCATCCAATAAAGCATTACAATAATCTAACAGTGGAAGTCATGAACTCATGAATTAATATAATAAGTATAGAGAAACCACTATTAATTAACACATTAACAAGATCAGCAGTTTTAGACATTAACTTGTAAGCACAAAACACAAGATACTTCTCTTTTCAATGTTAATAAGGCTTTATTAGATAAATCTAAGACATATAAACTAATCTAACACATAAGCACACACACTCACACATTCACACAAGTTGCAGGAAGAGAGAAAGTTAGGAAAGAATGAGTTTAAGAGAATGAAAATCTGAAATCTCAGGTTTACAATTTGAAATTGTATAGTCATGAACAACAATCAATCACTTAATTAACCCTTCCATTGAGTTCCTCAGTGAGGTTAAAATTACATTAGATACACCAGTGCAGCTCAGAGTCTGGAGGTAATTACTTGCATTACCTGTGTAAAGGGGGTTCCCTAGTTGAAAAGAGGCTTTCCAGAAGTTGCTGATTGGCTGAAAGTTCAGTAGTTCCTGAAGTGATGTCTTGGGAAGCCCGTGTTTTGGTGTTGGCTGACGATGCAGAGTTGTGGGCTGGTTGAAGTTTAAGACGGGCACTCAAGGTCAGACTCGGAGACACTGTGTTTGGCAAAACTTAACTCAGGACATTAAACTCTCAACGGAAAAGCAAATAAACTAAAGTAAAAGAATAGAGGTAAAGTTTGACGAGACTAGGTGTTTCTTCTCATCATGGCTAAGTAGCAGCGGGTATGCAGGCCAAAGCATGCTGGAACAGCGATGAAAGAATACAAAATGTAATGACAAAAAGCATGGCTAAACGCTTAAACTAAAGCAAAAGCAAAGAGCATAATTTGATGGTGTCCTGAATATTTAAACTGGCCTTTCGGCCACACCTCAAATGTTGTCTTACCAATTAAATATTGTCTTCGCTAGGTGTGTTGCGATGCTTCTCCACCTCCATAGATAAATACAAATGTTATCTTATCAACCACGTGGTCCAAATTTTCCTGATCACAAATAATTGATTGTCAGAAACTAGGGCTGCTCCGATCACCCCTCACCCAGAGCAGGGTCAATCTGGCCCTGGTCCAGGTGGGTCGGCACCTCTGGATAAATGCGTGGGCAGAGGGGACTGCGACTTTGGATTCCAATTCTGGAAAAAGTGGTGGCTGGTACACTAAACCCTACACTGAAAAGGCGATAGGCTCATAGCTGAAACTGGTAACGAGTTATGTGTGTACTCAACACATGAGAGCTGCTGGCTCCAAGAGGTTCTGAGAAACTAAACATTGCAACACTCATTCTAGATCTTGGTTGGCCCTCTCTTTCTGACCATTACTCTGAGGATGAAATCCAGAAGAAAGACTAACAGTCGCCCAAGTAATTTACAAAATTCTCTCAAAAATTTGAAACAAACTGAGGCCCCCTGTCAGAGACCACATCCATCGGGAGGCCATGTAAGCGATAAACCCGATCTATGTTTCTCTGGCAGAAGGTAATTTAGGCAGAGTGATGAAATGAGTTGCCTTCGAGAACCGGTCCACCACGGTCAAAACCACCAGGAGGGCGACCTGACAAGAAATCTAGCAAAATGTGGGACCAGGGTCTCGAAGGAACTAACAGCAGCTGAAGGAGTCCAGAAGGGGGTCGATTGGAAGACTTCGAAACAGCACAGACAGAGCAAGACAAAACAAAAAGACGAATGTCACGAGCCATGGCTGGCCACCAAAACCGCTGTTTAACGAAAAACATGGTATAATTAACCCCAGGATGGCAAGCTACCTTGGAATAATGACCCCATTGGATGACTTCAGACCTTAAAGCCTCTGGCACAAACAACCGACCCGGTGGGCATCCGGGCGGGGGCGTTACTCCTTACAAGGCTATGCGAATCTTGGACACGATGTCCCACATGACTGCAGAAATAAATACTTTCTGCCGTACATGTGTTCGGAAAAAGATGGGTGATCCGAAACATCAAAAATATGGGATAACGCGTCCAGTTTGATTTTCTTAGAACCTGGATGATAAGAATTAGAAAAATCAAAACGACCAAAAAAAAAGAGCCCACCGAGCCTGTCTAGAGTTTAACCTTTTGGCGGACTTGATGTATTCAAGATTTTTATGATCAGTCCAAACAATAAAAGGAACCCCCGAACCTTCCAACCAATGACGCCACTCTTCCAAAGCGAGCTTGACTACCAACAGCTCTCTGTTACCAATGTAATAATAACGCTCGGCGGGGGACAAATGGTGAGAAAAATACGTGCAAGGACGCACCTTACCGTCCATGAGGGAACGCTGGGATAGAACCGCGCCAACCCCCACCTCTGACGCATCAACCTCCACCACAAACTGCCGGGAAGGATCAGAGGCAATGAGAATGGGAGATGAAATGAAGCAGCTCTTTAGTTTGGTAAATTGTGAATAAACCCCAGGTAGAAATTGGCAAAGCCCAGAAACCTCTGCAGGGCCTTACAAGACTCTGGAGTTGGCCAATTGACCACAGCCTGAATCTTGTCGGTATCCATGTGCACCCCCTCGGCCGAGACGATGTATCCCAAAAAAGGAACAGACTGTGCATGGAAAACGCATTTCTCCGCCTTATCAAAAAGCCCATTCTCTAACAGCCTCTGAAGAACTCGCCTGATATGTTGAACGTGTTCCTGAAGAGAATGAGAAAATATCAGTATGTCATCCAGGTAGACATAAACGAACTGATCTACCATACCTCTCAACACATCGTTGACGAGTGCTTGGAATACCGCGGGGGCATTACAAAGACCAAAAGGAAGAACAAGATATTCAAAGTGCCTCCTGGGGGTATTAAACGCGGTCTTCCATTCACCCCCCTTTCTTATGCGAACCAAATGACACTAACCTCTCTCTCTCTGCGTCTCTGCTTCTCCTGCTGTGAAAGCCGAGACCTGCCCATCTGCATGGGTTCGGGATCTGGAAAAGATAACTCACTCTCGCCAGTGACTGATGATAGGCTGTTCTGGTGAGTGACGTCAGGGATTCTCTGTAGTGTCTTCTGTTGAACACGCTTCCTTACTCTGGCATCCACCAGAATAGCCAGCTAAATGAGCTTATCCACCCCCGCGGATAAACCCGAGGAATAAAGTTCATCCTTGATGGTGGCCGAAAGTCAGTGAAAAAAAACGGTCCCACCAGCTGCAGCTAGTTAACAGAAGCACACAATTAGACAGAGACGCAAGATGAGCGCACTGACCCATGAACCGTAACAGTCTTGAGCCTTTCTGTTGAATTAGGCTTCTCATGTCTCAACCATGCTCCTTATCGAATATTTAATTTGACTTGTTCGGTCTGATACCCTACACATTTTTATAAAAAGCAACATGGGCATGTTAGCACAAGTTCTGCAAATTAGCACTCTCATTAAGTCACATCACGTATATTTACACGCCACTTTATTCAATATGTTGCTTAAAAGCAATTAGCAGTATTAATCATGAAAACAGTTTCAGTGTCTCATTTAATCAAATACAAAACTTGATTTGCTAATATAATGCAGCTATCCACTGCATTCATGTTTTTAGCCGCGGACATCTCACCTTAAAGGACTTGACAAACAAAATAAACACAAAGTGCAGAGTTGAAAGAAGTGTGAAAGAAAGCGGATCCTCAGCACCTACCTCCTCTGTTGTATTCTTCATAGACCAATTGTAGTGTGAAGTTGTTTTACAGCCCGAACAAGCTTTTCTGTAAAGTTTTGTTTGGCCGGATTTTGTTAGAAATGACGTCTCATCAGTTCATTCTTTGATTTCGCTTGCAGTATATTAAGGCCTTAAACTTTTACATCACACCTGCCAGCACCTGCAACAAAGAACAGTTTATGTTCAAGCTAATCCTATTTATCTTCATTAAATGAAATACTCGATTATTGTCCATGCTGCTTCTCTGAAAAACCTGTGAATAAAGACTTTGACCTTACCTCTGAGTCTTCTCCTTCTGAATAAAGACTTTAACGTTACCTCTGAGTTTTCTCCTTCTGTACTTGACACCTATTTGATTAGATTAGATTAGATTAGATTAGATATAAAAAAAAGATAGGAAACCCAATGGAATTGGTTCCAAATTATAGTACTGAAGCCCGGTTGAAGTTTATTCATTTGATTTAGTAATATTTCCTTTATATTATTTTCTAACATTTTTATATTTTATTAATATATATTGTATGTGTATTGGTTTCCTAATATAATATTATTGTAATAAAAAAGAAAAAAAATGTATAATTATGTGTTGAGTTAAAAGTACTTGCCGTTGTTAAGAGCGGGGATTGGTTAAACGCTGAAGGGGGCGGGAGGAAAAAAAGGTGATCCAGAAAAGACGAGGTGACAGCAAAAATTGGAAGAGAGACCGCGTCGGAGCGCTAGCTTGCTAAAAATACCATTCTATGACGGTTGTCCATAAGAGAACTGATCTAAAGTTGGTAATGTTGTTTGAACGTGAGGGGATAGCAATTTCCCCTCTGACTATGTGACTGAGTGGCGCGCGATTCTTAAGAAACAGCGCTGGTCGCACGTGAGAGATTAATGAGGTCACGTTTGGGGAAAACTACCGTGCATCGTTTCTCTTACCATATCCATAGAAGACATCCCAGATAGCGCCCTGAGATACCAGGGATTCTCAGTGGTTCCTCTGGCAACGTGGGATGAGTTGATTGATCTGCCGTCAGTTCTTTGGACTGTGAACTCCTTTGCTAAAAGTCCGTTATGAAAGCCGGCTCGAACTAACAATCGGTAAGACAGCTGTGTTTTTTTTGCTCATTGAGCGAAGTGGCAATCCATTTTGTGCCTCAACGATTGCCAGCACCGCATCAGGCCTGCAACAGGGTATTTATTTTATTTGGTTTGGCAAATTTGAGCATTGACACCCGGGTGTTTTTCATTATTTTTGTGGGATGTTTATGTGAATAGTAACCGTTGTCTTGAGGTAACAAAGATTTGGTGAACTTGAATAGCAATCAACACAATAATATTTTCCTTGGTGATATTTGGAATATTTTGTGTATTTACTGTTCATTTTATCTGTTTTATAAATCACCAGAGTGATTTATTCTTTTCCATAGAGAATATTCCTACATTGTTGTATTTGTGGATTTTTGAGTTTAAAGGTGGAAAGAACCTTTTATTGTAAAACTTTGAAAGTTTGACTTTTATTTTATTTCCAATTGCTATTTGAATTTTATTTGAGTAAACTACTACTAAAAATACTATTTTACTTACACGATTTTGTGGTTATTTTAGTTTGTTAATAAACACACCAATATTGACATAAGGGGTTTATTGAAATAAAGTTAATAATATTCAGAGGCTACTTAGAGAGATCTAACAATAAACTAGCTCAGGGCCCCTCCCATTTAAATCGGGGAGGAGGGCGCTACATAAAATGGAGGCACCGCTGGGATTCTTATAGTTTATCTGATATTATTTAGCTTTATCAGTGAAGAAAAAAAAAAACTCAAAATGCAGCAGTTTACAGAAGAGCTTAGGGGCTGGTGCAGGGGAGAATCATTGGACGAAGATCATGCGTTAACGGTTATTGTACCTGAAGATTTGGATGTAACACAGATTGAAGAGACAATGCAGACAATCAAGTGTTTGGGCCGCGTACGAGTAAGAGGTAGGATGTTCAGAGATAAGCTCAAGTGTTTCCTTGTTCTCTGTGAGAGTAAAGAGAAAATTGATCCAAAACTAGTACCCCCTGAAGTCGTGCCGGTTTCTGGAGCAGAACCGTGGAAAATTGTCACCTCAAGTGGAGCTGATACTAGTTCTGAGGACTTTGCCAGAAAAGTGCACATCCTACTTCAGAGTGAAGGGAGAAAAGTTGAGGATATTAAGGCCATGTTTTCATCCTCTGCATCCGAAAACTCTTCGCCTGATGCTATTATCCGCGCTGTTGGAGATCTGTTAGAAAAGACTGGAAAGAGTTCAAGTGAAATAGGAGGTTATAGACGGTTGAGGATGTTCTCTGGAATAATACCTACTCCTGCAAGTGAGGAACCGTTTGAACACTGGATGGAACAAGCATGTTTGATGGTGGAAGAAAGTGAGTGTCCCATTAAAGAAAAGAAAAGGAGGCTCATTGAGAGTTTAAGAGGCCCAGCATTAGAAATCATCAAAGCTGTGCGTGATTCTGACACTGATGTCACTCCAGAAGAGTACTTGGATGCCCTCGAGCGAGCATTTGGATCTGCCGAGTCAGGTGATGACTTGTATTTCGCTTTCCGTTTGTTGCAGCAGCAAGAAGGAGAAAAATTGTCAGATTTTTTAAGGAGACTGGAACGTGCCCTAACCAAAGTGGTTCAGAGGGGTGGCATACCAGCTGACATCCGAGATCGAGTACGTGTTGAGCAATTGCTGAGAGGTGCTGTTGGTGCTGACATGATGTTGCTTCATTTGAGACTTCGAGAGAGAAAGACAAAACCGCCTAATTTTCTTGAGCTGTTAAGCGAAATCCGGGCTGAAGAAGAATATGAAGCTTCTCGGTCTAAATTGACCACAAGGGTACAAAAAATCAGTACAAGTGTAGAAACAGATGGTAAGCATAAAGAGATTCAAACTCTGAAAGCTGAGATTAAAGAATTAAAGTCCCAGTTTGCCACTATGGTAACTCAGTCGCAGCCGGTGGTAGCAGTGTTAATTTTGACACGAAATTTTAATTTAGTTTTAGTCTTAGTCTTTTGACTATAATTCTTTTTAGTTTTAGTCAAGTTTTAGTCATCTGATTTGTTTTAATTTTAGTCTTATTTTAGTCGACTAAAATTGCTTGGTATTTTAGTCGACTAAAATTGCTTGGTATTTTAGTCGACTAAAATAAGACTAAAATCAATAACAGATTTACTAGACAATTTTTTACAGCTGGTATAGGAAACAAACTTAACCAAAATATATAAAACACAAATTCAACTTTATTTCAACACAACTGTGTCTTTATTTCGATTCAAAAGCTTTTATGCAGCAACAAACACTGTCATGATAATGTAAACAATAACTAGCTGCCAATTGACCATCAATAAAAGAAAAATAAAGTTAGGTCCAGGACCTTAAAGCTTACAACTGAGCTGAACAATAAGTGCATACATTTAAAGTAAATATTTAATAAGTTGGCAGCTAGGTGGATAAAAAAAGTAACAAGATTTTATAAGGTATTAATTTGTCTAGCAATATTGTATGTTTTAAATACTACAATATTGCTAGATTTGTATGTATAATGATAGGATGTGAACATTCATGTTTCACATGACTAATATAGAAATATTTGTGATATTGTCAGCAAGTAGAACATTATAAAATATACTAAACATTAGTATTAATCAAATGTATTTATCATGATATTACGTATTAGTATTGTGCTCTCATCTAATTTGAAGAAGGGGCTATTTTACAGTACTTTCAGTTCGTAATATTTAATGCTACAACATCTAAGCACTGCACTATTCCAATTTTGCTTAGCTCAATAAACAAAAGAACATCGTTGTGAAATTACATTTGAGAAAATGTCCGGGTGGCTCGTCTGTAAATGTCTTTTCAAATTGGTTGTGTTCTTGCCACGAATGAGCGCTCCGCGTGCTTTACACTTTGTTTTGTTTTGTTCGTCGTCAAACGTGAAGTGAGCTGTGGACATTTTGTCGCTCTTTTAGACATCACCTCTTCGAATGCCGACTTCCCGGGAGCTCATTTAAAAACTGAAAACCTTCACTTCACGTCTCAATAAGTCAGGCTCTGATTGGTTCTCTTCTCTCATGCAGTCTGTTCTGTTTTGCCAGTTCTTTTGCTCATTCCTCGCATCACTCCCGTCTGCTGATTTGATTTTCGTCACAGTCTATTTTCGTCTCGTCCTTTATTCGTTGACGATAATGTCAATCAATTTAGTCATAGTTTTAGTCTCCATCAGTGCCTTCTATTTTAGTTTTCGTTTCGTTTTCGTCCGCAAAAATATATTCGTGACGAAAATAATGACGAAAATATTTAGTCAACGAAATTAACACTGGGTGGTAGACCATAAATCCACCTCCAGTCTTAAAACAAATGCCAGTGACGTTCAACAGGAAGGAGAAATTGCTTTCCTTAAGAAGCAAGTGAGGAGCCTACAACGGAAAGTCACAGGGAAAAACTGTCACCAAGATGGGGTTTTAGCTCTCACTCTGAAGGCGAGTACTCCAAAGAAACCACTGGTAAGTCCAGGAAAGCAGTGCAATGACCCCGAAGAGTATTTTTGCTACAACTGTGGAGAGGAAGGGCATATTGCCCCACGATGCCAAAATCCTGAGGATAAGGATAAAGTAATTCAAAAACTGATTCGGTCAAACAGAAAAATGAAATGGGGACAAAAAGAAATGCCCTCAGAAATGGAAAAAGAGTAATACCTCTTGTTCAGCGAAAAAAAGTACTGTTAGTTCACTTAGTGGAAAGCAAATTCCAGAAGGACTGATTGGACCCCCCTCTACTGTACAGCTGCGTGTAAATGGACAACCATGCTCTGCTTTATTGGACAGTGGGTCTCAAGTGACTATAATTTTCGAGAAGTGGTACAGAAAATATCTATCTGAGGTTCCAATCCATCCTGTGTCTGGGTTGGCTGTATGGGGTTTAAGTGACTCCAGTTATCCGTATATAGGGTATGTAGTAGTGAACATTGAATTCCTAGAGAAAACTACGGGTGGCTCAGAAAGTCTTTCAGTTCTGGCACTGATTTGTCCTGGTCCTACAAGCCCTGACCAGACTGCTGTGATCATAGGCACCAACGCCAGTCTATTCACCCGTTTGGCCCAATTATGTAAAGAGTCAACAGGGACCGATATTGCATGTACCTTAGGTATTAAAATCGAGCCTACCTTAGAGAAGAATATTCCATCTTGTTCGACACCTATTATACCTTTTGATCTGGATGATGCAATTGGATGTGTAAAGTGGCCGGGTCCAGAACCCCTAAGTCTCTCGCCCAGAGGTGAGTGGTGTGCAAAATGTATGGTGGAGATGACAGAGCCTCTTGAAAAAACAGTACTGATGATAGATGCATCTTCTGTGACTTCTCTTCCGGCTGGAGTGTTAGTACAAACTGTAATAGTGCCAAGTGAAGCAATGGAAAACAGTCAGTTACTAGTGCCTTTGCAAAATGAATCAATGAAAGAAGTGACCATTCCGGTAGGGACTGTCCTTGGCCATTTGTACTTAGCAGATCCGGTTAGCCCTTCTTCCGTTAGTGAAATCGGGGATGAGAGGATTGATCCAAAACTGTTCAATTTTGGGGATTCACCCATTCCAGCAGAATGGAAGGAGAGACTGAAACAAAAGTTGAGCAAAAGAACCAAAGTATTCTCGCTTCACGAGTGGGATGTAGGACATGCTAAGGGAGTAGAGCATAACATACGGCTCTCTGATTCAAAACCCTTTCGAGAGCGCTCCAGGCGTCTAGCACCTGCAGATATAGACGATGTGAGGAAACATCTCCAAGACCTCTTAACTGTTGGTATTATTAAAGAGTCTCGCAGCCCATATGCATCACCAATCGTGATTGCAAGAAAAAAAAATGGAGCAGTCTGTATGTGTATTGATTATCGAACCCTGAACGCAAGAACTGTTCCTGACCAATACACAACACCCAGAATTGACGATGCACTGGACTGTCTAGCAGGTAGTCAGTGGTTTTCTGTTCTCGATTTACGAAGTGGCTATTATCAGATAGACATGGCAGAAGCCGACAAGGAAAAAACTGCTTTTATCTGCCCTTTGGGATTTTTTCAATTTGAGAGGATGCCACAAGGGGTCACTGGAGCGCCGGCAACATTCCAGAGATTAATGGAGAGAGTTGTCGGGGACATGAACCTACTCCAAGTCTTGGTGTATCTAGACGATTTAATCATCTTTGGAAGGACTCTGGAGGAACATGAGGAGAGGCTCATGAAAGTACTGGATCGTCTGGAGGAGGCTGGATTAACCCTCTTGGCGCCACGGTCGAGTTTACTCGACAAGATGCGGCACTGAATAAAACGGCCGATTTTGTCAAATAGGGTGTCAAATTTCGTTCAACCTCCACTCCACTAGACGGCAGACATGTCATACTTCATCTCCGACTCAAAAAAACGTCCTTCTTCTATATAAAATCTTTGAGCTAGAGCGCATTGAGTCAGTGCAAAAAAAAGCGGAGCTAGTGTGAGAGTGAGCCATTCTAATAGAGCAATATTGTCAACATCAGCGAGTATTTCCATTAGATTATTATTATTATTAACATTATTATTTAAATTATTATTATTATTATTATTATTATCTAAGGGCATCAATAATGCTTTCCCGCAATGAAGTGTTGGGACTTCTATTCGCGGACCCTGATTCTGAAGGGGAATATCTGCCTTCAGAAGATGACGTTGATTCTGAAAGTGAAAGTGTAGCCCTACACCAAGCACAAAATGTGAATCCTTTGCCCAATGTCAGTGGTGGGAATAATGTTTCCCGGGGTCGGAGTGTTCATCGCGAAGTTGCGGGGAACGAGGCGGCTCAGGCGGGAGATTTTTACCGCGCTAGACATGCAGCTTTGTCTTCTGACCGTCTGCCTCCCCGCAATCGCGGCGACAGTATTGTGGTGGAGACTTTGTCTAATGGCACTGGGTATGTTAGACGAGGTCGAAGTATTCACAGGGCAGTTAGGGGGCAACGTGGAGGCAGGGTGGGGAGTCGCAATGACAACGCGAGCTGTGCACACTCGGCGCGCACGCGAGGCAGATCTGGCCGCGCTGCTCGTGCTGCTCGTAGCAGGAGCAGAGGCGGTGTGACACGGAGCAGAGGGGCTTTTATGCATAGTCTATCGCAAGCTGATGGTAATGCCGGCTTTGAGTACTTGGCTAATGAGGATGAGTACCAAAGTTGGATCACGCCCTTTGATCAGCCAGTTGGATATCTGGGGGAAAGAGAAATCTCCGATGCCAATTCGCCCCTAGATTTTCTATCACTCTTTCTCTCTGATGATTTCTGGAATTTACTTGTAAATGAGACAAATCGCTATGCACATCAGTTTTTAGCCTCCCATCAACTCCATCCAAAATTGAGACCAGCAGAACAAAGGTACTCCATTCATCAGCTGGAATTTCTTTCATTAAAGTGGGCAGTCGTGGACAAGTTCCATGATTACTTGTATGGGGCTAAGTTTCATGTCAGAACTGATAATAACCCACTTACATATGTGTTGACGTCTGCTAAGCTGAATGCAACAGGCCACAGGTGGCTAGCAGCTCTTGCAACGTATGATTTTAGCATTCAGTATAGACCCGGAAAGAACAACACAGATGCTGATTTGTTGTCTAGGAGATTTGTGGATGAGGATGAAGCAAATAAGTGGATGGACATACCTGTGTCTGGTGTAAAGTCCTTATGTCAGTGGGTGAGTTCTCAGGTGTCTTTGGAAGCCAATCTCCGATATGTGGAACAGCTAGGAGCCCCTCCAGAGTCTATACCAGAAGCTTACGCCTATCCCACCAGGTTGGAGCTTAATTCTTTACAATTGCTGTCTCAGCCGGAGTTAGTTAAAGCTCAGAATGAAGATCCGACGGTGAGACAAGCAATAACTGCACTGAAGGAAAGTAAGTGGTCAACCAAAATAACAGATCCCGAGGTGGTGGCATTGAGGCATGAAGCTGGAAAACTACTGATGAAAGATGGATTGCTTCAGCGAGTGACCAAAAAGTCTGATAGAGAATTCTTTCAATTGGTTTTGCCCACCAAGTTCCGAGAAGTAGTTCTTAAAGCCATGCATGAGGATTTAGGTCATCTGGGGGTAGAAAGGATTACTGAACTTTTGAGAAATCGATTCTATTGGCCCAAGATGTCTCTTGATATACAAGAATATGTCAAGAACTGTGGAGCTTGCATCACTCGTAAAAGTCCATGTCAAAGAGCTGCTCCATTACACCAGATAACGAGTAGTGGACCAATGGATTTGGTGTGTATCGATTTTCTTTCTGTGGAGCCAGATTCAAAAGGTTTGGGCAACGTGTTAGTAATTACCGATCACTTCACACGTTATGCACAGGCGTTTCCCAGTAAGAATCAAAAAGCTCTTACTGTTGCTAAAATACTGGTTGAGAAATACTTCATTCATTATGGTCTACCAGCACGCATTCACTCAGATCAGGGCCGTGACTTTGAGAGTCGGCTGATAAAGGAGTTGTTAAACCTGCTTGGTATAAGAAAATCAAGGACAACGCCGTATCATCCTCAGGGCGACCCGCAGCCTGAGCGGTTCAATCGTACCCTCTTAGCCATGCTTGGAACCTTGAATGCTGAGAAAAAAACAAAATTGGAGCCAACAGATACCCTACTTGTTGCATGCTTACAATAGTACCAAGAATGATGCTACCGGGTACTCACCCTATTTCCTGATGTTCGGGAGAGAAGCCCGGCTACCTGTAGACATCTGTTTTGGCACTTCAGCAGATGGGATGGATGATGTGTCCCACTCACAATACATCAGCAATATGAAAAAAGATCTAAAACGGGAGTACCAGTTAGTAATGGGAGAGGCTGAGAAAGTCCATCAAAGGAATAAAAGATCATATGACAAACGAGTGTCTTTCCAATCCTTGAATTCTGGGGATCGTGTGTTGATCAAGAACTTAGGGTTAAAGGGTAAACACAAGCTTCAACCCAGATGGAGTCCAGTACCCCATGTAGTCTGCGAGAAACTCCCAAATATACCAGTATATCGGGTAAAACCTGAAGTAGGAAGCGGAAAAGTCAGAACACTTCACAGAGATCAACTGTTACCCATAGGGCAACTGGTGAGGTGGCCACAAAGCAAAGTAGAGAGAAACCCGGTGAGGAAGAAGAAAAGGATTGATGTTGATGCTCCAGCACTGACAAATGAAGATGTATTATCCTCTGAAACTTCCTCTGAGTTTGAATACAATGTTTCAAAACCTTACAGATCAAAGCTGGAGGGAACACTGAAAAAGAACGACCCTTTGCCCAGTAAGTCAGAATTGGTATGGCAGGAGGGGAACCTGCTCCACGAAAGCCTTTCTACTGAGGAAGGACACTTGTTACATGAAGAGGATGCAGAGAGCGACTTTTCAAGTTCGTCCAATTCCTCTGTAAGAGATGAAGAGGAAAGTGAAGAAGACACAAGTGGGGAGGAAGAAGAAAGTGAACCAGTTAGGGAAAAAAGGAGAATAAAGCCAGTTGTTAAACTCACCTATGATGAGCCTGGGAGGTCAAAAGATCAGCCCCTAACTATTGTTCACAGAGGAGTAATAATTCAAATAGGAAAGAAAGTAAATCACAAGAAACGTAAACCAGTAGTGTAGGTAATATGCCAAAAGAAATGTAGGTAGTCCACAAGTCTGTATGGGGACATCCAGACATTTAAAGGGGGGAGGGTGAAGCCCGGTTGAAGTTTATTCATTTGATTTAGTAATATTTCCTTTATATTATTTTCTAACATTTTTATATTTTATTAATATATATTGTATGTGTATTGGTTTCCTCATATAACATTATTGTAATAAAAAAGAAGAAGAAAAATGTATAATTATGTGTTGAGTTAAAAGTACTTGCCGTTGTTAAGAGCGGGGATTGGTTAAACGCTGAAGGGGGCGGGGGGAAAAAAAGGTGATCCGGAAAAGACGAGGTGACAGCTAAAACTGGAAGAGAGACCGCGTCGGAGCGCTAGCTTGCTAAAAATACCATTCTATGACGGTTGTCCATAAGAGAACTGATCTAAAGTTGGTAATGTTGTTTGAACGTGAGGGGATAGCAATTTCCCCTCTGACTATGTGACTGAGTGGCGCGCAATTCTTAAGAAACAGCGCTGGTCGCACGTGAGAGATTAATGAGGTCACGTTTGTGGAAAACTACCGTGCATCGTTTCTCTTACCATATCCATAGAAGACATCCCAGATAGCGCCCTGAGATACCAGGGATTCTCAGTGGTTCCTCTGGCAACGTGGGACGAGTTGATTGATCTGCCGTCAGTTCTTTGGACCGTGAACTCCTTTGCTAAAAGTCCGTTATGAAAGCCGGCTCGAACTAACAATCGGTAAGACAGCTGTGTTTTTTTTGCTCATTGAGCGAAGTGGCAATCCATTTTGTGCCTCAACGATCGCCAGCACCGCATCAGGCCTGCAACAGGGTATTTATTTTATTTGGTTTGGCAAATTTGAGCATTGACACCCGGGTGTTTTTCATTATTTTTGTGGGATGTTAATGTGAATAGTAACCGTTGTCTTGAGGTAACAAAGATTTGGTGAACTTGAATAGCAATCAACACAATAATATTTTCCTTGGTGATATTTGGAATATTTTGTGTATTTACTGTTCATTTTATCTGTTTTATAAATCACCAGAGTGATTTATTCTTTTCCATAGAGAATATTCCTACATTGTTGTATTTGTGGATTTTTGAGTTTGAAGGTGGAAAGAACCTTTTATTGTAAAACTTTGAAAGTTTGACTTTTATTTTATTTCCAATTGCTATTTGAATTTTATTTAAACTACTACTAAAAATACTATTTTACTTACAAGATTTTGTGGTTATTTTAGTTTGTTAATAAACACACCAATATTGACATAAGGGGTTTATTGAAATAAAGTTAATAATATTCAGAGGCTACTTAGAGAGATCTAACAATAAACTAGCTCAGGGCCCCTCCCATTTAAATCAGGGAGGAGGGCGCTACAGTACAAAAACGGAACCCTGTACATATTACACTGTTTTTTGTTGTTGTTTGTTTGTTTGTTTGTATTTTAATTACAGTTTACATTTACATTTAAGCTTAGTCATTTAGCAGACACTTTTATCCAAAGTGATTTACAAATGAGGACAATGGAAGCGATCAAAAACAACAAAAGAGCAATGATATACAAGTGCTATAACAAGTCTCAGTTAGCTAGCAAGGGCTTTTAAATAGTATAATAAATAAAGAGAAAACATATAGAATACAATAAGATTAGAAAGCTAGTTATTTTTTTTATTTTTTTTAAGAATAAAATTAGAATAGTGAGCACTGAAGTTAGAGGTTCAAATAAAGATGGAAGAGGTGTGTTTTAAGCTGATTCTTGAAGATGGCTTAGGACTCAGCTGCTTGGATTGGGTTGGGCAGGTCATTCCACCAGGAGGGAACATTTCATTTTAAAAGTCCGTAAAAGTGGCTTTGTGCTTCTTTGGGATGGCACAATCACGCAATGTTGACTTGCAGAATGCAAGCTTCTAGAGGGTACATACGTCTGAAGTAATGAATTTAGGTAAAGGGCTGCAGAGCCAGTGGTGGTTTTGAAGGCAAGCATCAATGCCTTGAATTTTATGCGAGCAGCAATTGGACGCCCGTGCAAATTGATAAACAGATGTGTGACGTGTATTCTTTTAAGCTCATTAAAAATTATTCTTGCTGCTGCGTTCTGGATTAATTGTAAAGGTTTAATAGAAGGGGCTGGAAGACCTGCCAAGAGAGCATTGCAATAGTCCAGCCTGGACAGAACAAGAGCTTGAACAAGGAGTTGTGCAGAATGTTCCCAAAGAAAGGGCCTGATCTTCTTGATGTTGAATAAAGCAAATCTTAGGGCTGTGCAAAAATCGAATGCGATTTTCATGCACATCTCATCAGTAAAGACGCTCCTGTAATTAGAAGTATTATCTCCAGCACGTGTGTTCAGATCAGGGTTGCCGGGTTTTCACAACAAATCCTGCCCTGTTGCTTCTCAAAACTAGTCCAAAACTAATCGCGATTCCAGGAGGTTCCCAGATAAAAAAAAATTGCTTCCCGGGGTTAAAATATAGAGGTTTTTTTTGGCATGGTTGTCTTGTAAAAAATTAGCATTTTAGGGGCTAAATATCACGTTATTGGTATTGGGGTTGCTTCGAACCGCGGACATGAAAAACTACCGCAGACTTGGCAACACTGGTTCAGGTGGAGTGGCAGTTACTATACAAGAGCTGTAGTCTACCAATAACTAAAACAAAATCGCTTTCAAAATCGACAAAGAATCGCCACCGATTTTAAAATCGATTTTGTGTAGATTGTCAGTGAATTATGGCTCTGTGTAGTAAATGCCAACCAATGTTGCCAAGTCTGTGGTTGTTTTTCATGTCCGCGGGTCGAAGCGACAATACCAATAACGTGATATTTAGACCCTAAAATGCGAGTTTTACCAAGGCAACCATGCCATAAAACTTACATTTTAACCCTGGAAAGCAATTTTTTATCAGGGAACCTCCTGGAAATGCGATTTCGGACAAGTTTCGAGAAGCAACTGGGCAGGATTTGTTGTGAAAACCTGGAAACCATAATCTGAACGCACATGCTGGAGATATACTTCTAATTACAGGAGCGTCTTTACTGATGAGATGTGCATGAAAATCACGTTCAATTTTTTGCACAGCCCTAGCAAATCTTCAGGACTGGACAATTTTAGCAGTGTGGTCTGAGAAAGTTACCTGGTCATCAATCATAACTCCAAGGTTTCTGGCTGTTTTTGAAGGAGTTATGGTTGATGTGCCTAACTTGATGCTGAAATTGTGATGAAACGATGGGTTTGCTGGAATTACAAGCAGTTCTGTCTTGGTAAGGTTGAGGTGAAGGTAATGGTCCTTCATCCAGCAAGAAATGTCTGTTAGACAAGTTGAGATGTGAGCAGCTACCATTGGATCATCGGGTTGGAATGAGAGGTAGAGTTGAGTGTCATCAGCATATTAGTGGTATGAAAAGCCATGTTTCTGAATGACAGAACCTAATGATGCCATGTAGACAAAGAAGAGAAGTGGTCCAAGAACTGACCCCTGAGACACCCCAGTATTTAAATGTTGTGACTTGGCCCCTCATCTTTACAAGATACTTTGAAGGACCTATCTGATAGGTAAGACTCAAACCGCTGGAATGTGGTTCCTGAGATGCCCTTTGCATCCCAGTAGGGTTGACAGGAGAATCTGGTGGTTTAACCGTGTCAAAAGCAGCGGACAGATCAAGCAAGATAAGTATTGAAGATTTGTTTTTAAAAACATAAAGTTAGACGAATTGTTAATTTTGTTATGGTAGTATGTCATTTTAGCAGTGGAGACATTAAGCAGAGAAGGAAGAGAGGAGTGACTGATACACATTAAGGTCAGTAGTATTTTTGGATTTGCGCCACACCCTTTCTGCAGCTCTTAGCTTAGAATGATGTTCGCGTAGAACATCAGTTAACCAAGGGGCAGAAGGCATGGTATGGGCTAGCTTGGAAGACATAGGGCAAACAGTGTCTAAACAAGGTATAAGAGTGGAGCAGAAAGTATAAGTAGCACTGTTAGCATCAAAAGATGCTAACAGTTTAGGGGAAAGAAGTGAAGATGAAGCCATAGCGGATAGCCGGGACGGAGAGTGAGCGTAGGTTACATCAAAAGATGACATATGGAGGGGTAAGGGATGTGTCATGGACCATGTTAAAGTTAATAGTGAGGAGGAAATGATCCGAGGTGTGCATTGGAGTAACCATAATATGAACAGTAGAGCAGTGTCGGTTGTAAATAAGGTCCAGTTGGTTGCCTGATTTGTGAGTATCAGTAGCTGACACTCGGTTGAGATCAAAAGAGGGAAGCAGAGTGTGGAAGTCTGTAGATAGAGGTTTATCTAGGTGGATGTTGAAGTCTTCAGGCATAACTAGGGGAGTACCATCCTCAGGAAAGTTTGAGCAGCACATGAAATTCATCCAAAAAGTTACCTAGGGATCCTGGGGGTCGATAGACAACTACAAAATGGATTTTAAGAGGTTAGGTAACAGTAACTGAATGAGATTCAAAGGAGCTGTTGATACCCAAAGATGGTAAAGGATTAAATTTCCAATCATTAGACATAAGCAGACCAGTACCTCCACCTCTTCCAGTCAAACGCCAGTGTGTGGGGCAGGCCGTCTGTTGTGTCTAGCCTTAATCGTGTTTGTGTTGTTTTTACTAACTACTTTTAACAATGTGGACTCTCTACTTGTGTATGATCGCCAGATACTGCTGAACATTAGATTAAATATGGAAAATATGCTAATTTATAATTCTGGTGGATCGAAAACCGTACCTCACCTGCATGAGTTACCTGCGTATCTCTGCCGAACGCCGTTTCCTGCTCGAAAGAAAAAGCGACGTAAACGTCGGGGGAAACGTGGCGGCCTGCTGATAAAAATTAAATCCCGTCTGGCAGTTTCCCGTAATCTCCGTAGAACATTAGCGGAGTATCAGATAGATGACTGCAACTATATTTCCATGCGTTCTTTGGATCCTGTCCACACCTGGCTGGTACCGGTGGTCGACGCAGACAAGGAGTCCAGGGCTCCCCGTTCCGTGTCTCCCCGCTTCCGGAGAGGTAGAGTTAACACATCGTGCCTACGGGTGTTGGATCGTGAGCCCCGGATAGCAATTAACCCAGCTCCGGCCAGGATTGCCCTGGTAAATGCCAGGTCGCTGGTAAACAAAACTTTTATCTTAAATGACTTTTATACTTCTAATAACTTGGATCTACTGTGCGTGACTGAAACCTGGATGAACGAGGGTGAGTTAAGCCCCTTTTCGGAGGTTTTACCTTTAAACTGTGACTTTTTTAACTCTCCACGACTTACAGGACGGGGTGGTGGAATTGTGATTATTTTTAAGGAAAAATTAAACTGCCGGCGTGTGATGTGCAACTTCTACTCAAGCTTTGAGCTGATTGTATTTGAGCTGAATCAAGCTGAACCAGTGCTATGCGCTGTGATTTATCGTCCTCCCAAATACCATAAAGACTTCATAAACGAATTTTCCGATTTTCTGGCTGAAATCATGCCGAAGTATGACAGAGTTTTAATTGTTGGAGATTTTAACATCCATATCTGTTGTCCCTCCAAGCCATTGGTTAAAGACTTCTTAAATCTCACGGAGTCGTTTAACTTGATGCAGTTTGTGGCTAGCTCTACACATGAGCACGGACATACATTAGACCTGGTTTTATCGTGTGGTTTACCTGTTAACAATATTAATGTTTGTGATGCTACTTTTTCTGACCACATGCCTGTGTTATTCGAGATTTCTTGTTTCTGTAGTGCTAAACCATGTGCTCCTGCTCGTCGCTGTCGCGCATTTAACTCTTTAACTGCAGAACGGTTTACTGATGTTTTTAAAAGCGCAAATATGGCCTTCTCAGTGTCCACTCAGCATTATAATACTGATGAGTTAACATCATTGTTTTATACTTCTTGTCAGAATGCACTGGACATTGTTGCCCCTTTCAGGACTCTTCGTGCTAAGTCAAAATCTGAACCATGGCTAAATGACATTACCCGTGCTGCTAGGCAGGAGTGCAGGAGAGCGGAACGCCAATGGAAAAAAGATAGGCTGCAGGTTTCGTCTGAGATCTTGAAAGACAGCTTGTTTAAATATCAAAAAACTGTAAAAATGGAAAAGTCAAGGTATTTCTCAAATGTCATCGCAAATAATTCTCATAAACCTCGTGTTCTGTTCAACACTATTAATTATGTTTTAAATACATCTCAACAAATGAGTTTGGAATTTTCCAAAGAAACATGCGAAAACTTTTTGCAGTTTTTTAATGACAAGATTGTGACCGTTAGAGCCAATATTGTTCACCCTTCTGCTGATATGTCTTCTTTCTCTGTGTGCTCTTTTGTTTTTAATCAGTTCGAGCCAGTGTCTCTTGCTTGTTTAAAAGACATCATTGACAAAATGAATCCATCTGTTTGTCCCACAGACATTATTTCTCAAGATTTCCTAAAAAAGGTTTTTGACACCCTTGGCCCTAAAATACTAATAATTGTAAATAGTAGTCTCATTCATGGAGTTGTACCCCTACATTTTAAACACGCAATAGTGGAACCACTGATGAAAAAACCCAATCTGGATTCATCGGTTCTTACTAATTTTAGACCCATTTCGAAACTTCCGTTTCTTTCCAAAATATTGGAAAAAGTTGTTTTTAAACAATTAATGTCCTTTCTAGACTTACATGGTTTGCAAGAAATGTATCAATCTGGTTTTAAATCACTCCACAGCACAGAAACGGCCCTGTTAAAAGTTTATAATGATTTATTATTGGCCACTGACACAGGTAACTATGCTGTTCTTATGCTGTTAGATCTTACTGCTGCTTTTGACACTATAGATCACAATATACTGATCTCTCGTCTTGAGCATTGTGTTGGTATAAAGGGTGCCGCGTTACAATGGTTTAGATCTTATCTGGGTGAAAGAACTTTCTCGATACGTCTTGGGGAATTTGTGTCTTCTACTGCATCTCTTGTATGTGGAGTCCCTCAAGGTTCCATTCTTGGACCCATTTTATTTTCCCTATATATATTACCTTTAGGGTCCATATTTAGGAAACATGGCATCTCATTTCACTGTTATGCAGATGACTCGCAACTCTATCTGCCTTTAAAACGAAACAATGCAAACTCTATAGCACCTTTGTTGAGATGTCTTGAGGATATTAAAGCCTGGATGGCCTCTAATTTTTTAAAGTTCAATGAAGATAAAACTGAAATCATTTTGTTTCGACCTGGTGGTACCATCAATACCCCTGATGTAGATCTTGGCGACTTAAAGTCATATGTGAAGCCCGTTGTAAAAAACCTAGGTGTTTTAATGGATGGTGACTTTAAACTAGATAAACAGATTAATTTGGTAGTTAAATCGTGTTTTTATCAGTTAAGGCAATTATCTAAAGTCAAGTCATTTGTATCTTTTACTGATTTTGAGAGGGTCATCCATGCTTTTATATCATCCCGCCTGGACTATTGTAATAGTCTCTATGTAGGCATTGGTGAGGCATCTCTAACACGTTTGCAGAGGGTACAAAACGCGGCTGCACGTTTATTGACAGGGACACGCAAACGAGACCACATTACACCTGTATTAGCTTCCCTTCACTGGTTGCCAGTTCGTTTTAGAATTGATTTCAAGATTTTACTTTTAGTCTTTAAATCATTAAATAATACTGCTCCTAAATACCTCTCAGATCTATTACAGCCATATGCTCCATCCAGAGCACTTAGGTCTGCTGGGCAACTGCTTTTAGTTTCCCCCAATGCAAGATTAAAGAGCAGAGGTGACCGTGCCTTTGCAGTAGCGGCCCCGAAACTCTGGAATAATTTACCTTTGTACATTAGGCAGGCATCTTCACTTGCTGTTTTTAAATTACATTTAAAAACATATTTGTATAGTACAGCATATAACACAGTATGAGAGTTACCTGTTAGGAGTTCTTTTAAGTGTGTGGTATAAATCATTATTGGATTTATTGCATATTTTATTGTGTTTTTATTTATTATATTTTATTTCTTTTTATGTTTTTTAGTTCTACTGTTTACTTTATATTGTATGTACAGCACTTTGGTGAACACCTGCTGTTTTAGAAAGGTGCTCTATAAATAAACTTTGATTTGATTTGATTTTGAAACGGGGGAAGTGGGAAAATGAGAAATTATTGGAGAGTGCTGCAGGTGTAGCAGTGTCCTCTGGTTTGATCCAGGTCTCTGTCAGGGACATGAGATTTAGCTTTGAATAACTAATAATATAAGTTATGAAATCAGCTTTGTTTACAGCAGACTGGCAATTCCAGAGACCAATATAAAAAGAAAGTAGTGTATTAGCAGATATAGGCAAAGTGTGCAGGTTGTTAGGATTGTGCTTCCTACAGTGTGTGATGTGTGGTTTGCGAGTGGTAGTGATAGAAGGGATCTCGAAACACATAGTAAGAATTGGTTATAACAACTGAAACAGAAGTGAAACAAGTAGTTGGAAAAAAGATTAATCAAAACAATACTTTTATCCCTTCTCTGCCCAGTGGAGTTGCACATTAGAGTCGATAGTCTTTACATTCTTCAGTCTTCACACGAAGAGGTCTTAACAGGAGTGTTGCAGCGTCTGCTGCCGCAATATACTAATATTTTTCATACCCGTCAGACAAAATGGAAATTGGTCCCACTTTATATTAGGTGGCCTTAACTACTATGTCCTTACATAAAAAAAGAATTACAATGTACTTATTGTGTTCATATTGTATTGTAAAACACTTTTGCTGCTATTGAGGTGGGATAGGGGTAAGGTTAGGGAGAGGGTTGGAGGTATGGGTAAGTTTAAGGGTGGGTTAAGGTGTAAACTATGGGTCAACAGTGTAATTATAAATGTAATTACAGAAATTAGATACAGATGTAATTACATGTCGTTTTTTTTTAAATATAAGTACAATGTAAAAACATGTACACAATAAGTACGTTGTACTAAATTATTAATTAAAATTTAAGTACATAGTAGTTAAGGCCACTTAATATAAAGTGGGTCCTGGAAATTGAATATTATAAACTATATTATAAATTATTGTTATTATTTTTTGGAGGGGGGGGTGTGGTCTGATGGGCTGATTATATCTCTTTTCTCAGGCAGACAGAAAAAACTCATTACCATCTGGGGCTCAGGTGAGCGATAACACACAATATTTATAAAAAAAGAAGTGCATCAGTGTGTTTGTGTGTGTTAATGTGATTTTGTTCATGGGAGTGCATTCTAGCACACACCAATCTTCTTTTTACATTAAAGGTGAGAAAACATCCAGTTGCTTACTACAGAGACAAATGTGCCAGTTTTGATGTTATGTTCACTTTTGAGAATGTCATGAGTGAGTCAAATGCTGATGTCTGTGTTTTTGTGTGTGTGTGTGTTGCAGATGTCCAATGTTTGGCAGCTGGCGTCATGGCCATATCAGCGGTGAGTCTTTCTTCATCCCACCAAAAGATCTTCCAATTAATTTGATGTCGGCTTTACCTCCAGGAACCACCGATGACACCCAATTACAAAATTATGTATATGCCCACATAGCAAATGGACTTGGCCCACATGTGGCCTCAAGGTGGCCCTGCTGGCCTCCTGTCGGGAATGGCATGTACCCTTTCAGCCAGAGCTGGGCCATGTGTGGCAATGACGGCATGGCGGGGATCCAGCAAACAACATGAGAGCCAATTGTTGATGGGAGGAATGTGGCCCAGATCAGTCCAGTGATATGTGGCCCAAATCAGGCTAAGATCTGGCAGCATATTATGTGACCCATGATAAACAAGATAAATACAAAGTCTTTGAAATGGCAAGTCGAAACAGAATGAAACATCATTCAAAAATTAAGCAAACCAGTCAATTGCATTAAACTGCACTTAATTATAATTTTATTACATTTTAATTTAGTATTATTTGTACAAATAATCTTAGAATCCTTACATGAAAAGAAAGAGAGATAGAGAGTATTTAACTGTAATCATGTAATATTTATTTGGTTTACTATGAGACACACACTGATCTATAATAGAGAGTGGGTTCACATAATTTTTATTAGTATGCTCTCATGCACAAGCATTAAATAAAATTATCATGAAAGTATTTTATTTTAATTTAAATCCTGTATCCATTTGATACTTGGTGTGAGGAACAGATCCAAATTCAAAACGCATTCATTGGTGATATGTCTCCTTACTCTGTACTAGCTATAGTAACTATTTAAAAATGTGCCATTAAGAAGTTTTACAACAAGTTTTACGGAAGCAATATCAAATGGTCATAGGCTCTCATCGGTTTCGTCAGAGATTGCAAGATGACGTGTTTCTGGTTATGCGTGTTATGAATGAGAAACGCGTGCCTTGAGGGAGTGGATCGGGATAGTATTTTCAGCGTTTAACAACTTAAACTATGCCCTGCTCCTCGCACATCTATTATATTCCGCAATGCATCGTCATTTGGACTACTGTGGTACTGCTCTTTGTCACATCTGTAATAAATTATCATGATTAAGATACATGTGTCTATCTGTTACATTTCTCTTATAGACTGTATACTTTATACACTCACTCTTAATTGGCTGATTTGTTCTTTATAAAAATAAATGCAAAACGTTTTTTTATTGCACAGTTACATGATGTGTGGGTTTTCAGTCTGATTTTCTATTCAGTTTAATGTACTTTATTGGCATATATTGTGTGTACATTAAAGCATGTCACAAAATGAATAATTGCAATCATAGTAATATACAAGGTAATAATATGAAATATTATATAGGTCTGGGCTATATAAAGCTCAGGTGTGGCTCAGATTTGGGGATTCTGGTTTGCTTAAGGCTGAGAATTGGCACCAATAATAAAACCTGTTTTGGCACAGATCAGGGCCAGGTAAGGCTGATTAACTGGCTGAGATTCGGGCCGGTTATGGTCCATGTGTGGCCCAAGTCTTTAATCTAGTTCTGGGCCACTTCCGGGCCGTCATTCTTTGCGGTACTTGGGCCGAGAAAAAAGTCATTGTGTGGCTCGGATCTGAGCCAGAAGACATTTCCTATGTGGGTGTATATATGAATTCCGTAAATAAAACCAATCAAACAGACTTCCTTTTTCCAGTGTTGATGGGAAAGAGAAACACACTATCTCAGCATCCAGCATGGCAGCCCGATCAAATATTCTCTGCTCAGACACAGGTGAATTATTTCATAAACTATGGGCTTTATCAGGGTCTAACATGTTTCAGTCTCAAAATTGCATCTTCCTCCACCAGGCCTGAGAAAATAAATTTTACGGTAAATGGGAACAAGCGGCCAATTAAAGCAGCATAACGGATGATCGTGGTGCTGAGATAACAGGCTGGCAAATAGAGCATGTGTCACAGAGACCATTGTTTCCTGAGCACGCCGGGCCGGCTGCATCGATTTCAGCCCCTTATCCTGCAAAAGTTTTACTTGTAAATGCACCTTAAATTTAAGTGAGCTCCTATTAATGACTGAGCTAAATGTCAGGAGCTGTCTTGTGTATTTAAAGTCTATCGTTGATCAGTGACATTTGTGTATTAGCATTCATTAAAGGTCTCTGCTTAATGTGATCTTTAATTAACCAATTGTTATTATGTAATGTATTCACAAATGTACAATGAAATGTTCTGCATTTAGGCTTGCTCTATAAGCTATTAGTTAATAGAAGGTCAAAAACATCTTAAGTAACTGTTTACATGGTTTTGGCAATTACTCATCCAGAGAATAAATAGTTTAAGAGTATGATGGATTCAGTGTGTTAGAATAGTAAATCAGCCTATTATTTGTTTATAATTCATAAAAATGAAGGCACAGAAGAATCAGACTTCAGTGTTTCAGTCTCATTAGGCAAATCTATTTCAGTTTATGATAAAGCCAATGAGACAGAAAAATGGGAACAGTTTTTACAACTTCAGGCCAAAGACCTTATAAATCCTTCTTTTTTTTTTCTTCTGGGGAATCTATTTGATTTTAGGTCATCTAAATAGAGTGCTGTAGTCATACCATACTTTTGTAGACCAGCCCGTTTCTACAACAAAAAGAAGGTTATTTTCCATTGGCTGTTAGATTATTGCTGAAAATATGTGACCAACAAAAGTTTATGACTCTTACACGTTTAGTTTTCCTACACATTTCGTTATTTAAAAAAATATATTTTAGAATATTGAAGTCAAACTACAATCGACAGAAGTAAAAGGCAAAATATAAGTCAATGAAACATGGCTTCAACTTAAAGGGTTAGCCTACTCCTCCCCAAAATTAAAATTATGTCACTTACCCCCATGTCATTCGAAACCATTGGATCATCAGAATAGTCCACCTGCCATCAGTGGTTCAACCGTGACGCTATGAAGACACGAGAATACTGTTTGTATGCAAAGAAAACAAAAATGACGACTTTATTCAACAATTTGTTTCCTCAGCTTACAATCTTCTGTGTCAGCCACAACACAAGGATGAGTTTTCTGCATGTATGTATGCTTTGATTTAAAAGAAAACAGCGCATCCGTGCAGCGCGGCTGAAACAGAAGAGCATTCACTGCTTGCGTTCAGCGGATATCCTCCAAAATGGTGCTACGGTGATGCGGAGTGACACAGAGGAGACATATTGTTGAATTAAATCTTAATTTTTCTTCACGTACAAAAAGTATTCTTGTTTCATAACATTACGGTTAAACCACTGATGGCAGATGGACTATTATGATAATGTCTTTCATACTTTTCTGGACCTTGACAGGGTAACACAAGCCTCCGGGTTTTCATCCAAAATATCTTACATTTTGTTCAGAAGATGAAGAAAGCTTTTACGGGTTTGGAATGACATGGGGGTAAGTGATTAATGACAAACTTTTCATTTTGGGGTGGAGTATCACTTTAAGTTTTAACTTTTAACTCTTTCAGTTTTTATTTATCATTTTCCCAGAGAGTGAGAGCAGTTATAACCACCATGAGGCTGTGAAAGTGACTAGTGTGTGAGTGAGTTTACCTGTTTGACGTTTAATGTCCCAGACAACCTGTATAGTCCAGACAAAAGAAATTAAAAAAAAAAAAAAAACATTACTACTAATGTATTTTTAAGTATGTTGTGTTGACCACAGACATTATTTAAGACATCCACCTTCACACCTATTCAAAACACCACTGACTTCAGGATGATGAAAGTGTAAGTGCTAGAATGCTAACTAATATACAGGTTTTGGCCTACAAAACTTCATCATCCAACAGTTGTCTTTTAGCAGTCGTGCATTTATTTAAATTGTACAGACTATGCAGTGCCACTGCTAGGATGCCATTCTATTGTGAGCATTAGGATGTATGAGTTAAATACAAGGGGCGATTCTAAGATTTTCATTTTAGGGGGGCTCAGCCCCCAATAAGGGTATGATTAAAAAATTATATTTGACTATTAGGGTAGGGTTGTATACTACTAACCTTATTGCAATCCACTATTCCATTGTATTCCCTGTATTTCATATATGGGAGTAGGAGTACTGACTGAGCCATATACAACACTGTAAAAAAAAAACTAATACAGTTTTTTAGATGTGACCAGTCACTGGAAAATTTTGAATTGGGAATGTAGATATTTACAATAAAGACTTCCTGATTCAGTATTAGGACATTCATGTTTATCCTTTGATGATACCACAGCTTTTTCTTATGAAATGTACGTGGAAATTGGCAGAAAATTAAAACAACATAAGGGTTCAATGACTGCAATGAATCTTGGGAATACAGTGGTATTGTGTGTGTGAGGCTGTCTGTTCTATTCTCACCTGACTGTTGCTCATTTGCAGACCTACTCCCGCACGACAAAAAAATGTTGTATATCCATCTACAATGAAAAATAAATTATTATATTTTATTATTATTATTAATTTTTAGCTTTTTAGCCTTTATAATCAACAATACGGTTGGTTATACATCAAGTCAGCCCCTGGAAATTTATTTCATTTCAAATCATTTAACTAACCAGCTAATATTCATTAAGAATATAGACAAAACATGTATTAATGTAATTGTCTATTGGCAATATGTTTAATCTGTTCTATATTTATTTCTATTTATTAAAAATAACACCATTATCAATTTGCCACTTCTATAAATCAATTACTTAAAAAAAAAAAATTAAAAAAAATCACAGATCCCTTTACTCGTACTCTAATATATGTATCATGATACACTAATGATTCATTATTACTTAATGCAAAATCATATTTAATAATACAAAACAAAATAACTCCACATGATGTTTCTCTCTCTGTGACATTTAGTGCTTTCAGACAATGATGTGTGTCTTTAATCATTTCTGTGAATGGCTGCATAATGTAATGCCGAAATACACAATAATATGTTTTGAATTTTGAAAAGTAAATCAAAATAAATCATGATCGTTTTCTAAAGTATGTTTTCATCGGTGTTAATCGCTTCATTTTTGTTGGAAGAAAAAACAACTGTCACACCGTGATAAAGGCTGAAGGTGAACGCAGCGAAGACGTATTGGTATTGGATGCGAGAACACACACACACGCACACGCACACACACACACACACACACCTTGTACTCTCTGATGTTCGCTCTGCTCGGCGCCCCTGTGGATTGAAAAACGCGCTGAATCCGTGCAGACTCAGATCAGGGGAGGAGCCGGAACTTGATGCAGCTTGCCACCGTTTCAAATGAGTTTTTAAAGGGGACTGAAGCGATCACTAATTAATTAATCAAATAATTTTTTAGGGGGGCTGGGCATAAGTTTAGGGGGGCTGAAGCCCCCCTAAAAAGGGCCTAGCGACGCCCCTGGTTAAATACATGCATATTGTATAATAAATTATTATTATTTTAATTAAAATGTTTTGTATCCATTCATTGTAAATAAATACAACGCATTATCACAGGATATAAATTCAACGACTCACTGCATTAGGTATTGAAATAGGTATAAACAAATTAAATAATAATATGTATAATCAAAGTATTTCATAAAATGTCTAATAATATTTAAGTTACATGTTTTTATTGTTTATTTACTTTATTGCTCTATTACTTTATTACTGTTGTTTATCACACAATTAACATGACAGCTCATCATCGCTATCAAATGTCGCTTTGTACTCAGGCTTCAGATCTGCGTATTTCTCGCGCAGCTATCCAGTGTTTTTATTTTCTGCGATTCGACCTAGGATATGCGCACGTCCTACCCAGTGTTGTTGCACTTGAAACACGCCTGCTGTAGTTTGAACCCGGCACACAGCAGCCAATCAGAGCGTAGGTTTTTGTCTCGCGGAGGGCCGTAGCCGCTACACGTTCAGTCATCATGGTGAGTCCAAAAAACAGACAGTTTATCAACATAAACACCAAATTGGCATCTTCTAGCATTTACAGTTGACACATATTAACAATGAACGGTTTACTCGCTTGGATTAAAGACTTGTAGTGAAGTAATGAGTAGATTCTAGACAAAATAAATGTTGATTAGCTTGTAAGCTAATGTGAATCAGTGACTGATGCTAAAGCTAAAGCTAACGAGTGTTTGAATGAGAGTTTGGATTATTGTGATTTTTAATGTACATGTATTAGTCGTGTTAAATATCTGATTGTGTGAAACATTTATGCTTGTAAGCAGTTTGTTTATGATCATTCGTTTCCTATAACAGACTGCACTGATGTTGATGAGGCTGTATTAGACTAAAGGATATGAAGTCCATCACAATGACTAGTATAAATTTGAGTTTTTATTGATAATCGGCGACTGATAACGTTAGTTGATCTATCCCCGATGAAAGTGAGAGGGAACTTTTGATTTGTCAAACTCTGATGATAGCATTTGATGGTTGAGTTATCAATTGCTTGGCTTGTTAAGGGCAATACGATTAGAAATAACTGGTTTGCTATACACAAGAAATATGTATTAATTTCCTTAAAGTTACGCTAGTTGGTTTGAGTGAACTATTTAGGAAAACATCTGAAACTGATAGTTCTGCTCATGCAAGTAAGCTTGGATATGACAATCTGATATCAGATTTGTGAAAACCTCATTACACACACAATCAGTGATGTGCAGCATCTTTATCAGAGCTGTAGTGGTTACTGTAATGGACTCTCTTGTTCATAACAGTCTTCGACTGATGCTAATAGTGGCCCCAATCAGGCATCACCTTTTCCTGGTGTACCACCTTCAGGAATCCCTCCGCCCTTTGTAAGTTGGTGTTGGAAAGTCTTTACTGTAAAGCCATCTCTCTCTCTCTCTCTCTCTGTCTCTTTGCTCATACTTGGTTATGTTCACCTTAATTCATGCCTTGAATTTTTGTTTTGTTTTCAAAGATGGGGCCACCAGGAATCCCGCCTCACTTCCCTCCAATGGGAATGCCACCCATGGGCCAGAGGCCGCCCAGCATGGCCCCCATGCCCCCAGGAATAATGCCCCCCATGATACCCCCGATGGGAGCTCCACCCATAGGACAGGTGAGAGCTAATTGTAAACTGTGTATGGCAGTCAGATTTTGCTTTGAAAGGATGCAGTGTTTTTAAATCGGGGACCGGGGAAGTCGTGGCCTTATGGTTTGAGAGTCGGACTCTTTGGAACTTTGGATGGGTTAAAAGCAGAGCACGAATTCTGAGTATGGGTCACCAAACTAGGCCATATGTCACGTCACTTTCACTTTAAATCAGGTTTGTACATGGTAGCTTATGGACACGGTGATTCACACATGCAAAGTAGTCTTTTCTGTATGAACAGAAACACGGCACGGCTGACATTGTATGTTAGTGGATTAACTTTGTATTGGATGGTAGTCATATTAATGGTCAAAGTAAGTTCTTCATCAGCTGTAGTAAATTCTCTGGGAGTATGCAAATTTGGACAAAGATTGTGACATGAGATTGTTGTGAGTCAGATTTTACCTAATAATTTGAAGTTTGGTGGTTGCTGATTTAAATAATGATTTAGTTATTTTTACAGTGATATAGAATTGGAGTGATTTGCCAATTGGTTAACTAATTTTTGTGCCACAAATAATCGTTATCTGAAATTTTGAAGAGCTAGACTGTACATATTACTACAGAGAATATTTAATGAACTAAAATCTGACACGTTTTAATGTGACGAAAGTAATGTGTTTTAATGTTAATTCAGTAATTATTGGAAAAATCCAAGTTTAAATCATGTCATTCATTACTTTTCTCACTCCAGTATAAAGAGTTTGTACGCATGGTGTCCATACATATTTCCATCAAGTTTATATTGCTAAATAATCCCAATATGTGCGTGGAAAATAGTGTATGCATACTTCAATTCCCTTTTTAAGTATACACAACTTTTATAAATGAGACCCCTGCTCCTCTGATCAAATTCACTGCTGTTGTCAAAAATGTATGATTCTGATTTATTGAGAATAGGAAAATCTACACCACCACAGCTAAAACAATATCGACTAGTGGTCGACTGATATCGTTTTTTGGACTTTTTTTTTTTTTTTTTAGATAAAATTTGTAAAAAAAAAAAAAAAATATTATTAATAATATTTAAGAAATTTGAAATCATTTGACAATTGATTAAAAACTAAATGTGTAAAATAAACTTACTTTCGATTAGAAAGTATTATTCACAAATAAATAAATATTTAAGAAAAATACAATTATAAAGGAAGTAAACACTGTAACCAACAGGGCAATTTTGTTGCATTGTTTCAAATAAAGCCAGGGTAACACTCATTTTGCATACAGCACACAGACAAAATGATTTAATATCACAGTGGGCAAATGACATTCATTGTTGTGGATGTTAATACAGATATATTTGTCGTTCTTTGTGTGAATGGACCTTAAAGGTGCAATAGGTGATTGACTTCAGAAACATATTTTGTTATACTGGTTGAAAGGTCTCTTCACATCCAGATAGCAATCATTAAGTTAAGTGTTAAAATGTATTTATCTGTATTTATATATTCTGTGGAAGGCGTAGGACCAAGAAACGATGTCCAATCAAAATACTCGGTCCGAGCAATTTACCTGCTTGTCAACATATGTATCTGCATATCTCTGCGCTCAGTGTTTGCTCAGACAGAATACGTTATTAGCACATTCATGCACGCTGTGTAGACAGAGCAAGAAAGGCAGACAAACATCAACAATCTGGTCTTCCTTCCTGGTATTATAGTTATTTTAAAGTTTTCTCGCTGGTTAATGACAGATGGTATAGCCCAGTGGTTCCCAATTCCAGTGCTCGTGCACATATTTTGCATGTCACACTTGACATGAATGAACTGTGTTCCAATCGAAATAATCTCTACACAGTGTTCATTGTTGTCTACTCCCTGAGCAGGGGTTTATTTCACTGATGTAGCCTATTGTAGTAAGGTTGTCTCTGGTATTCTGGTCTGTGATCATAAATGCGTTCAGGGGGCGTGGCTTTGGACGGCGATTGCAGAGAGGGGGGGACATTCGCATTCAGTGCTATCAGGCTAAAGTTAGCATTTTCAAAGATCTCCTATTGCACCTTTAAGACTCCATTACCATTTAGTATTTATAGTTATTGTGTGAATCCCACAAATTAATGTGCCTGTCATATTTATAGACCATAGTAAAGGGGTTACAAATCATTCAGAACATTTTGGGGAATTTCATGTAATTCACCCTAATATGGAAATGAGAGAAAAGCATCAATTTGAACATGAATATAGACATAAAAATCATTGATATGATTGCTATAGTGTTGTCTTATTGGACCTGATGCTCCATCTGTGTGTGTGTGTGTGTGTGTGTGTGTGTGATAGGATGGGATGAATGGTGTGTTAGTGGATGTTTTTGACTACGGAGCTCAGGATGTGCTTTACACCCCTCAGCTCACACCTTGTTCTCCCCTTTGCAATGTAGGAGGGAAATTAGCAGTTCATATTAATTTTTCATGAAACTCTTTTCTTAGATGCCAGCCATGTTGCCACCAATGATGCCAGGAATGATGATGCCCCCCCGACTTCCAGCTGCATCAATCCAGCCTACGGGACCGGTAAGCTAGCCGGTATATCACACTACTCCTCCAGCGCCGGTTAAATATAGACCCTCACATGAATAACCCTAATGAACACACTGCAAAGTGGGAAAATGTCCCAATTTAGAATCAACACCATTTTATATAGCACTTACCCATGTGACACGAATGATAGTAGCGGAAGAGATCAGCTTGCTCTGCTAATTTATTTCAGTTTGATGCTGTACGTCTCCTTCCCTGCATTAGCACACTTGGTAACTATTCAGTTTTAGTTAGACTTTAATAAAGGCAATGTAAATAAAGCGATCATCAGAAAGCAAGCAAACATACTGTAACCTTCAGAACTTGGTCCAAAAAGAACATGCATTAGTTATGTTTACATGCACTTCTTTATTGAATCCCAAAAGTCCTGATTTCTGAAAGCGCTGTTTATATTTATTCAGTGTACTTTGCTGAGTTAAAGCATTATAAAAACTTTTAAATGGTATGACACATTTTATTTCAGTCACAGTGTAATTCAGTTTTGCAAAGAGGCTATTACTGATGGATGGGGCAGTTAAAAACTAGGTTGAGCAAAATACCAATACCAAAATGACTAACATTACAATATTTAATGCTAAAGTGTATGATATGACTCACTCAATGTCTGCATTTTAAATGTATTTCTGAAAGGAAGACAGTACCTACACATTAGCTGTGAGCAGTTCTTGATGTGATGGTGTATAAAGTGTGGATAGTGGAGTCATATCTGAGCAGTAACATGAATCAGGCCAGTTCAATCAGAGTGGCTTAATTCATTTGTGTTTCAAAGCATTACGTCACTAATGAACACGGATGAAAGGACACGGTTTCCGTTCTGTGTGTGTGTATATAAAACAAACGAACCATACATGTGCACTTCTTTATTTTAACACACCTCCTCAGTTGTGATTAAGATCTGCTTTATTTAATCAGCTATATTAAGCATCAAACAGCCTGTCGTTAGTTAAGCATATTAAATATTGATAGCATCAGTAATAATTAGTGCCAGGCTTTGAGCTGTAGATGAAGACATCTGATCAGAGGCTCCAGGAGCTGTCAGTCACCATGTCATTTCCCTTTCCTGTAATTTGAGGTAAGGAGGCTGCTAATGAAGTCAGCTCTGATAGATCTGCTCATTGACTGATTGAAATCCAACAATTATTGACAGGACTTTCTTGGATGATAAGTCCTTTAAAAGATATCACACACAAACCACCACTGGCTCTGCAGCCCTTTACCTAAATTCATTACTTCAGACTTATGTGTCTGAAAAAAGATCAAACTACCTTTCTAATCTTTTTGTATTCTAGTTTTATACAATTATAAAAAATAAAGACCTCTAACACTAGCTTGCTCTATTCTTTTTTTATTCTATCTGTTTTCTTTTTATTTATTATATTATTTAAAATCCCATGCTACGTGTACTGTGTTAACCTAACTGTCCTCATTTGTAAATCACTTTGGATAAAAGCATCTGCTAAATGTAAATGAGCTTATTCCATTGAATGGTTTACTTTTTGTAATGAAACCTTGTTTTTCTTTATGTCCTTTCCAGCCTGGTGTGAGTCCAGTGGAGTCTGCAGGTGAGAAATTAAATAGTTTGGGGTGAAAATCATATTGTTGATGTAATATTTCTAAATTTAATCTTTGGGTTTGTTCTGTTTTAGCACCAGCTGCTCCTGGAACAACCGTAAGAACAAAAATCATATTATTGTTAATATTGTTTAGTTAGGATTATACTTTGTATTTTTTTTTTTTTTTCTTCATGGATTATCTTTCCTCCTAGAGCTCCATATCTACTGAGTCTTCATCTGATGAACAGCTGAAAAAGGCAAGAAACAACAGTTATTATCGGTCATAAATGCTATATATGCCTGAAATTACAGTACAGCTTAAAGTATGTTTGTTTGTTTGTTTGTGTGTGTGTGTGTGTGTGTGTGTGTGTGTGTATATATATAAAAAAAAAAAAACACACACATAGACACACAAATTGTATCAGTTGTTCTAAACCTGTATATATTGAACACAAGATATATTTTGAAGAATGTTTGTAACCTTACAGTTTTGAGTCACCATGGACTTAGTATTTTTTATTTAATTTTTTTCATATTATGGAAATCAATGGCTACCAGCAACTGTTTGGTTACAAACAGTCTTCAAAATATCTACTTTTGTGTTCAACAGAAGCAGCAAACTCAAACAGGTTTGGAACAACTTGTTTGTTGGTGAGTTTAGATTTTTGTGATAATTTTGCTTTAAAATGAGGTTTAGAAGCAGAATTGGTAATTCAATTATTTACAGTTCCCATTCCTACGGAAGAATTCAACTATGAATGCTAGGGCTGCACGACAAAAAAAAAATAAAAAATAATAATCTTTAATAATAATTTTTTTTTTTTTTTTTTATACTAACACTAAAATGAAAACTATGGAAACCCCTTAAGATAACCTGTAGAAGAAAAAAAAAACACATCTTAAGCACTCAGAATAACATAGGTGGACTTTGAACAATTACCTAATTGTGTCATCTGTAATTGTAATCTCGATTACAAATTTGATTAATTTTGCATCCCTGATGAATGTTATGGATGTAATTAGCCGGTGTGTACTATTGTTTTCTACTACTTCACTAGCGACTGCAGGATGTGGCTGATGAAATGACTAGCGATGACTAGACACTAATGATGTACTGAGTGAATTGTTCATGATGTCTCCTGCAGAAGTCAGTATGGACCGAGCACAAATCCCTGGATGGAAAAACATATTACTACAACACCGAGACCAAACAATCCACCTGGGAGAAGCCAGATGAACTCAAATCGCCTGCAGAGGTAAAAACAAAAAAAAAGGTCAACACATCCTTCTTGCTTCTTCCTTGCACAAATCATATTTCTTCTGCCAACATTACTGTTCATTCAGGAGGTTATGACTTTTAGGCATATTTAAGGTGTTTAAAGAATCTTGTTTATGTTTTGTTTTTAGATGCATATAGTAGTTTATACCACACAAATTGCTGAACCAAACTAATAATTATTTGAATTGAATTTGAATTTTAAATGTTTTTAAATAAAATAAGTTTATTTTTTTTATTTTTGTTTATTTTTTATTTATCCTTTATTTAACCAGGAGAAGCCCATTGAGATTAAAAATCTCTTTTGCAAGGGAGACCTGGCCAAGATAGGCAGCTGAATTACATCACATCATTACATATGTACAAAGACACAAAAAAACATGAAAATAAAAACAAATAAATAAATAGAAACAATTTGAAAGCCAATTATGCACTTACAATGAAATCTCAATTAAAAACATTGACATGTGAGGGAGTCCAACTCAAAACATCTCATTCTTAGCTTAAAAACACTCAAAGGAATCAATTTACTAAGTTTTAAGTTGTTCTGCAGCAAATTCCATGTAAAGGGAGCAGAATAAACAAAGGCCTTTTTACCCAGCTCAGTACTGACATGTGGGACAGAAAACAAGACAACAGCCTGAGAACGGAGAGAGTAATCACCAGCACTTTTTTTCATAAGAAGTGAACATAAATAGGATGGAAGCACACCAAGAATAGCCTTATATATAAATATGTACCAATGACAAAGCCTCCGTGTGGCCAGAGCAGACCATCCTACACGAGAGTACAGCTCACAGTGGTGGCTGCGAGCTTTACAATTAGTAATAGGTCTCAACGATGCATGATAGGCTGCGTCAATCATTTGAAGGCATTGAGCAGATGAATGCATATATAATATTTCACCATAGTCCAGCACAGATAAAAAAAAGTGGATGCCACTAACTGTTTTTTAACATTAAAAGAAAAACACAGCTTATTTAAAAAGTAAAAACCCAATTTTAGCCTCAACTTTCTCACTAGACAGTGAACATGAGGCTTAAATGACAGGCAATCATCAATAACAATACCAAGATCCTTATGAGTTGTAACAGTCTGTATTTTACATCCGTCAAGAGTAATCACTGAAGGAACATTCAGTGGTCTATTCCGAGTGCCCGTGAAGAGCATACATTTGTTTTTTCTGCATTAAGCACAAGTTTCAACTGTAGCAACGTGTTTTGGACCACAGTGAAGGCATTCTGTAAATGTGCAATGGCTTGTTTAAGAGAGGGTGCACAGCAGTAAATAACTGTGTCATCTGCATAAAAATGAAAGTTTGCATCAGACACATGCCGATTAAGGTTATTTATATAAATAGTAAATAAAAGAGGGCCTAACACAGAGCCTTGTGGAACCCCTTTAAGGATTGGTAAAATACCCAATTGAACACCATCATACTTAATGCACTGGGTTCTGTCAATAAGATAGTTTGAGAACCAAGAGACCGTATTCTCTGAAAACCCCGAATTAAGAAGCCTAATATTTAAAACATCATGATCAACCGCGTCAAAAGCTTTTGACAAATCGATAAAAAGTGCTACACAGTGCTGCTTTTTGTCAAGAGCAACAGAGATGTCATTTATCACCTTCATTGCAGCTGTGATGGTACTATGTTTTTTCTAAAACCTGACTGAACTGAGAATAAAATGTCCTGTACATGCAAGAAGTCTTTCATCTGATCACTCACCAGGGATTCAAGCGTTTTGGCCAAAACAGACAAATTAGAAATTGGCCTGTAATTATTTAAATTTGACGGGTCACCCCCTTTCAATAATGGACAAACAATTGCAGATTTCCATATTTTGGGAATAGTATTGCTCTCTAAAGTAAGATTAAAAAGGTACGTTAGAGGCTGTAATACACAATCAGCAGCTATTTTTAAGAAGTAGGGCTCTATAAGATCAGGTCCTGGGCCCGTATTCATAAAGAATCTTAATGCAAAAAGTAGCTCCTAGTGACAAAATTCTTAGAAATGTGGGCGTTTACTCTTAAACTTAAAGAAAAAATCCTAGTAAAGAAAAAAGTAATTCAGAAATCATCTTAACCCTTAAAAGAGGTCTTAAGGTCAAACTTGTTAGGAGCACAGATGAGGACTTTTAAGAGGCTTAAGAGTTTCTTTAGCAGAGGAGAAAATGGCAGAGAGACATAGGCAGAAGAAATGTGTTGTAGACAATGGATGACAGTGAGTTAATAAGACGGTATAGATTATATAATAATTTATAATTTAATATATAAATTAAAGGGGGGGTGAAATGCGCTCGTTTTCACTCAATATCCTGTTAATCTTGAGTACCTATAGAGTAGTACTGCATCCTTCATAACTAAAGTCTTTAGTTTTATTATATTCATAAGAGAAAGATAGTCTGTACCGATTTTTTCCTGGAAAAACACGGCCGGCTGGAGGCGTGACGTGTGGGCGGAGCTAAAGAATCACGAGCGCCAGTAGGCTTTTGCGTTGAGAGCGTTTGGAAGCTGTGACATTACCGTGAAGAAAAAAACATCCAAAATAAACCATGGCTAACAGTCAGATTCAGCCGTTTATTTATGATCCAGAATCAGATCCCGAGGCTGAAACTGAACGAGAGCAGCAGCAGCAACGACTCGCTCCGAGTGGGGCTCGAACCCGGGCCTCCGGCATGGAAGGCGGACACACTAACAAGGAGGCAGAGATATTTTAAGCAGTTTTACTCACCGCCTGCAGTTCCAACACACGATCGTGACCCTTTTTCGTTGGGATTGCATCATCCTTAAGAAATAAACGATACGCAAATCCGTCGTCAAACTGGGCCTTGTTTGTAAAACAAGCATCTTCGAAATGCAGGGAACAAACAAAAACACTTGCACAACTCCGTTGATGCTCTGTAAAAATAAACTCCATCCACTGGTCCCTTAATGCTGTTTTTTTTTTTTTTTGGTAATCTGTGCAGGGTTGTCTTGCCCTGGCAACCAAAAATACACTTCTTTTGTGACATTTCGCGACGCTCTCGCTCTGATCAGTGAAGGTCTGTGCTCAGCCTCTCAGTGCTCTGCTATACGGGAGCGCGCGCTCTTCCGGGAGAAGTGCCCTAGGACCCATATAAGGAAATTCCGCTCCATCTAACGTCACACAGAGCTATACTCGAAAAAAACTTTCCGAAACTTGTGACAAACCGGAAGGAGTATTTTTGGTACAGAAATAGTCCTTCAAACGTACAACTTAATTTTTGAAACTTTGTCCATGTTTAGCATGGGAATCCAACTCTTTAACAGTGTAAAAAAACTCAGTATGCATGAAATAGCATTTCACCCCCCCTTTAAAGTAATTACTACATTACGATATTTTGCAACTGGGAAAATGCAACAATGCAATAGTGATGATTTGGGTCTGTCACAACCTTCTGTAAGCAGAGTGATCACACAAACAATTACAGCACTTTCAGAACGTCTTATTGTGTCGCAGTTCATTTAGTTTCCACTGGACATTCACACCTTACAGGCTCAAAAAACTGCATTTATGAATATAGCAGGCTTATAGGTGCGCATAAGCAGGGGGAATGGACCGTTAATAGTTTGTGCTATACGCTCCCATGTCTGCTTCTTGTCCCTTGCTATGACTCTCGGCCAAAATTTTCCTTTAAGAATGGCCTTGTGTTCATCCACTAACTGGGCTAACAGTAAACACTGTTCCTCTGTCCAGTTTGGCTTTTTCGCCCTTCTTGGTTTTGATTCCATGTTTGATACATTAAAACCAACATTCAAACCACCACTTAAATAGGACAGCAATCACTGTAATTAGAAAGAGTGGAACAATTTTTATCATTCTAAGCCAATCAAATACCTTGTAGGAAATTACAAGCATGGTAAATAAAAAAAGGATTTATATACACACATATAATGTGTGTGTGTGTGTGTGTGTATTTGAGAGAACGGTCAAATAGGATAAATTACGCATGTAAATTCAAAGTGAGAATTAGAATAGAGCCTATTCTATTCTAGAGTACAGAGCCTATACTATACTATTCTATATACTAAAATCACTCTTTTTTTCCTTCTTGGACAACCAACCAATCACAGTCTTCAAAAGATTGTTTCATACATAGCAACAGGGTCAACCCCGCCTCCGCACTAAGATGAAAGTTTTTGTCTTTTCCTTACTCAGAGTTGCTCTCAGATCGGTCCCGAATCGCTTTTAAGCTAAGACTTCTACGTAAAAGTTTTTAAGCTAAATTAAGAGTTTTCTGAGAGGATTCTTAGAATCTATATGATTACGGGCCTTGGAGGTTTTTCAGGAGCCAGCCCTTTTAGGGCTTTATGGGAAAATGCAATGTACATTAAGCTAGGTTGAAATATAAAACATAATTCAAAATGTTATATATAATACAACATATGAGATCCTTTAGTTTCTGAGTTATTCTCATTTGTTATGTAATATCTGTGTATTTTGAAACAGAATTAAAGAAGTTTGTGTTTTGCAGCAAATGTTGTCCAAATGCCCGTGGAAAGAGTACAAGTCCGACAATGGCAAGCCCTATTACTACAACTCCCAGACCAAAGAGTCTCGCTGGACTAAACCCAAAGAGCTGGAGGACCTGGAGGGTCAGTGTGCAGAATAAATAGCATTGCTACACACATCCACAAATCTCACATGAGGAAATGGTTGAACTTTGTTTCTCTTTTTTTCAGCGATGATAAAGGCAGAGGAAAACGGGTGAGCATCAGCTTTATTTACTAAGACCAGAAAGGGCTTGTTCACCCAAACATAAAGAAATCATTTACTTACCCTCGTGTCATTCCAAACCCTTATGTCTCTTTTCTTCATCTTCAAATCAAAGATTAGTCCATTTCAATTGAGCGATTAAATTATGGACATTTGATTCAGACCCTTTATTTGTATTTTTACATATAAACCTTGATCAAGCCACATATGCAGAGTTTTGTGTTACTGAAATCTTTATTTTATTAAGCTACATAAAAAAAAAATATATATATAATTTCCATACAGTTTTTCTTTTTAGAAATTGAAAGATTGTCTGACTATAATAATTGTTAATCTGTGTGTGTGTGGTGAAGGACGGCTGATGTTGTGGCTCCTGGCACCATCCCTGCTCTTACATCCCAGAGCGAGTCGTCTGTTACCGTGGCAGCAGTTGCTGAGACGGAGGCTACCATGGCGACAGTCGCCACAGAGGAACAGCCGTCTCACGTTCCTGCTCCGGTTGCTGAGGTCACCAGTGATGTCACCGTTAACTCCACTGAAGACACGCCCAGCATAGAGACACAACCCAGGTAATGAACCCTCAACACGTATATTACACCACTTTTACAAACTAAATCGATCTTAAAATAATGGGCATCTGTAATGTTCACATGTGAGAAACTGGCCATCATTCACTGACCAACTGAGGATCATACACTAGCAGACTTTAAATCGTTCCTTAACAAACTCATGCAGAAATATCAGACACGTTTAATATCCTCAGACTGGATTATAGTCTAAAGCTAATAAATCGGAGTCTGTGACCATCATGCACATCAAATGTGTTGTTCATTTATTTGCAGTAATGATGTTTCTAAGGAGGAGAGACCTGAGCTGGTGAAGAAGGTTTACAAGTGGAACACAAAAGAGGAGGCAAAGCAGGCATTTAAAGAACTGCTGAAAGAGAAGGTAATATCTCTCTCTCTCTCTCTCTCTCTCTCTCTCTCTCTCTCTCTGTTTCTCTCTCTCCCTCTCTCCTGTAGTGAGGACGGAGGTGTTGATATTCCGGCTGGGTCTTTCTAAATTTAGTGCGTTTTAATTTGGCTCACCGAGTGCTCCTGAGAGAGCTGCGACTGTTTAATTGCTGTGAGTGTGATTACACTGGAGTGAAACCACACGCTTCACAGGACACACGCTCAGAATGGATCAAGAACTTTCTGTTTTTTGACGTCAACATTAGTTTTTTTTTTAGCAAATCTAAATGAAATTATGCTGCTTTCCTCCTGGGAAGTTTTAATAACTTTTAATAATTTGTGGAATTGTTTTTACTGCTTGCTGCATAGCTTGTTTATTGTTCATACTTTTTTTTGTTTTGTTATTATATACATTTTCTTTACCTCCTAAAAGTTTTTGGACACCTCTCTATTTTTAGTACATGAAATAGGCCTGTTTTTCACTTAAAAGCACAGATAACAATATTGTAATTACTTGCCTGAGGAATGTCATATGTAAACAACATTTTATTTGAAAGTGTAAAACTAAAGAAAAATATCCAAACCTTTGTTTCTGTTTGCATACAAAGTAAAAAAAAAAAAAAAAAAAAAAACAACAACACCCAATTATTGCGTTTTTCTTAAATTCTTTAATTTCATTCATTCGTAAAAAAAACAAAAGGACAATTGGGACTTTAAATTAGTTAGACTTATATTTTCTAGTTCTCCAGTTTATAATGATATATGGCACTTAATGCTGACTGCTGGAATAGGTCTGAACAACAAAGAAAAGTGCAGGTGTGACAGGCGCCCCAAAAATGTTCTTTTTTTATGTTTTGATGATGCCATATGGAGCTTTTTTTTTTTTAACATGCATTGAGTCACAAGAAAAGTAAATTTGCATATCTCTCCCTCTATGTGAGTAAAGGGTGTTTCCTCCAATGCATCATGGGAGCAGGCCATGAAGCTGATAATCAACGACCCTCGTTACAGGTGTCCACATACTGCACACAACATTAATGGCATTTAATAGCATTTGCATCCTGTGCCTGTGTCCCTGCTGTTCTTCACTGAACCGCTTGTGTGTGTGTGTGTGTGTGTGTGTGTGTGTGTGTGTGTGTGTGTGTGTGTGTGTGTGTGTGTGTGTGTGTGTGTGTTGTGCAGTGCTCTGCCCAAGCTAAGTGAAAAGAAACAGGCGTTCAATGCTTATAAGGTCCAGACAGAGAAAGAGGAAAAGGAAGAAGCCAGAATCAAATACAAGGAGTCTAAAGAGACTTTCCAGCGCTTCCTGGAGAACCACGAGAAGATGACCTCAACCACACGATACAAGTGAGATTTAAAACTGTTGGATGACAACTTTAATCAGTGCCTGTTTAAAAATAACAAAGATCTCAATGTAGACCTCATACTTTGGGTTGGAGATTTGAACATCCTAGCAATACAGTCAAATATACTCTGAGCAGCCGGTAAGCTCCACATCTGTCCAGCATCTAGTGGAGGTTTGCTCCAGCACCACTCTCATTATTAATCCAATATCACTATAAACAGGGTTAATGAGTTTGTCTGTCATTGATTCAGAGCAGTCGAACTTCACTCCTCCACTTACTCTGATAATTAAAATCACTTCATCATTGTGATGGTGACATGTTGGCAGGTCACTGAGTTAAATGATGCTATTCGTGTAAATCTGACCTGTAATCAGGCTTTAATAGCTGTGTTGTTTTTCATCCTGTCTCAGAGATACTCTGTTATTAATTAGAAGTTCCTCTTGTCTTGTACAGGAAAGCAGAGCAGATGTTTGGAGATCAGGAGGTGTGGTCATGTGTCCCCGAGAGAGACCGGCAGGAGATCTATGAAGATGTGCTCTTTTATTTAGCAAAGAAAGAGAAGGTTTGATCAGCTGATTCTGTTCATCACTGCATATATATATTAGTGCTGTCAATCGATTAAAAAAAATTAACTAATTAATCGCACAATTTTTTAAAATTAATCGCGATTAATCGCGATTAATCGCGATTAATCGCAATTAAAAGACTGAAACTTTTTGGATATGTAAATGTAAAATGTAAATAATTAATGTAAACTCAAGACAAAGAAACTATTTAAATTCAAAATATGATTGTTTATTGGAATTTTTGTTTAACTTGTAACACAGATTTTCTCATGTAAACAACATACCTGCAATAAACCATCAATATCCTCCAAATTAACTGTTGGCTTGAAAGCCATATTTATTACAGAAATAAAAGCACTGGCATGTAAGTACCATTTGAATTTCAAAACAATCAATGCCAATAAAAAACAAAAATGATTTCTGTTATGTTGAATTCTAAGTGGACTGCAAAAAAATTCCAAAGTATAGTCATTGCCAGTGCTTTAAGTGGGCTGGTATGCACTCAGTACCGCCACTTCCAAATATAGCTCTTGAGCGTACTGCCACCTCTCCGTGCGCCCAGAACGTGCTTGTAGCGTACCGGTACGCTCATCTGGACATCTGTTTTAATAGAGGTTTTAATCTTTTACCTGCACTGCCGATTTTCAGAGCGCCCTTCACAATGCAAGCTTCCTAATTCATCCCACCCAGAGCAGAAACTACATTACCCATTCACCCTTAAGTTATACAAGTGAATAGCGCATGTGTCGCTTTTCCCACTGTTAAGTGTCAACAACTCAATGTGGCCGGAGAAGGTGTGTGAAACTCGTTGTGAGTTATACTAAAGCAAAATCTTGAGTATTTATTGTCTGATAAACATTAAAAACTGTCTGCGGAGGTTGAGTCGTCCTGCAGCCCCCGCTGGCTGCTCATTGGCTGCAGCATCTTTTTTCTAAGTTCTAAAAAAATACCGTAGACGGCAAGGAACAAATTTAGATATTCATTTATCTAATTAATCTATAGCCTATGCACAAAGACAATATGATATTTTTGTCCCCTTTTTGTTTTAAAGCTTGATGAAGAGAGAGAGCGCAAGTTGCTGCAGCTGAGGAGGACAGTGATGCACGCGTACAGGAGTGATTGACAGTTCGCGGCACTGTGTACAAAAAATACTCCGCTACACAATTATTTCCTTATTTTCGTTTAAGCTTATTAACGTTAGCGTTACAGAAAGGTCTGATTTACGCACTGTTACAGTCATTGTTTTTTTTTTTTGTTTTTTTTTTAAACAATGACATTTGAGTTCATGATTTTAATGTTGCTGTTTCTTGTGGCAGATTGAAGAGTAATCCGGCAGAGTTTTATACTGAAACTTTCCGTCTAAAAGTCCTTCCTTGGTCTTATCCATATTTCTTTGCACGTTGAACACACATAGGCCACAACTGGAAATAAAAAAAAACTGCAACCGCGTTAATTGCGTTATTTTTATTTAACGCGTTAAATATTTCAAATTAATCGAATGCGTTAACGCGCTAATTTTGACAGCACTAATATATATATATATATATATATATATATATATATATATATATATATGTGTGTATATATATATATATATATGTGTGTTACACTAATAATCTAATAACCTGCTAATTCATTTTTATTATTATTATTATTATAATTTTTTTTCTTTTTTACAATTTAAGTGCTGATATCACTTTCAATTTTAATATGCAAACTTCAATTAGCAGGCAATCCACCAGATGTGGCTGTGCATTAGAGTGATTAAGGGATGTTGTTAGGTGTGAAGCATCGTGAAATTACTAACAATCGTGGCTTATTATCATTATAAAACTTTAGCAACCACGATAAGTAATATAACTCATTAGTTGAACAGTAGGCTGTTTACATTTGCCGACCACTAATACAATAAAACAAAGAAAGAAGAAAAGTTACATTTAATTTAAAATTGACTTGATTTGTGGTCTCTGATGTAGACGTATAAGAGTCTCTCTCTGGATGCCCATAATGCCTTTATATGTGGTTTTGTTTTGCATCACTAACATTCTTGGGAAAATGTCTTTAATTGAAAGTAATCGTGATAATAATGGCATTTATAAGCAGTGCAAAAAATCTTCACGCTCTTAAAATCATCTTTATTTATATATATATATATATATATATATATATATATATATATATATATATATATATATATATATATATATATATATATATATATATATATATAACTCAAAACATGAATTCGCCAGTATTTAAAGTCGTATTGGTGGTTTGCTCTTAAATAATGATTAATTATAAAATAAACATTTAAATACATATATTATGTCATGATCATGGCTCAATACTTTCAGGAACAAGCCAAACAGCTGCGGAAGAGGAACTGGGAAGCTTTGAAGAACATTTTGGACAATATGGCCAATGTGACGTACAGAACGACGTGGTCTGAGGCCCAGCAGTACCTTCTGGATAACCCCACCTTTGCTGAAGATGAGGAGCTACAGAGTATGAACACACACACACACACACACACTGCCACCTCCACATGATGATGCTTTTAACCTGCATAATGTGTTTGATATAGAGGAAGCTTTCATCTTCTTGTGTGTGTGTGTGTGTGTTAGACATGGACAAGGAAGATGCTCTGATCTGTTTCGAGGAACACATCCGTGCTCTTGAGAAAGAGGAAGAGGAAGAGAAACAGAAGACTCTGCTGCGAGAGAGACGCAGACAACGCAAGAACCGAGAGTCTTTCCAGGTGACACACACACACGTGTGACTCGGGCCTGGTTCGTCCGCTGCATCACACGTCCAGCTTTCTGATATGAAAAGCTCTCACCCTGATTAATTGGAGCTTGACGCTGGAATATCAGCTGTTTGACCGAGTTTAGGGTCTTGCAGATCATTGTGAATGCTAAAGCATCAATAACAAAATACATGAATAAAGCATCAGTGGAAGGTCTAATGCAGTTTATTAAGTATTTTTAAACTGCGTACACCAACAGCTGATGCTGAATTCTTCACTACACAGATCTACTGACACCATTGCATACTGGTTTGGATCAAATCACACATATTAGACTACCAAAACTATGCCAGGATTTTTATAACCTGCGTAGGGATGTTCATTTTGGTTATTTTTCCTAACTGACACTCGTTAACTGACTCGTTAACCGTTAACCAACAATATTATTTTAAGTGTCTGTGTCCCATTAAAAATTACATACTAACATTTGTTTCCGGGGGAGTAATTTTACATGCACAAAAAAGCAATATTCATATGGTCTTCATGCCACATCACGCACCTGCAGCGCTTCTGTGTGCGGAGAAAAACATGATAAAGCTAGGCTATATATAGCAAATTAATAGGCCTATAAAAGAAATATATTTTTAGTTGAATAATAAAGGTTAATTTTGTTCATTTTTGTGCTGCGCGAAAGGAAACAGACGACAAAAAAACAGCATCCTATTTTTCTTTAGACTTACAGTATTGTTCAAAATAATAGCAGTACAATGTGACTAACCAGAATAATCAAGGTTTTTAGTATATTTTTTATTGCTACGTGGCAAACAAGTTACCAGTAGGTTCAGTAGATTGTCAGAAAACAAACAAGACCCAGCATTCATGATATGCACGCTCTTAAGGCTGTGCAATTGGGCAATTAGTTGAAAGGGGTGTGTTCAAAAAAATAGCAGTGTCTACCTTTGACTGTACAAACTCAAAACTATTTTGTACAAACATTTTTTTTTTCTGGGATTTAGCAATCCTGTGAATCACTAAACTAATATTTAGTTGTATGACCACAGTTTTTTAAAACTGCTTGACATCTGTGTGGCATGGAGTCAACCAACTTGTGGCACCTCTCAGCTGTTATTCCACTCCATGATTCTTTAACAACATTCCACAATTCATTCGCATTTCTTGGTTTTGCTTCAGAAACAGCATTTTTGATATCACCCCACAAGTTCTCAATTGGATTAAGGTCTGGAGATTGGGCTGGCCACTCCATAACATTAATTTTGTTGGTTTGGAACCAAGACTTTGCCCGTTTACTAGTGTGTTTTGGGTCATTGTCTTGTTGAAACAACCATTTCAAGGGCATGTCCTCTTCAGCATAGGGCAACATGACCTCTTCAAGTATTTTAACATATGCAAACTGATCCATGATCCCTGGTATGCGATAAATAGGCCCAACACCATAGTAGGAGAAACATGCCCATATCATGATGCTTGCACCTCCATGCTTCACTGTCTTCACTGTGTACTGTGGCTTGAATTCAGAGTTTGGGGGTCGTCTCACAAACTGCCTGTGGCCCTTGGACCCAAAAAGAACAATTTTACTCTCATCAGGCCACAAAATGTTCCTCCATTTCTCTTTAGGCCAGTTGATGTGTTCTTTGGCAAATTGTAACCTCTTCTGCACATGCCTTTTTTTTAACAGAGGGACTTTGCGGGGGATTCTTGAAAATAGATTAGCTTCACACAGACGTCTTCTAACTGTCACAGTACTTACAGGTAACTCCAGACTGTCTTTGATCATCCTGGAGGTGATCATTGGCTGAGCCTTTGCCATTCTGGTTATTCTTCTATCCATTTTGATGGTTGTCTTCCGTTTTGTTCCACGTCTCTCTGGTTTTGCTCTCCATTTTAAGGTATTGGAGATCATTTTAGCTGAACAGCCTATCATTTTTTGCACCTCCTTATAGGTTTTCCCCTCTCTAATCAACTTTTTAATCAAAGTACGCTGTTCTTCTGAACAATGTCTTGAACGACCCATTTTCCTCAGCTTTCAAATGCATGTTCAACAAGTGTTGGCTTCATCCTTAAATAGGGGCCACCTGATTCACACCTGTTTCTTCACAAAATTGATGACCTCAGTGATTGAATGCCACACTGCTATTTTTTTGAACACACCCCTTTCAACTAATTCAACTAATTGCCCAATTGCACAGCCTTAAGAGCGTGCATATCATGAATGCTGGGTCTCATTTGTTTTCTGAGAATCTACTGAACCTACTGGTAACTTGTTTGCCACGTAGCAATAAAAAAATATACGAAAAACCTTGATTATTCTGGTTAGTCACATTGTACTGCTATTATTTTGAACAATACTGTATTTTACACACACAGATTTTGTTGTGAATCTAAACAAATAAAAGCAAACCGTTTACACTTCCGATTATCTTTATGACTACTAGAAGTTGCTTTCAACGTTAGAAGGGAAACTCCAGTGATCGCTGCATGCACACTCACAGTTAACACAGTTATGCAGCCTGTTCATTATCATAATACAATACAGTCAGTCAAACACATGGGGAAAACACACTGCTCCGTTTAAATGTGTAATAAAATCTGTGCTGGTAAGTGTTATCACCGAACCGCCCGGATTGTCTTGATGTTTTAGTTTTACCCTAAATTAATTCGTTTTGTTGCTATAGCTTCTTATAGGCTATAAAGTTTTTTTTTAATAGGCTACTGCTCATTGAAAGGATTTGTTATGGAGTTAGGGGAACTAAAATAGCAAAGCTAAAATAGCATGCAACTTATCTACACGTTTTTTTTGTTCTCTCTAAAAATATATTTTTTATGTGTGTTGCATTGCATATTTTAACATTGCAGCAAACATTTTTTTTTATATTTTGATAAATTACTGAAACTAAATAAATGACTTTTTAAACCGTTTAACTGATTGTATTAATCATACAAAACTCTTAACGGTCTGTTAACGATAAACCAGTTAAAATGAACATCCCTAAAGCAGTGGCTTGCTAAGAAACATTGTCTCTGAGAATGTGAGGCCTGCTAAAGCAGACTAACTAAAGGACAAGAGTGTTGACATGTTTGTGAAGTGTAGCGTGTGTGTTTCAGAAATTCCTGGATGAGCTTCATGATCATGGGCAGCTGCACTCCATGTCTGCTTGGATGGAGATGTACCCAACCGTCAGCGCTGATATCCGCTTCAACAACATGCTGGGCCAGCCAGGTCTCTCTCTCTCTCTTTGATGCTGATGAATCATACATGTAATAGGGTCCTGTCCTCTGTGATGCTGTCTCCATTTCACTGGTGCAGTCTGTGAACTCAACATGGCTTTGATAATTCAGCACATAAAACAGTCCAGAATTTCTTATTTTGGGCCATCTAAAACAAAATACAAATTGCATGACTAATAATAATAAAAAAAAAAAAGATTAACCCCTTAACTGTCACTCACATTTTTGAACATTGACTTTGTAGTGCACAATCCAAACTTAAATTTGAATAATTTATGAACGAAAATATTTTGTAACAAGATATTGATGTACTATTTTCATGGTAATATAAGTTCTGATTTTAAAATGGGTTTTAAAGGTGCTGTAGGGAACTTTTGTAAAAAAATATTTTTTACATATTTATTAAACCTGTCATTATGTCCTGACAGTAGAATATGAGACAGATAATCTGTGAAAAAAATCAAGCTCCTCTGGCTCCTCCCAGTGGTCCTATTGCCATTTGCAGAAAGTCATGCGCTCCCGGTTAAAAATAACCAATCAGAGCTGCGGTCCGTAACTTTGTTTGTGTTCAAAATATAGGAAAATGAACATAATAAGCGAGTACACCATGAATCCATTTTCCAAAACCGTGTTTTTAGCTTTTCCTGAATCACTAGGGTACACCTATAATAAGTGTTTATATTCGGACTATTTTAGATTGCTTCGGGGATACTGCGGCGGAGTAACCCAGTACCTTTGTGATTCTTCATAGACCTAAACAGTGAGAAGTAGTTCCGGCTATGATGTTCTTCCACAAGACGCAAGCAGTTCTGTTTATTAACCGCTAGAGCGTCAAAAGTTCCCTACTGCAGCTTTAAAGGATGAATTTTTAGATTTTAAGTTTTCAGTGGATATATAATTTCTGATGATTTCTAAAATGTGATCGAGAAACATGCAACAAACAAGTCTTGTTTTTAAAACAAAGGTCAAACCTCCAGTTATAATTTAGATTTTTGAGGGTGCACTCTTGTCATACATTAATCGATTACTTTTCCTACATAATTTTTAACAAAAAGTATTGGTGAAATATATATTTGGGAGTCTTAGGCCTTTCCAACGATATATAGTTTGTCAAGATTAGATTAGATTTAATTGTAATATAGTGAAGTAAATGTAGGCGTCCCACAGGGTGGACGGGTGACAGTTAACAGGTTAAGACTACATTACTTATCAGAGTGTTGTTTATTGTATATGATAATTATGTAATTCTGTTAGATATTTGTGTTTTTGTTCTTATTAAAAAAATAAGTTGCTCATTCGTGCTACGCTTTGCATGTGTTTTTAGGCTCCACCCCTCTGGACTTATTCAAGTTTTACGTGGAGGATCTGAAAGCTCGTTATCATGATGAGAAGAGAATCATTAAAGACATCCTGAGGGTGAGCGAGAGACTGTGACGGTCAGTGTTTGACATCAGATCAGTGCTGAAGCCCTTGATGAAGTGTGTGTGTGTGTGTGTGTGTGTGTGTGTGTGCGCGCAGGATAAGGGCTTACTGGTGGAGGTCAACACAGGCTTTGAGGAGTTTGGCTCGGTGATCAGTTCTGATAAACGTGCCACAACGCTGGATGCAGGGAACATCAAACTGGCCTTCAACAGTGTAAGCAGACTGCCTTGCTGTTATTCATTCTTTTATTCAGATTACATTGATCCAAAATGTGATTAAATGCCCAGTTACATTTAGAAGCAACAAATAATGCTTAAGAAGCCTGTAACAAACTAGTCCCACATAGACAAGAGAAGGGAGTGGTAATAATAAAGCTGTATTTTCAGCATCATTACTCCAGTCTTAAGTGTCACATGATCTTCAGAAATCATTCGAATATGCTGATTTACTGCTGAAGAAACATTTCTGATTAATATCAATGTTGAAATCGATACTCTTCAAAACTTTGGGGTCAGAATGACACTTTTATTTAGCAAGGGTTAATTTAATTGAACGGAAGTGATCAAGAATGATAGTAAATACATTTAGAATGTTACAAAAGATTTTTCAAAGAAATGCTGTTCTTTAGAACTTTCTATTCATGAAAAAGTCCTGAAAAAAATGCATGGTTTCCACAGTGTTTTCAGCTTATAACCATTATAACCATTACTAGCTTACTAACTGCATTTGAAGGCTTCATTTAAATATCTTAAGTATTACAAACCTTTCCAAACAGGTAGTGTACTTGATGAATGAAAAGAACTACAATATGTTAAGAGCATAAGGAAAGGAATATATGCTTTTAAAAAGACAAATAAAAGTTTAGCGTATAGTCATTGTTTTTGGTTGGCCATATCTGTTTATATTAGGGATGCATCGATCCGATTCTCTGGATCGGTATCGGCTCCGATACTGGCATTTTCTGTGGATCGGGTATCGGACAGACGAGATCGATCCAAATCCGATATTGTGCGTATACTATTGTGTTATTGTTGAGCCCCACGAAAGGCACAACAAAATTATAAAGCACCAAAATGTTTTCGTGGACATACCATATTTTTCGGACTATAAGTCGCACCTGAGTATAAGTCGCATCAGTCCGAAAATACGTCATGATGAGAAAAAAAAACATATATAAGTCGCACTGGACTATAAGTCGCATTTAATTAGAACCAAGAACCAAGAGAAAACATTACCGTCTACAGCCATGAGAGGGTGCTTTATATTGTTTAGTGTAGTCTACAGGAGCATTGAGCAGCATAGAGCGCCCTCTCGCGGCTGTAGACGGTAATGTTTTCTCTTGGTTCATGTCTCTTGGTTCATTTCTCTCGGTTCATGTCAAATTAATTTTGATAAATAAGTCACACCTGATGATAAAGTCGCAGGACCAGCCAAACTATGAAAAAAAAGTGTGACTTATAGTCCGGAAAACACGGTATTTCAAGCATTCTGAAGCTGTTCCTATATTACACTTTAGTAATACTTTTCTGCGACATCAAAGATTATTAATAGTCTTTCTTGTTCTGTCCTAACTATGAAATGTTTCTGCTTTTATTACTGTGCTATACATTTAAAAGAAACATATAGGTATCGGTAATGGTATCGGATTGTATCGGTATCGGCAGATACTCCGAATTTTAGGGATCGGATCAGTTCTGAAAAAATGGTATCGTTGCATCCCTAGTTTATATATCATAAATTTCAAACGTCATTTAAAAAATCTCAAATTATGAAACTGAAAGTTAAAAACAATGGAAAGGAAGAAGAATTAAAATCACTGAAATGCAAAATAGAGGAATTAATTGATGAATAAATGTATACACAAATACAAAAGCAAGACTTCGGTTTGGATTCTGTCTTGTGTACGTGGTCCTCCAAAGTGTGTTTGATCTGTTTGTGCTGAATCTGTGATTTTAGTTGCTGGAGAAGGCTGAAGCACGTGAGAGGGAGCGAGAGAAGGAAGAGGCCAGGAAGATGAAGAGGAAGGAGGCGGCGTTTAAGAGCATGCTGAAACAGGCCACGCCCCCTCTAGAGCCTGAGGCCACATGGGAGGGAGTATGTCATGCTATTACAACAAAATCTCAGTCATCTATATAATGTATCTGTTAGCTAGACTGTATGATCTTCCTCCACTGATCTGGTGTTTGTGGATGCTGACTCAGGTGCGAGAGCGGTTCCTGAAAGAGCCTGCGTTTGAGGACATCACGCTGGAGTCCGAGAGGAAGAGGATATTCAAAGACTTCATGCACGTGCTAGAGGTATGAAAGAATAATTAATGTTTTTACAAGAGTTTTTAAAGCCACCAGATTCATATTTAAAAGAATTGACTCTAGGCTGGAATTCAGTGGTTTTATTTATTTATTTTGGGGGGCTTAAAATCATCACCCTTGTGACTCCTGAATCATGTGAATCATCACAGTACTGTGTTTTTTTTAGTGTCGAATCACAGCTGTGTTTTTGTCGCTTTAATTTGCATTTGGGAGCTCAATGTTCATCACTAGAATCGTTTATAAATCTGTTGTTGTTTACGAAGAGAAGATTGCATCACATGATCCTTCACAAGTCATTCTAATATGCTGATTTGCTGCTCGGGAAACATTTATTGTTTATTATTATCCATGATTAAAAACGTTTTTGCTGCCTAACATTTTTTTTGAAGCCATGATACCACTCAAACATTTGTGGTAAGATTTAAAAAAGAAAGAGAAATTAATAATGTTATTCATCATACATTAAAGTGAGTGGAAAGTGAAGACATTTAAAATGTTTCAAGAGATGAATATTTAATAAATGTAGTTAATATATCTGAAAAATGCAAATACATGCTGTTTGTTCAACTTTCTATTCATCAGAGAATCCTAATATAAAATAAGCATCCCAATTTCCACACAAAATATGAAGCACTACAACCCTTTTCAACATTGATAATAATCAGAAATGTTTCTTGAGCATTAAATCAAATTGTAATGATTTCTGAAAGATCTGGAGAAAATTCTGCTTTGCGTCACAGGAATAAATGACATTTTATAATGTATTCAAATTGAAAACGTTATTTATTTTGTAATAACTTTTCACAATATTGCTGATTTTACTTCTTTCATCAAATAAATGCAGCCTTGGTGAGCAGAAGATTTATTTCAAAATCATTAATAGCAGTAATAGTATATTAATAATAACAATAATTATATTATACATCATGATTATTAAATGCTTCTTTTTACGTTTACAGGACAATATGTATTACAGTAAGATTATATATTTTAATATGATTACATGTATATTTGTAAATAACAAGTGTGGGGGGCATGGTCAGATTTTCCTGCTTTTTTTTTTTTTTGTCTCCCGCTGATCACAAGCCTGTGTACCACATTTAACACATGTACAGTTTGTCTTGTCACACATATCTGTTCAAATAGAGGTTTCTAAGAGAAAATGAATCTTGAAAAGCTAAAGTCTGTGATCTGTCTCTTCAGCACGAGTGTCAACATCATCACTCAAAGACTAAGAAACACTCCAAGAAATCAAAGAAACACCACAGAAAACGCTCCCGGTCTCGATCAGTGAGTACTTCGTCCAGCCATCTCCTTTCATACCCGCACACTCGCCGCTGTTGAAGTAGCCGTGCGCATGCTGTCTTCAGAAATGTTTTGATGACACGTTCTGTTCTTCTTCTTCATCACTTCTCACTCATCCTCCTAAACGGTGTCCTGTGTGTCTGTTCCCTGAAGGGCTCGGAGTCAGAGGAGGATGAGTATCACTCGAAGAAGAAGAAACTCTCCGCTTCTAAGTCTCCATCTGAGCACTCGTCCTCTGGGGAATCTGGTCAGTGACGTATAGGATCGATATCAGTGTCCTGCACAACACATCAATACTGAATACATCATGAGCGTTTAACAGCAGCCTCTCACTGACCATCATCTGATCTTGATCTTTACAGAGAGGAGCTACAAGAAATCGAAGAAACACAAGAAGAAGGGAAAGAAAAGACGACACAAATCAGTGAGTCGAACATTAAATAACAATAAAGTGTATAACTCTAAATGGCTATTATGTTACGCGTGTTTATTTTTGGCAGGCTTCAGAGTCTGAAGGAGAGAAAGAGCGGAAAGGAAGAGAGAAAGAGAAGGATAAAGAGAACGACAAATCCAGAGCGAAGTCACGTGGAGAATCCAAGCAGAAATCCCCCAAAAGAAAGAGTACAAAAGAGGAGGTGAGCGACCATATCTGAGAGCGATCATATCTGCTTTCTTTTGTGTTCTCTCATTCGCTCACACCCCGATGTGATCCGATTTCCTCTGTCTGTCTCTCAGGGAGGATGGGATACGTCCGGAAGCGAGCTGAGTGAAGGAGAGCTGGAGAAGAGGAGGCGTACTCTCTTGGAGCAGCTGGACGCACCATAAATCTCCCTCTGACAGTCTGTCCGTCTCTGTCTCTCACTCGTATTCTTCTAATGTGTTTCGCATCCTTTTGCAATGTGCTGACAGAATATGGATGAGCATCTGAGTGTCATGTAGTCTCTCTGAGAGGCAGTGTTGTCCGAACATCAGCACTCTTGATCTGGGCTTGTTTGGTTTTGTAAAATTATTTTCAGAGGTTGCAAGTGTTATGATGCCTTTAACTGCAGAACCTTTTTTTTTTTAGGTAGCTGTATATTTGTTATTGCCAATAGTTTTAAACTTTGCTGATAATATTGGAAAAAATGAACCGGCCTGCATAAAACACCTATTATTCAACTTGATTAATCCGTAAGATTGTCTGTAAAATGTTTGGGAAATGTTATCGGTATGAAAAATGTCTGCAGCATTGGTTTTAACTTGAATTTTTGACAAATAAACTATAAAAAACAATGCTTTTTGTCGCTCCTTTCTTACATTTATCAGCAAAAGCACACACAGACCTGCTCCATTTCATCTGCAGTGATCTTTTAAGATGTATGGAAGGAAGAAACCTCATTAAACTGCCACTGAACGTTTAGAAGGCAGCTGAAAGATAATATCAGACTGTCAGTTCAAGTGAAACAACTGAATTAAAGTCATAAAAAAAAAAAACATTAAGTAAACAAATGTATTAATTTTATTTTATATATAAGCTTTTAATTGCATATATGTAATACATTAAGGGTAGGCTGCAATATAATTATTATATAAACCTTTATGGGAGCAGAGCCATTGTTTTTGGTACAAATTGCAACTCTGTGTGAAAAACTGATTAACAGTGTTGCAAGATTGGGGGGTCTTGAATTTGATTTTGTGGGTAAAAATGGTTTGGGTGGGTAGACAAAATTTGGGCTGGTTTGGGTCTGTAATGTGGCCAATTTGGTTAAAAAACTAAACCAAAGTGTGCTTGTAGTGCATCCAATCAGTCACCTTGATATTACTAAACTGGTGCTGATGCTGATGTCACCTGCCAATCACGGGGGATCAGCAAACAGATGTGATGAGTTTATCTACGGCTCTGGACGTGATGTTTCATGACTCATGGGTTTTTAGCGTGATAAGGGACCTGATAGATTGAGAAATATAGCTGTAAAAATCAAGTGAATCCAATGCCAGAGTGGCATAAATACTGGTAAAGAGTGGGAGAGGGACTCGCATTTTTTTTTTTTTTTTTTTTTTTGGAAATCAGTTTGCGATCTTTGAATTAAACCCATTCTAGAGCAGGTTAGCTGTGTATTTAAACCAATCCACATTCTTGAGGACTTTCAGCACTAGGCTTTTTTTTTTTAGTACAAAACGCCACTTCTATTCACTCCCTCAAGAATAACACAGAAGACCAGCATTATGTAAATAGTTTAATTGGACATTGAGAAATCATCTAACTGTAAATCTGAGAACAGATTTTTGCAGTATTGTAAGCATTCAGTGGCTAAGATACATTGATTTTAGGGGAAAACAAAATGATAGTTTAATCCAGTTTTTATGAGTGTATTGTACAGAGATGAGACAGACTATAAGGACTAATTCTACTAATGCTTCTGATTTCTGACATGTTTTAGTGTAGATGGGACTGTTGCTGCATGTCTAAAAGAACTGGTTCAGGTTTTCAGCTTTATTAAATATACAAAAATGCAGGAAAAAAAGAAATAAAAACTATAAGTTAAAATATTCAAACATTGTAGTACAGAATGATTTTTAAAACAATATTGTTTTTAACAATATGTACAATATTAGAAGATTAAAAAGTTAAAAAGATGCAACAATTTTATAGCAAAATATCTGTACATTTAACAAATGTTTTTATTTTATTTATTTATTTATTTATTTATTTTTTTGCTTTTAAATAGACTTTCACATCACACGAAATGTGGATTTTCACTGGTGCAGGTCATTATAGAACCACACAAGATTCAGTTTATATAACGCCTTATTTCCCATTGTCTGACCTAGAATGCATAAAACAAGCCCAGTCACAACAACCGAATTCAATGAGGAACCTGATCTTATGATCTTGTGTATGTAGTGAAGAACAAGTGCCCCAGGGAAGAGGTTTGCCGTAGTGCTCAGCGGCCGTACATCACTAATACAGGAAATAATAGCAAAAGTGTTTAATATTCACGAAGGAATATTTTGTGTTCAAAACAGCATCTGTCGATTACCACAGACTATATATTCAATCCTCTGTGTATAAAACACAATATTTAATTTACCTCAATGCACTTCCAATGGACGTCTGTGGGGAAAGTGTACTAGGACGTACTGCACTCATGTTTTTGTCAAAGCACTTTTTGAGCCGTTATAGTTCAGAGTCTACCGTGGACTTCTGGTTATGTTAATGTAACTCTGGTAAACTTCTGGTAAAGTCACCCAGTTATGGTCTTGACAGGACTGTTATTTTGCTGGTTATAAGAGAACATTGGTTTTAAGACAGACAAGAAGTATCTTCTTCTATTGCAATATAAACAATACTAATCTATTACAAGGTAACAGATATGTTACATAGGAATTTAATTGTGGTGCTTTTAGCATTCTTTAGACCTGGGACAGTCTTGTGCACGCACTTCCTGTCGTGTACACATGCTCTCAAGATCACAACACATTGAAATACCTCTACTATCAGACATCGAATCATCTTAAGTGAGGAATGTTCTTAATATTGTTATCTTTGGCCGCTGTGTCGCACCCTGCAACATCTTAAACCATCAACATTGCATTTTTATAACTTTTACAAAACTTTTTCAAATGCTTCTCAGGCTGTTTTCCATTCTGTTGGGCTCTATCAAGACAAGAATGTGAACAGCACTCTAAAAACAGGCTCTGATCAACACTACAGGGCTTCTTTTGGACCGACCAGATGATTCGGAGAACACACGCCTGGTCGGTTTGATCTGTGGCGAAAGCACTGGAATGTAAGAGGACTTTTACAGGTCCGTGATACAACAAGTGTTGGAATAGTTTTACATTCGGACACTTTCTTAAGAAAAATACTCATCTAGCCATACAATTTAAGCGCCATAAGAGAAAAGACAGATTAAGACACCATTTGTAACATAAAAATTCACAGAAGACACATGTACAATTCAACACCTGATGGGACAGATGTTAAATGTAGGCACTTGGCTTTCAGACCTGCTGTCATCTTTATCAGTCCTTCATTATCTTGTTTCCTCCACCACTCCATCCAATCACATCCACTCTGCCCTCGTCACATGACCATCTCTGCACTGTTGATTGGCCGCAAATTCTGATCATCAAAACGTCTTCGAATGCTCCTCCTGACGGCGTCGGCACGCCTGTATGGCTGGTTTCTCAGATCTGATGCAGGAGGAACAGAATAAACTGATGTCAGTATTTGAGTTTAGATCATCTGGACATGCTGGTGGTCAACTGGGCAAAGCAGCTTGAGTTTTTACTGGATTAAGTACTTCATTTTATTTCAGCTTCTGAATTTAATGCGAATGGTAGCTATTGAAGTTTGCCTATTTTTAGAAACGTGTTTTCAACAAGGTTGTTGGGAAAACACTCACATTTGGCCCCAAAATGTATTTTTGAACTCTTCAAGTCACGCAATAAAATGTCTGAATGTCACTGCATTACATGATAGTGTGTTATCTCGTGCTCAAACACTGCAGGAAGTTCATCAGTTTAGTTCTACGACAACGACTTTTAATGAACTTGTGTTTAGAGGTTTTAACAGATGTCCAGTGTTCCTGTACAGCATGGCACGACCAATGTAAGGTCATGGGTTCAAAACCCACGGAAGCCAGGAACTGATCAAATACATTCCTTAAATGCAGTCTAAGTTGTTTTAGATAAAAGTGTTAGCTACATGTACATGTGTAAGTCGATTCTCCTCAAGTTATCTTAGCAGAGTAACCACAGAATCGATTAACCGCAAGTGCTGCAAAGTTAAAGTAGTAATTTTAAGAGTCCTCGAAATAATTATCATAACACGTTCCTTGTAATACAGATTAATATAGCTATATTACACAATACTGCAGTGATCTGGCCGCAGGTAATCAGAGCTGTTCTAATACTGATGTGGAATACACAGCAGTTCAATAGTCAAGAAGTGAATTCAAAGACAATTTACTTTTTAGATACAATATTGACAGCTACTTTGTCAATGAAAATAGTTTAAACCTCATCGGTCTGAGCAATTCGCAATACTGTTTCTGAATATAAAATATGTTTAATTTATATAGCACTTTTCCAAAGCTGAAAGCGCTGAATGAATCTGCATCCTTGAACAAATTGTTTTAAATTAACAAGTCAATAACACACTTATGACTGTCTCATATATATATATATATATATATATATATATATATATATATAGATTTTTTTTTTTTTTTTGGACTATAAGTCGCACCTGAGTATAAGTCGCATCAGTCCAACATTACGTCATGACGAGGAAAAAAACATATATAAGTCGCACTGGACTATAAGTCGCATTTATTTAGAACCAATAGAAAAACATTACCGTCTACAGCCGCGAGAGGGCGCTCTATGTCTTCAGTGTTTTAAATAAATTAAAAGTCAAAAAGTGAATTGATCTTAACTGGTTCTGCCACCAATGAGATTGCTCACTTAACATTTGAATTGTCTGTTTCAGTGGTCTTTTGTAAGCTGGTCCTTGCAGTGTGATATGAGAAACCCTCCACCTCCCCCAGGTCCACCTGTCTAGATCTGCTGCGGGATTTATATATGTTTATTTATGCAGCAGCAGCAGCATATCTTAAATGCTCACAGTACTTGCTCCCATCAAGTCTGCTAAGACCAAATACATTATCATCTGCATTATCTATATCCATTGACATGCTACAACTATACCAATCGGCTGTCGTAATTGAATTGTATGAATTGTAATTTACATTTAATGCAATTACATTTTTAACGCACTCACATTTTTAAAGTGTTAATTCATTTTGGGGTCAGTGTTCCTACTACGAAAGCTTAACTAGGCACTAATGAAGACTCAACTATCTCTAAGTGTGGGTCAGTTCAACGTGAGACTATGTAGGCAGAGTCTCTGTGTCTCAGGTCATGGCATCACCTCATCAAACGAATTCACAATTTTACAAATCAGTTCAACAGGGTGATCTACATGAGTACCTGGAGACTCGGCCCTTAGGGGTCAGAACTCAATAGGTCTGATGTGTGTTAAGTAGAATGAGAACAGAAAAAGATGGCTTTTGTATTCAGTGTCAAAAGCCACTGATCTACGATGGATGGATGAAAATGAAAGACAAATAATAATAAAGAGAGAGATGCTTGCCAGGTCTGAGTAGCATCCACTGGGGTACTACTGGAAGAGTTCCTTACCCTCGAGTGCACATTGGGAAATTTAGTAATATTATTCTTCTTTAAGGCTGAGTGGAGAGGAAACAAAAATGAAGGTTAGATCAGAGCAGAGTGGACTGGACGCAAGGGAGCCAAGCTGCCCAGGGCTCAAAGAGGAAAGGTCAAAGGCCACAGGCAGGCGCTGGAGGGGGTTACTGAAGCTCTGCTGAAACTGCGGTAATCAACTCAATGACTCAAGCTGCTCTGCACAATGGCTCCAGCGTCCAGACACAGCAGAGTGATGTCTGTGTGGTCACTTCTCATGTTTAAACAGTGAAACCAATGACGATGTGTCAAGCCTCCCAGAAGTGCATTGTTATAGGCCAGAACGAACAGTAAGTGAAGCTCAAGCAGTCATGGTGAAAACTAAAAGCAATGCTGAATCTCACAAAAACATGTCCTCCCAGTCAAATTTCATTGCAGTAATATATATATATATATATATATATATATATATATATATATATATATATATATATATATATATATATATATATATATATATATATATATATTATTATTATTATTTTTTTTAAATTTATTTATTTATTTATTTTTTAATTTATTTATTTATTTATTTTTAAGGTGAAATAGGATTTGGCTGCTTTGGTGAGATTTAATCCTACATTTGGCTACAGAAGTAAATCTGAATGAGAAATGTCATTCACCCCGTGCAAATGCATACAGTAAGTGAAGCAAATGAATAGAACATGCTTATACGAGAAAACCATCCCAGCATGCAAGTGCAACACATGTGGACACACATGGACTCATGAGATATTAGAAATTACCCATCAGAGCAGGAGAAGATGGAGGAAGAGTGAGAAAATGCAGAAAACCAGCATTATGTGAATGGTTCCAATATTCAATGACATTATATACTACATATAATCACAGTGACATGGACAACTGAACACATGAGCAAACTACAATGTCACAAACCATGCCCA